>NC_073303.1:30372658-30690991 GCF_027595985.1 Sorex araneus | reverse complement strand
TTTCCAACTAGTATTGTCATAATGGGCCCTCCTCTATTTTAACTACCCTCAATCTCCTATACCATTGACCAACCATTGATTAGCCCTTCTGGCTTGTTTTGCCTGGCTTGAATATTAATTTCATACTGTTTTTAATATTACACAAATGAATGCAGTCATTATACATCTGTTCCTCTCCTTCTGACTCATTTCACTCGGCATGATACTCTCCAAGTCTCTCTCTCCATTTATAGGCAAATTTTATGACCTCATTTTTCCTAACAGCTGTGTAGTATTCCATTCAGTTTGTCCTTTTATTTATTTGGATTCTATTTTTAAATTACATATATTTTCTCCCTTATCTTATCTATGTATTTAGATTCTGTTTCATTTAAGTGTCAGTTGTACTCTAGGATTTATAGGCAATAACATTCTGATTCAGGAACTTTTAGGATTTTGTCTTTAGGCCGCACCTATGGTGCTCAGGGCTTGCTCATTATTCTGCACTAACGAATCACTCTAATGGTGCTTGAGACCCATAAAGGGTGCTGAGGATTGAACCTGGCTCAGTCACATTCAAGGCTCAGTCATGTGCCTTACCCCATGTACTCTCTCTCTGACTCCCCAATCTTAGCAACGTTTTAATTGGGAAAGGATTTACACTAAAATATTTTGCATAAACTTTATTTTCCAATGTTAGCACTTTTTTCTTTCTTAGAGTTTCATTTGGAATATAGACCATAACTTCTTGGTTCATTCCTCTGTAGCTGGGCATTTGGGTTGTTCCCATATCTTGGCTATTGTTCTCAGTGTGGTGATGAACATATATGAGCACATATCCTTTCAAATTGATGATTTTGTTTTTTGTGGATAGATGACAAGAAATTGAATCACTGGGTCATGTGGGAGTTTTATTCCTATATTTTTCATAGATCTCCATATTGTTTTCTCTAAAGGCTGAACCAGATGAAAATACTGCCAACAGTGGATCACCATTCTTGTTTCCAGACTTTTATTTTAATAGAGAAATGATTTATTGTAAAAGAACAAAATATAAATTTTAGAACTAAAAATATAACTTCCATATTAAAAATTACCTTAACATAACAGACAGGGAAAGAATCCATAAATGTGAAAATAGATAGAACCGCTATTCCCCTCTTCCCTCACATTTTATCTTAGGTAGCTCTAGCTTTAATTTGGTGTTTCTTTTCCTTTGAAGAAGTCCTCTGAGTATTTCTTGGAGGATTCTTATAATTGTGATGAATTTCTTTATCTGTTCTTGCCCAAAAGGTTTTTATTGATTCTTCAGATTGGAGTGGTAACATGTGAACAATTTTCATCATTGTTTTTTATTTAATTATGACCCCCAATTTTATATTGTTAAAGCACCATGAACTACAAAATTATTCAGAGTTGGGATTTTGACATACAATGTTCCATCACCACTTCCATCACCAGTGTCTACTTCTTGCCAGTGTTCGTATGTTCATAGATTCCCTCTCCTACCATCCTCCCAGCCCCAGTCTGCCATCTTTTTTTCCCCCTAGGTTTTGGGAATATATATATATATATATATACACACATATATGTATATATATATAATTGAATCACCACGAGAACAGCTTTCAGGATCAGGTCTCATTCATACAATGATCAAACACCCATCCCTTCACAAGTGCACATGTTCCACCACCAAGAACCCCAGCATACCCTCCCTCCTACTCACCCCCACCTGTGTGACAGATGATTTTCACTTTACTCTCTCTTTACTTTGATTACATTCAATTTTTGACAGAAAACCCACTATTATTATTTGGAGTTTCCCCCCCAACAATCCGACCTGTCGAAATGGCATCATTAGATCATATGTTTTCTATTGTTAATAACAAAGAGCATGTGATGTTGCATGGTTGCAAAAGCAGCCGTCCAGTTTCGGGATTCTGGTATTTTAGGAATTAAGCCCAAAGGAATTTCTGCCAGCAGCGGCTGTATTCTGAGATTGGTTTGTGTGCCTCTGGAATCATGGCTGTTCAAGAGTTGTGGAGCTGTTCATGGGCAGCCGCTCGGGGTCTCATTTGGACGGGGAGCAGGGCCGGTTCTGCCCCCCTCTCTGTCCAATTGTCTCAGAACGGTGGCAGTCACCATGCTGCCGCAAAGGGGAAAAAGCCGAGGGACAAAACCCCTTTCCCCTCCCAGGGCTGCATGGGGCTATAGCTTAGTTCACAGTCATAGGAGGATATTTGCCAGCAGCCTCTAAGTTCGGAGGTTGGTTTCTTTTCTTTCTTTCTTTTGGGTCACACCCGGCAATGCACAGAGGTCACTCCTGGCTCTGCACTCAGGAATCACCCCTGGTGGTGCCCAGGGGACCATATGGGATGCTGGGAATCAAACCCGGGTCGGCCGCGTGCAAGGCAAACGCCCTACCCGCTGTGCTATTGCTCCAGCCCCTCGAGGTTGGTTTCTGTGCCACTGGGATAATGGCCACTCAGGGGTGGCACAGCCATTCCTGAGCGTCTTTTTATATATCAGATAAGGTTTGGAGAAATTGTCCTAGTCCCATATACCAGAGCCATGTTAGTAGAAGTAGTGTCGCCGGGACTCCATCTGGAGAAGGCGGGTTGGCTGCACCTTCTCCATCTGGCACCCTGGTGTTGTTGGCCCGGTCTGGGGTCCGGAGCATTTTCTTGCTTGCTTTGTCCACCAGCCTGGATTCTTCACTCTCAGTCTGCCATCTTGACAGGAACCTTTTAAATTTGTTTACAGCATTTTTGATATGTCATTTTCATAGGTGTAAGATGATCTCTCATTTGTTTTTATTAGTATTTTTCTAGAGCGATAGCACAGCATATAGGGCATTTGCCTTGCACACAGCCGACCCTGGTTCAATTCCTCTGTCCCTCTCAGAGAGCCCGGCAAGCTACCAAGAGCATCCAGCCAGCACGGCAGCGCCTGGCAAGCTACCTGTGGTGTATTCAATATGCCAAAAACAATAGTAACAAGTCTTACAATGGAGACGTCATTGGTGCTCACTTGAGCAAATCAATGAACAATGGGACGACAGTGCTACAATGCTACAGATCAAAACAACAATGAGGTATCATCTCACAACTGGCACACATCCCAAAGAACAAAAGCAACCAATGTTGGCATGGATGTGGGGAGAAAGAGATTTTCCTTAACTGCTGGTGAGAATTGGAAAACAGTATGGAATTTCTCAAAAGATTAGAAACTGAGCTCCCATTTGACCTAGCAATACTACTTCTGGCAATATATCCCAGAGATGCAAAAAAGTATAGTAGAAATAACATCTGCACTTGTATGTTCATTGCATCACTGTTTACAATAGTCAGAATCTGGAAAAAGCCCGAGTGCCTGAGAACAGATGACTGGCTAAAGAAACTTTGGTACATCTACACAATGGCATACTACGTAGCTGTTAGAAAAGATGAAGTCATGAAATTTTAATATAAGTGGATCAACATGAAAAATATTATGCTAAGTGAAATGAGTCAGAAAGAGAGGAACAGACATCGAAGGACTGCACTCATTTGTGGAATAGAATATAACAGAATGGGAGACTAACACCCAAGGATAGTAGAGATAAGGACCAGGAGGATTGATCCATGGCTTGAAGTCAGCCTCACATGCTGGGGGAAAAGGCAGCTCAGATAGAGAAGGGACCACTAAGTAAAAGATGCTTGGAGGACCCGTTCGGGATGAGAGATGCATGCTGAAAGTAGACTATAGACTGAACATGATGGCCACTTAATACTTGTATTGCAAACCACAACACCCAAAAGGAGACAGAGGGTAAAAGGGAATGCATCTGTCACAGAGGCGGGGGTTGGGGTGGAAGGGGTGGGGGTGGTGGGAGGGATACTGGGAACATTGGTGGTTGAGAATGGGCACTGGTGGAGAGATCAGTCATACTACTCGATCATTGCATGACTGAAACTTAAGCATAAAAGTTTGTATGTAACTGTACCTCATGGTGATTCATTAAAAAAACCAAATGGTTTAATTTTGGCATGATAATCTTATTATATCAACAATACCTCCTCTTGCTGTGCCTAATGTTTGAAAACCATTGTTCTAGCAATTTTGTATAGAATTGTATATATTTTCTACACAGAAAAATGTAAGTTAGAGTTCTGAAACTGAATAACTTATCTATGTAATGTGCATATGTGTTTTTAGTGTTTTAATCTTTTAAAAACTGTACTTTTGCCTTTTTCATACTATACCTTTTACTGATTTTCTACAAGGAATTAAGACACAAAAAGCAAATATATTACATACACATGTTTTGTTTAATACATTTTCTAGTTCTATTTCTACCACCCTCATATAAGTAAATTTGGCATGATCAGTGGGAATGATATGTATGTAGTATTCAGATCCCTATGAGCTGTACTCTTTTCACTCAGGGTCAGGAGCTTTATGATCTTACTTTTTTAGGATAATTAATCATTCATACTATTTATATCTCTAATGCTGTAGGGGGAAGAGGGAAAAGAGACAAGTAATCATGGGAACTGAGAAGTTCAAAATATTGAAAGCAAGTCAGTTGGCTGGAAATCTAAAGAGAGATGATGCTGAACGCGGCCCAGAAATTGCTCCGGACCCGAATTGGGGCCAACAACACCGGGGAGCCGGAAGGTGAAGGTGCAGCCACAACACATTCTCCAGACGGAGCCCTGGCAACACTGAGCAGTAACTAACATGGCTCCGCGATTCAGGACTGGGACACATCTGAGCCTCGCGGCCGCTAACGCACGACTTTTTCTAAAACCTGAAAACATACAATCTTTTAATGGAAAACTAATTATCAAATGCTTCCTTAGTAGGTCTATCTTGTTTGGGGGTATAACTCCCACAACAATAGTGAGTTTTGTGTTGAAATATGGAACGTAATCAAGGTGAAGAGAAAATGAAGTGAAATTCATCAGTTATACAGTTGGGGTGGGGGGAGGGGGTATACCGGGGATCTTGGTGGTGGAATATGGGCACTGGTGAAGGGATGGTGTTTGAATACGGTATAACTGAGACATAAACCTGAGAACTTTGTAACTTTCCACATTATGATAAAATAAAAAAAAATAAAAAAAAAGAGAGATGATGCTGAAACTTGAGTTTCATAGTAGTCCAGAGTAGAATTCTCTTTTCTTGGAGAAAATTTTTTTACTTTTTTTATTATTAAAGAGCCATGATTTGCAAAGATATTGATAGTTGAGTTTTAGGCATACAATAATTCAAAACCAATTCTCCACCAGTCAACTTCACTCCATCCATGTTATCAGATTCCCTCTCCATCCTCTCCATCCCTCTTCAACTCTCACTCCATCCCCACCTGTGAACTCAATAGACACTAAGTCCAGTGGCTGCCACTTAGATCTCATGTTTTCAGTTATGTTTAATCTGTGTTTTGGATATAAGGCTATATCCCTCATTCATATTTCTAATATAACTGAAGCTCTGATGCCTGTTTACTCATTGCTCCTACATGACTATTTTAAGAATAAAAAAATCTAATTGTCAAAACATAGTTTAGATAGAATTATAAAACAAGTTATAAGCCTCTTGTAAGGGGAACATGAAAGGGATTGACAGCTCCAATAAGAAAAGAGTGGTGTAGATGATGTCTCAATAGATATGACGATGAGACCTTCTATTGAGTGAAGTCAATCAGAAGGAAAGGGCCTACAGAATGGTTTCTAATATGTGGGCTTTAAAGGTACACAATAAAGTAGTAATAAAGGTCCAAAGGTAACATAATGGGAGAACTGATTCACACAACAGGTGTTCAGGTCCTTAGGAGGAGAAGATGGATACACTGGTGTGGTGTTGGATTTATGTTCATGAGAAACTCTTATTAATAGTATTGTAAACTACAGAATCTCAGCCAATAAAACAAAATAAGAAATGCCTTCTTTCAGAAAGTATTTACTCTTTCTTTGACTAAGGAATATAGGTAGCAATTTATAAAAGAAACATTTGGAATCTGAGGTTTGTTCTGGGGTCTAAAATGGTGAAACTTCCAAAGAAACTGTAGATTGCAGGATAAAGGAATTCTGTAGTTATGATCCATTTAGGCAATTGTTGAAATATGATGTGTATCTGGAGGATGAGAATCATAATATTCAGTTGTTTTAAGGGTCTTTTAATTATCTACTTTACTCTTCCACCTTTTGGGGTACTTCTGATTCCTCATTTTCTTTAACATTGTCCTTTTCTTCATCATCTTTCTTGTTTATATCATCTTTTTGTGCTGATACATTCTTTGAATCTTCCTTTTCTTTCCTTCATCCCAGAAGGCTTGTTTTCCTTTATCCTCAGAAATTTTTCTTTTCTTTCCCTGGCATTCTTATTGTTTTTGTGTACCAGCTTCATTCTTTTATTGGTCTTTCTGTTTTCCTGCTATCTTAACCTCAACATTCTTTTCTTTGACTTCCTGTCCTTTTGTATTTTCTGTTGTATTATCTTCCTCCTGGGCCTTCAGTCCTTTTGGTACATCAGTCTCCTTTTCATCGGCTATCTCTTCTTCCGGTATCTCAGCATCGTTGTTCTTGTCTTGGTATTCCTGTTCTTTGGGTATTCCAGTCTCATTCTCCTTTTTCTGGGATTGAGATTCTTTTGGTATCTTGAAGTTAATCTCTTTTTCTTGGGATCCCTGTCTTTCTGGTATGTTGGCTTCACTCTTCTTTCCTTGGGCCTCCTGTTCTAGTATTCCAGCCTCATGGTTCTTCTTCAGAACTTTAGATTCTTTTGGTATCTTGGCCTCATCCTCCTTTCTTTGGGATGTGTGTCCTTTTGGTATTCCAGTCTCATGGCCCTTTTTCAGAACTTTATATCTTGATCTCTTGACTTCATGCTTCTTTCCTTGGACCTCTTCTTCTTCTGGTATCCCAGTCTCATATTCCTTTTCCAGAGAGTTAGATCCTTTTGGTATCTTGACCTCACTCTCCTTTTCTTGGGTCTCCTGTATTCTGGCCTCTTTCCTTTTTCCTTGGGCCTTCTGTCCTTTTAATATTGCAGACTCACTCTCCTCTACTTGGGCTTCCTGTTTTTTTAGTATTCTAGCGCTTCCCTTTTTCTTTCCATCTGCCTCTATTCTTATCTCATCTTTCTTCAACTCAACTCTTGTTGCTTTGCCTATTGCCTTCTTTTTTACTGATGTCAAAGATTTATCAGAATCTGTAAATGGAACTGCTGTCCTGCTTTCTTCTTCCATACTTTGAGAACTTGAGGTGTCCATTTTTTTTGTAAAGTCTTTGTTCTTGCAACCTGGATATAAAACTGAAGACAGCAAAAGTGTATGATTCACATATCAGGTATTTTTTCTTTAGTACTACAATTCCTCCCAATATTTTTCTTTGTCTTAAAACAGAGAAATAGATAATAATATAAATTTTCCTGAAAAAAATTGGTGGAACTTATGCAGATATCCAGGACTCTTTCAACAAACTAGAAAATTAATGAAATGATTAAAATAAACTGACATAAGTTTAGTATACTATAATTAAATAGAAATGATTAATAGCTAAAAATAAGATATATTCTGAAAAGAAACAGGATTTTTGAAAATGGTGGAAAGAATATTTGCTTCTTTAAACAAAAGAACTCAAAGGGGTAGAGAGATACAGGAGATAAGGTGATTGACTTGTAAGCAGCAGATCCCAGTTGGAACCCCCAGTACCATGTATAGTCCTCTAAGCCCTGTCATTGGTAACTCCTGAGAACAGAGTGAGGAATAGTTTCTGAGCATGACTGGGTGTGTGCCCACTCTCCAAAAACCTGAAAAGGAAACTCAAACATTGTTTTGTTGCAGTACATATATCATTATGCAGACATAAAAACATTTCATGTGACTTTTATTATTTCTTTTTTTTTGAGATTATTATTTTCTTTTTGGGTCACCCCCGGCAATGCACAGGGGTTACTCCTGGCTTTGTACTCAGGAATTACTCCTGGCTGTGCGCAGGGGACCATATGGGATACTGGGAATTGAACCCGGGTCGGCCGTGTGCAAGGCAAACGCTCTACCCGCTGTGCTATCGCTCCAGCCCCCGACTTTTATTATTTCTCATAAACTAGGCGTTTTCTGTTTTGGGAACTTGATATGCATTAACTATTTAATTCTCACAAAAATTTGATTGGGTGAATGCTGTTATGATCTTTATTTTATAGATGAAAGAACAGAAGCATGGGATGTTTCAATGAAGAAGATTATTATCAAAGTTAGTGGAGCTATATTTGAACCTGAGTAGTGAGACTCTTAGAGTTTAGGTTTTTCTTTTGTTTTATTTTGTTTAAGGCCATACCTGGTGGTGCTTGGGGCTTCTCCTGGCTCTGCTTAGAGATCAGTCTTGGTGGCTCAGAGGACCATATGGGGTTGCCGGGAATCATATCCCTGTTCCCTGCCTGCTAGGCTTATTGCTTATCACTTTGATCCCACTAGAGTTTAGTTTTAACCAGTACTCTAGGCTGCTTATTTTGATATATGTTTACTTAAATAAATTTCATGTCAGTTTTTTTAATCATTTATAGGTAAATCTATTCGGGTATCCCAAAGAGGAATAGAAAGAGCTATGCTAGGAGTATCACGTCTCACTCAAGTGAGAGAAAGAATCTGAAGTTCCGACCTCCATTGATGGTCAAGAATCATGGATGCTGTCTTGTTTGCCAAGACATCAAAAATCAGATGGGCCGGACATGTAATGCGATTCAGAGACGACTGCTGGACTAGAACTGTTACGGACTGGATTCCATGGGATGTCAGAAAACCTCATGGCCATCCACCAACGAGATGGTCAGACTTCTTTGTCAAAACCCTGAATGAACGGTTTGAGGCTCTTCCTGTTCCTGGAGTGAGCAGATATCATTGGGCTACACTAGCATGCAACAGGGACAAATGGAGACATTACTGGCACCCGCTCAAACAAATCGAAGATCAATGGGAAGACAAGTGACTAGTGATACAAGTGACAGGTCAACCAAATTTTCTATGTCTCAATGTCTTTGTGACATAATAAACCTGAATTTGTTATCTCCTTCCTCTTTTATTTCTTCTTCCTTCTCTTTTTCTGTGTTTTGGTTCTATAAATTTATAAAAATGGGGGGCTGGAGCGATAGCACAGCGGGTAGAGTGTCTTCCTTGCATGCGGGTGACCCGGGTTCGATTTCCAGCATTCCATATGGTATCTCGAGCACCTCCAGGAGTAATTCCTGAGTGCATGAGCCAGGGGTAACCCCTGTGCATCGCCGGATGTGATCAGAAAGCAAAAAAAAAAGTTTATAAAAATGGACTACAATATCCAGGAAAACTGAATTTATGCTATAAAGCAGAGGCATGATATACTTTGAGATGGCCTAATGTTTTATATGTAGTAGTAGAAAAAATATTGAATTTTAAAGCTGAATCAGAACACATGGCTTTGGCATTAAGCTAGATATCATTCTAGAAAATCAGTTATTTCCCCATAGTTTTCTTATTTCATAGCTATTTAAAGATTCAAGAAAAATGTTTAATGATCATGGTCTTTAGAGACAGACTAGTTCAAATCTGGATTTCATGCTCAGTTATCTAATGACCTTGGGTAAATTTCACTTTCCTATTTGTAAAATGGGGACAACTGTACTTATGCACTTAATGTGTTAGCAGATTAAATAATAATATGTAGAAATGATATTATTTAGGAATAGATAATAATGCATAATGCAATGCATGCTAAACAGTAAGTGGTTAATAGATATTGGAAACTATTAGTATAAAATGAGATAGTATAGTTATAATCTGTGACTTATCAAGACAAGGCATTCTTAGTTCTAGTAAAATATTTTAGAAAATATTTCATTGTATTACTGCATAAATTTTTAAAACTAGTCTACAGCATAGAGAACTTTTTGGTATTCTTAGTGTTTGATGTTTGAAATATTGCCTCATAATTAATCTTATCAGTTGTTAAAAATGAGACACACTTTTTTTTTTGCTTTTTGGGTCACACCCAACGATGCACAGGGGTTACTTATGGCTCATGCACTCAGGAATTACTCCTGGCAGTGTTTGGGGGACCATATGGGATGCTGGAATCAAACCCAGCCGCATGCAAGGCAAACACCCTACCCACTGTGCTATCACCCCATCCCCCAGACACTTCTTTGATAAGAAGATAACTATAAATTAAAATGTTTATTTAGTTTACCAGTTTTCCTTTGCTATTTTAAACCTTTGACACCAAAATCAAAATAACATTATGAATCTTGCAGCAGTGCTCTCTGAACCTTTTTATATATTTTCCTCTCTGATCAGTAAGGTGTAACTACTGACATTTTATTCTACACAAAACTGTTCACAACTTTCTAATGAAAATTGCTGGTCATATGTTGTGTTTCTGTATTAAGAATGATGACCCAGACTATCCTGTGATAATACTACTAATAGATACTTATTTTGCTTAAGGGTGTTGTGCTATATGAAAATGAGTATGTTTCTCTGATGAAGCTTCTAACCTTGAGAATCCTATGGAATGAACTCCTAAACAAACCAATCTTTTTGCAACAAATAAGTAGTTTTAGATTTATATCTTGAGGGTAACTTGTTTTTTACTTACTATTATGTATAATATTATATGAATATTATATGAGAGTCTCTTGCCTGCGCGCCTGGCTGTCTTCCCAGGGCCCCTCAGAGGGGATGGGCTTCAGCTTCCCTCCTCGCCCCGAGCAGAGCTCCTGGCAGCCGAAGACCTCTGGAGCCTAGCCACAGCCATGCTCAAGGCCCCTCTCCACATGTTCAGACGAGCCTCACGCATGAAGGTACTGGCAGAAGAACCCAGGTGTGTGGGACCTGGGGCTGAGACCTCCAAGCCTGCTCCGATCGGGACTCGGCCTCCTCCGCCCAGATTTCCCATTTCCCAGTAGGTAGGCGGTCACACCCAGGGACTGCCTCAGGCTCCATGTAATCCCATCAATGGCCACATCCAGAGACTTAAAAGCAAGCTCCTGGAAGATATTTTATAGCCTACTTATCCCTCTGGGAGAATCTGGCAAATTACTGAGAGTTTCCTTCCCACATGGGAGAGCCTCGAAAGGTCCCCATGGTGTATTCATATGCCAAAACCAGTAACAAGCTGGGTCTCATTCCCCTGACCCTGAAAGAGCCTCCAATGTAGCATTGTTGGGAAGGACAAGTAGAGAGAGGCTTCTAAAATCTCAGGGCTAGGACGAATGCAAATGTTACTGAGACTGCTTGAGAAATTTGACAATCAACAGGATGATGATGATGATGATATATGAATTATTTATCTCTTTCTTTTTTTTGACACACTATTGTAGGTACTCAATATCTACTATTCATCAAATATACTTATTTTTATAAAGGAACAGAAGTTAGATAAAATTTTGCTTTTAACTGTGTGTTCCTTATTTACATGACTCAGCAGTTCTATCTTTCCAGAGGAAAACTAATGGTATTCAGAAACTATTCTTCTTTCCATTATAGTTTTCTGAGAGTTAGGAGATTTTTTCAATATTATGCAAGGCTAACTCCTGCCTCTGTGCTCAGGGCCCACTCCTGGTAGAGCTTGATGGACCATATGGGGTGCCAGGGACTGAACCTGGGTCAGCCATGTACAAGATAAGCACCTTAGCAGCTGTGTTATTTCCTTAGCCAGGAGATTCTTTTTTGGACTTAATAAGCTGGAATGAGGTTATGGCATCCTTTTATACAAAAGTTCATCTTTTCTACAGCAATATCTCTAAATATAGTTATTGAAAATGTTAGGAGATTATGGAGAACAGGAACATTAAAAATGATGTTAGTAGGTCCAATTATTTTGGAAGAAGAAATAATTATATTGGAAAATAACCATAAGACACAGAGTATATGACATAACTGAAATCCAATCATGAATAACTATGAAACTGTGTCTTTCACTATGAAAAAAAAGACAGAAAATATCACTATTGAAAATATATAAGAAACTTACCCACTGGAGACAATGCTGAAAATGAAACATGAAAGATTATTAAAAATTTCTAACTCAAGAACAATACAAAACCTAATAAAACCCCTTGTAAAGTATTACAGAAAAGTGATACAGAAATAGGACTTCTAGTTTGTAAAAGATCCTCTATTTCATGCTCAAAAGTGTGGAAGTTATGTAGCCTACCCCACAAAGAATGATATATTTAGAATGACATTTAGTTATGTGTATGGAATTGGATCCTTGGGTATTTCGGTTCTGCTTTGGGGCAGGGATTGGGGTTCAGGACGGAAACACCTGAAATACGGTATTGGGAAGGTGTAATGGTGGTAGGATTGGTGTTTGAATATTAAATGTAATCAAACATTGTGAACTACTTTTTTTTTTAGTTTTTTTTGTGAACTACTTTATAAAATAAAAATTATAGCTATAAAGCTATAAAAATTGCAAAAAATTTTTTCTGTCTTTCACTGTTCTTTTACAAATCCGTTTTTTGAGATGTGGTTTAGGCCACACCCAGCAGTGTTCAGGGTTTACTCCTGGCTCTGTGCTAAAGGATGACTCTGGATGGTGATTGAAAAACCATGTTGTCCTGGGGATTGAGCCTGGGTTGACCATGTGCAAGACGTACTATCTACCTGCTGTACTATCACTCAGCCCATTAGTCAATTATTTTTTAAAATTATTTTTTTATTAAACCACCATGAGATAGAGCATTACTAAATTGTTCATGATTGGGTTTCGGTCATATAATGTTTTAGCACCCATCCCTACACCAGTGTAATTTCATAAGTCAGTTTAAAAAACTTACTTCCTTTAGATAAATTAAAAAATGTGCATTGTTTGTAAATTATCAGAATAATCATATTGCACTGACATTTATTCCTTGCTTCAATTTTAGGGAAATTTTATATTTAGTAAAATTGTCATTGCTATTTTTTAGCACAAGGAAAATAAGTTTCTTGTGATTTTCTGTGAATATATGTTGCCAATAATCATTTTTGGCAAAGAATTAGGATCAAATAAGACTTATTTTGTTGAAAAATTAGGATTGGTAAGACATACTCAAAGTATAAAATAACTACTTATTTAACAAAACTTAGAAATAAATTATTACTCTTCGGAAGTACTTAAAAACTTCAGAATTTTTTAAATTTAATTTTATTTTATTAGTGAATAACCGTGAGATAAAGTTACAGACTTGCAGGTTTTCATGCTTACGTTTCAGTGATATAATGATCAAGTGCCCATCCCTCCACCAGTGCCCATTTTCCACCACCAATGGTCCCAGCATCCCTCCCACCATTCCACCTTGTCCCCTTCACCCCACCCTGCCTCTGTAGCAGGGCATTCCCATTTGTTCGCTCTCTCTTTTGGGGTGTTGTGGTTTGCTACAGAGGTATCAAGTGGGCATCTTGTTCGGTCTATAGTCTATTTTCAGCCTGTATCTCCCATCCCTAGTGGGCCCGCCTAGCACCCTTTGCTTGGTGATCCCTTCTCTATCAGATCTGCTTCTTCACATAGGGTGTGAGGTCAGCTTCCAAGCTGTGGAATACACCTCTTGGTACTTATCTCTACTATTCTTGGGTGTTAGTCTCCCATTCTGTTACTTTATAATTTCAGAAGTTTTAAGTACATAGATAGGATTTTAAGGCACATAGATAGGATTAAAATTATATATAGAAGGGGTGGGGCGTTTTGGTAAGTGGCACAGGCTGGAGACTGCTCCGGACCCCAGACCAGGCCAGCAACACCGGGGAACCAGACGGAGGAGGCACAGCCGGTACGCCTTCTCCAGATGGAGCCCCGGAGACACTGAGCAACCACTAACACGGCTCTGGGATGCGGGACTGGGACATCTCCAAACCGTGCGGCCACTGATCCAATCTCATACACATAACTAAATGTCATTTTCTGAAAAATGAAGACGTATAATCTATTGATGCCATCCAACATGTCTGACTGTTGGAGGAAAACCTCCAAATAATGATAGTCAGATTCCTGTTGAAAATTGAATGTAATCAAAGTAAGGAAAGAGTAAAGTGAAAAGTGTCTGCCACACAGGCAGAGGGGGAGTGGGAGGGGGGTATGTGGGGTTTGGTGGTGGATCAAATATGAAAACTTTGTAACTGTATCTCACAGTGATTCAATAAAAAATAAAAAATAAAAAAAAATAAATTATATATAGAAAGGTCTGGGAGATAGCTAAGGGATAGGGGATGCACGCTTACCTGGGCAAGCCCCTGAACTTAATCTCTGATACTTCATGATCTTCCCAAGTCTGCCACATTGGACCTTGTAGACCCCCAGCACTGTTGGGCCTAAGAAACCCTACATTGCTAGGCCAGATGACATTTGAACCATTGATGAATGTTTTTTTGTGTTTCAGGAAACATAGCTGGTAATACTAAATCAATAACTAAATACTAAAATACATATTGAATTTAAAATGATTCAGCCATGGGACCAGAGTGATAGTATAATGGTATGGTGCTTGCTTTGCAACCAGAGTTTGATCCTCAGCTTCCCATTTTGTCCCCTAGGCACCACCACGAGTAACTCTTGACTGCAGAACTAGGAATAATCCCTGAGCAATACTTGATGTGGCCTAATACAAACAAGCAAACAAATAAAACAACAACAACAAAAACTCAATCAATTGAACCATTTAGCCTGGAAGGCTAAATATGACAAGTAGATAACAAAGAGTTGGTAAAGTGAGCTTTGGCATATATTAAATGAAAAACCAAGAAAACTGTCCCCTCTATGGCTTTTTTTTTGTTTGGGGGCTATACCCAGCAGTGATCAAGGGCTACTCCTGACTCTGTTCTAGGGGGTCACTCCTAGAGTTGCTTGAGGGGCCATATAGTGCTGGGGATTGAATATGGGTCTTCTGCACGCAAAGCATGTGCTTGAATTGTAGAGCTATCCCTCGAGCCCTTAGGGACATTAAATAGATGGCCACTAGGGCCATTCAAAGAATATGGAAGTATAGAAGATGATTTCAGAACCTTATGGCACTTGTTGCTCTTTGGAGACACATGAAGTAGGGTGTAAAAAATACAAAGACACGCACACATTGTGATGCGTGTTGTGTTGTTTGCAGGCTCTTGGGGTGGAGCTCTCTCTTTCTTGCCACTTGAGTTCGGTGCTCTCGAGTCGCTGTGTATGAACTGAATCGGGATGGCTCCTCCTTGTGCTCTGCTTCTGTGTGCCACTGTGCTCTCTTCTGTCTGTCTCTCTATCTCTGTCTCTGTAGTCTCTCTCTGTTCTCTTCCGAACTCTCTCTGTCTCTGCTGCTGTGTCTTCTCTCTGCTTCTGTGCCTTCCTTCTTGCTTCTGTGTCTTCTCCTGTGTCTTTTGTCTTGCCTCCGTTTCTTCTCTCCATTTCTGTCTCTTCTCCTTGCTTCTGTCTTACCTCTACCTCTTTTCCCCTTACAGTCTTAGTTTATATAGCAATCACATAGGGTAGTGACACAAAGGTGGGTTGAACATTAACAAATCAACAAGGAGGGGTAAGACAATTTCTCCAGGAGATTAACAAAATCTCACTTAAGGAGATTACTCTAGATTACTAGGAGATCCGCTCAAGGGTGGGATCCAAACAAGGGTGTGTCTCTTTCTTCCTTCCTCAGATAGTAATCCACTTAAATAGTTATAGTAAATTTACTTCTAACATTTCTAGCAATGTCATTCTGTATGAGCACAGTAAGAGATACAAGACTTAAAGTTTGGTTCTTTCTGAGGACATTCACTATATATTCCAGACCACAGTCCTCAGGCCAGGTTAGTCTTCTTAATCCCATCAGGGTCCTAGTCTTGTTGTTACTTTTGGATCATGACAGCATTTGTCTATGACCATGTTCTCAACTTATAGTTGAGTATTGGCCTGGCCCATTTTGATGCCAGGGTAGCTCACAGCTTGCCCTGGGTCCATTCCATCCTTCATCAGGACCCTGCTTTTGGGGTACTAGGAACTAAAGGCAACTGAGTTGAGAAAGCAGATGCCTGGAAGTAAATATTATTGGAGTCAATCAGCTCCCAAATTACAAAGCACAATATTAACTGTCTTCCTGTGTCCATACAGAAAGGACATTGCTTTAAGGTAAACTAAGTTCCCTGTGGCAAGGCTGAAAGGACAAACCCAATGTTATCCTACAGTAGGGACTTTGAAAATGAAATGCTATAACATGAAGCTCGCCATAACCATACTGCCAGACCCTGAGCCAAACTGTTTCACTCGGGGTGTCCCAGAGGGTGGTGGGTGAGACCCCTCTCTGCCCCAAGACACCCAGCCCCAGCAGCTTGAAACCTCCAGAACTTAACTACCGTCATGCTCATGACTGCTTTCCACCCAACCTCAGGTCGAGCCTCACCCATGAGTGAACCGCCGGAAAACCCAGGTATGTGGAATTTTGTGACTGAGAACTCTGGGTTCAACCAGACTGGGAATGGAGATCCTCTGCTTGCAATCCTCTGTCTCTGGCAACTCAGCAGTCACACCCATAAGCCACCCCTGGCTGGTACCAGATAATCTCCTAATCAGCCACACCCAGATCGCATGTCTTTCTCTCCCAGAGGGGAGCATAACATGACCATAACCATGTTGCAGGACCCCATGTCAGGCTGTTTCACTTAGGGCATCCCAGAGGTGGGTGTCTGATAGTCCTCCCTGCCCCAAGGGATCCAACTTCAGCAGCCAAAAACCTCCAGAATTCAACTGCCACCATGCTCATGGTTGCTGTCCACATGCTTAGGCTCAGCCTCACCCATGAGTGAACCTATTTCTGGACCATGCGACACCTCATAGGACACACCCTATCCATACTCCAAGAGTACCACACCACATTTGATGGGGTTCAAAGTAGGAGGCAACCTATCTTAGTGGGAACTTTTTTTTACATAGAAGCAATAAAAAACAATATATATATATATTAAAGTACACAAGGCTCAACTTCTAACAACATGTTAGTGATCTTTTATAGAAGGGCTTAATGGCCCCTGGTGAAATACAACAATCTTCACCCTCTTTCCTCTAAGGGTACTTTTTGTTTGTGGCATTTTCCGTGTTTTTCATAATAAGCAATACAAAATATACTATTTCGGTTCTGCTTTGGGGCAGGGATTGGGGTTCAGGACAGAAACACCTGAAATACGGTGTTGGGAAGACATAATGGTGGTAGGATTGGTGTTTGAATATTAAATGTAATCAAACATTGTGAAATCCTTTATAAAATTAAAAAATTATTAAAAAAGAAAATAAGCAGCTGCTCTTCTCAACAGGTCTGTGTATCCCCTGTGCACCCATTCCTCATCCAGCCCCATGCTTCTCAACACCAGCCACCGGGACTGGCCGTGGGGATACCTGCCCTAATTTCCACTGTGAGCGCCCGCCCAACTAGCCACTTCTCAACAGGTCTGTGGGTTCAGGGACTAGCATCCGGACACTGGCTGGGGTTGTGGTCTCCACTGTAGGGGGGTGGCATCCTCAAAGGTGGGCGTGACATTCTGTGTGGCTGCTGTTATATTTCCCATTCCCAGCACTCTCGACTTACATCCCAACCTTTATCACCTAATTCTGTGGAAAATGTCCTGGCCGTTTACAACAATAATCCACTGGCCTACTCCAATTCTAACAAAAGACCAGTGTATGCAAGAAGCTGTACGAGCCCAATATAAAAGAGCACCTCCTCCAATGCTTCACTAGATGTCTATCATAAGTCACAGAATAATGTCTGAGAGGAAGGACGTATTCTAGAAGGGAAGAAGGGTGCCCACCATTGACCGAGTTTATTCAGAATCCTTTCCCACAATAAGAGGGAACAGTGCTAATAAACTTGAAGGTTTTACCTCTACACAGCCACAATAGCATGAAGAAACAGCGCAAATCTCCACTACGAGGAGAGGACAAAGAAAAGAGTCCTGAAACCTCAACAGGGGTTACCCACAAATATGATCTCTCTGATAAAGAATTCCAAGATAAAATGCTGAGGGTGTACAAGGAACTCAAAGAATCAATGGAGCAGACATCCAGAAAATTAAAGGAAGAAATAAAAAAAAAAACAGTGGAACAGATAGCTGGGAAAATCCAGGAAGAAATGAGAGCAGAAATCAGAAAGCTACAAAAAGAAATGTCACAAATAAAGGATTTGGTAGATGAAATTAAAAACTCAGTGGGTGCCCTCAACAGTAGAATGACTACAGTTGAAGACAGAATCAATGAGCTTGAAGATAAGCAGCAGAAATCATACAGGCAACAAACAATGAGAAAAGACCTCAAAATAGCTCTAAGGCGAATCAGAGACCTAGGGGATGACTCCAAGAGGAACAACATTAAAGTCATTAGAGTACCAGAAGGACAGGGAGGCAACCTGAGTGAAAAAGCCACAGTTGAAAAATTCAATGCTGAAAAGTTCCCAGAGTAAGAGAATGCATGCATCCAGATCCAAGGAGCCAGAAGGGTGCCAGGTAAAAAAAAAACCTAATAAAAACACTCCAAGGCATGTCATAGTCAGAATAATGGATGCCGTGGATAGAGACACAATACTGCAAAAGGTCAAAGAAGGAAATCACATACAAAGGAACACCCCTTAGATTTACAGCAGACCTATAGAGGAAACCCTCAAAGCCCGAAGACAATGGTGGGATATAGTGAAAAAACTCAATGAAATGAACGCCTCACCAAGAACACTTTAACCTGCTAAACTCTCACTCAAACTCAATGGAACGATGCACCATTTTATAGATAAACAAAAGCTCAGGAACTTCATAGACTCAAAACCAAACCTAAAAGAAGAACCAAAAGGGGTCCTGTAAGACAAGAAGGAAAACACCCATCAGCACAACAAACCCTTACAGAAAGATGGCACAAAACCCCATGACAATAATCTCTCTCAATGTCAATGGGCTAAATGAACCAATAAAGAGACACAAAGTGGAAAATGGATCCAGAAACTGAAACCAACATTGTTACCAACAATAAACACATCTGAACAATCAGAGCAAATACAGAATCAAAGTTAAAGGATGAAAAACCATCCTGCAAGCAAACAATTCCCTCAAAAAGGCTGGGGTAGCCATACTAGTATATGATAACATCGATTTCAGGTTGAAAAAGGTTAGAAGGGACAGTGAAGGCCATTTTGCATTATCAAGGGATATGTACAACAGGAAAAAGTCACACACTGAAATGTATACACACCTAATGAGGGACCAGCTAAATACTTAAAACAACTGCTAACATATTTTTATGAGGACATTGCTAGCAATACAATAGTAGTCGGAGACTTCAACACCACCTTGTCACCTCTGGATAGATCGACAAGAAAAAAACTCAGCAAGGAAACACTGGGTCTGAAGGAAGAAATAGAAAAGAGAGGGCTAACAGACCTATACAGGGCTTTACAGCCCAAAAAGAAAGAATACTCTTTCTTTTCCAGTACACATGGAACATTTTCTAAAACAGACTATGTGCTGGATCACAAAACATACATCAATAGAATCAAGAAGATAGAAATTGTATCAACTATCTTTTCAGACCACAATGTGCTGAAGATAGAAGCTAATCACACACAGACACGGGAAACCAAATTAAACACCTGGAAATTAAACAACTCAATGTTGAACAATGAGTGGGTCAGAAAGGAAGTCAAGGAAGAAATGAAAAGATACCTGGAAACAAATGAGAATGAAAACACGAGCTACCTGAATCTATGGGATGCAGCTAAAGCTGTGTTAAGAGGAAAATTTATAGCTTTGCAAGCATTGCTCAGGAAGGAAGAAAGGGCTTACATAGATAACGTGACTTCACAGCTCAAGATCTTGGAAAGGCCAAGAAAAGGAACCCAAACCCGGCCAAAAGAAAGAAGTAATAAAACTTAGAGGAGAAATTAACGACATGGAAACCCAAAAAAAAACCCAAAAGGTCAATGAAACCAAGAGCTGGTTCTTTGAGAAAATAAACAAGATTGATAAACTACTAGCAAGACGCACAAAGAAAGAGAGAGAGAGAATCCTAATAAATCAAATCAGAAATGGAAAAGGGGACATCACAACAGAAACCAAAGAAATTCAAAACATCATCAGAGATTACTTTGAGAGTCTGTATGCCACGAAACAAGAGAACCTAGAAGAAATAGATTAATTCCTGGATTCCTATAATCTCCCAAGACTGAACTAAGAACACTTGGAATACCTGAATAGACTCATTAATATCAAGGAAATTGAAACTGTAATCAAAAGTCTTCCCCCAAACGAAAGCCCAGGCCCAGTTGAATTCACTAGCGAATTCTTCCAAACATTTAAAGACCTGTTGCCAGTTCTCTTCAAGCTTTTACAGGAAATTGAAGAAATAGGAACTCTCTCAAACAGTTTCTATGAGACACATATCTCCCTAATACCAAAAGCAAACAAAGACACCAATAACAAAGAAAACTATAGGCCAATATCCCTGATGAACACAAATGCGAAGATCCTCAACAAAATATTAGCAAATAGAACCCAACAAATTATCAAAAAGATCATACACCACGACCAAGTGGGATTCATCCCGGGGATGCAAGGATGGTTAAACATTCGGAAATCAATCAACATAATCCATCATATCAACAAAAATAAAGATAAGAACCATATGATCATATCAATAGATGCAGAGAAAGCATTTGACAAGATCCAACATCTGTTCATGATACAAATTCTCACCAAAATGGGTTTTGGAGGAACTTTCCTCAAGATAGCCAAAGCCATCTACCACAAACCTATGGCAAGCTTTATGATCAATGGGGAAAAACTAAGGGCCTTTCCTCTAAGATCAGGGACAAGACAAGGATGCCCACTCTCACACGTCTCTTCAATATAGTACTGGAAGTACTAGCAATAGCCGTTAATCAAGAAAAAGACATTAAGGGCATCCAGATAGGAAAGGAGGAAATCAGGCTATCACTATTCGCAGATAATATGATACTATATCTAGAGAACCCTAAAGCCTCTATAAAGAAACCCATTGAAACAGTAGACTTGTAAAGTCGCAGACTATAAAATCAATACCCCAAAATCCATAGACTTCCTATACGCAAATAACGAGAAAGAGAAAAGTGACATGAAAAGAGCAATCCCTTTCACAACCATGCCCGAGAAAATCAAGTACCTCGGAATCAGCCTAACTAAGGTGGTAAAGGACCTCTACAAAGAAAACTACAAAATGCTACTCCATGAAATAAAAGAGGACACGAGGAAATGGGAACACCCCCTGCTCATGGATAGGAATAATTAACATTGTCAAAATGGCAGTTCTCCCCAAAGCATTATACAGATTCAATGCGATCCCTATAAGGATACCCATGAAATTCTTCAAAGAAATGGATCAAGTACCTGAAATTCATATGGAACAACAAACGCCCACAAATTGCTAAAGCAATTCTTGGGAAAAGACGATGGGAGGCATCGCCCTCCTCAACCTCAAACTCTATTACAAAGCAGTAACAATTAAAACAGCATGGTACTGGAACAAAGGCAGAACCGCAGACCAATGGAACAGGGTGGAATATCCCTACACACAACCCCAAATGTATGATCACCTAATCTTTGATAAGGGAGCAAGAAATGTGAAGTGGAGCAAAGAAAGCCTCTTTAACAAATGGTACTGGCATAATTGGCAACTACAAGCAAAAAAAATGGGCTTAGACCATGACCTAACACCATGCACAAAAGTCAGATCAAAATGAATTAAAGATCTCAACATCAGACCACAATTCATAGGGTACATTTAAGACAAGGTCAGCAAAACCCTCCATGATATTGAGGCTATCGGTGTCTTCAAAGATGACACGCCACTGACCAACTAAGTGGAAACAGAGATAAACAAAAGGGACTATATTAAACTAAGAAGCTTCTGCACTGTGAAAGATACAGTGACCAGAAAACAAAGACAATCTACAGAATGAGAAAGAATATTCACCCAATACCCATCAGATAAGGGGTTGATATCAAGGATATACAAGGCACTGGTTGGAATCTGAAAGAAGAAAACATCCAATCCATGAAAAAATGGGGTGATGAAATGAATAGAAACTTTCTCAAGGAAGAGATACAGAATGACCAAAAGGCACATGAAAAATGCTCTTCATCACTAATCATCAGGGAGATGCAGATCAAAACAACTATGAGATACTACCTCACATCACAGAGACTGGCACACACAGAAAAGAACAAAAGCAAACACTGTTGGTGTGGATGTGGGGAGAAAGGAACCCTGCTACACTGCTGATGGGAATATCGGCTGGTTCAGTCTTTTTTGAAAACAGTATGGCTGCTTCTCAAAAATTTAGAAATTGAGCTCCCATTTAACCCAGCAATACCACTTCTAGGAATGTATCCCAGAGAGGCAAAAGAGTAAAGTTTAAGTGACATCTGCACTTGTATGTTCATTGCAGCACTGTTTACAATAGCCAGAATCTGGAAAAAACCTGAGTGCCTGAGAACAGATGACTGGTTAAAGAAACTTTGGTACATCTACACAACGGAATACCATGCAGATGTTAGAAAAGATGAAATCATGACTTTTGCATATAAGTTGATCAACATGGAAAGAATCATGCTAGGTGAAATGAATCAAAAAGAGAGAGACAGATATAGAAAGATTGCACTCATCTGTGGAATATAAAGTAAGAGAATGGGAGACTAGCACCCAGGAATAGTAGAGATAAGTACCAGGAAGTTTGTTCCATGGCTTTGAAGCTGGCCTCACATGCTGGAGGAAAAGGCAGCTCAGATAGAGATGGGAAATTGTGGTTGGAGGACCCACTTGGGATGGGAGATTTGTGCTGAAAGTAGACTATAGATCAAATACGATGGCCACTCTAACACCTAAAAGGAGAGAGAGAACAAAATGGAATGCTCTGCCACAGAGGTGGGGGAGATGCGGTAGGGGTGTGTGAGGGATACTGGGATTATCGGTTGTGGAGAATGGGCACTGGTGGAAGGATGGGTACTCGAGCATTGTAGAGCATTGTATGACTGAAACACAAGCATGAAAGTTTGTAAGTCTGTAACTTTACCTCATGGTGATTCACTAATAAAAAATTAGAAAAAAAGAAAAGAAAATGCTATCAAAACTGTGTTACCCCAAATGAATTAATTCTCTATGGCAGGTTCTTGGTAATTTAAACAACAAGGAAAGTTATATAAACATCTTGATTACTCAGCTCCTGTTGTTTTTTTATGTCCATTTTCAAAATTGAATTGTTTTTTTGTTAGAGTTGTGTTTTTAATTTTGAATATAAATTCCTTACCTGGTAATATATTTCATTCATAACCAAGAGAATCACATATCCATAAAATGACCATAAAGTGGATATGATTACTATATACAAATTTTATATACACACCTATATAAATAAGCTTACTACCAGATGCAGTAGTTTTATTTATTATAGGATTTAGCTAAAGCACTATATCATTGTAGTGATGCAGGTACATTTTAATAAAAATCAAAAAAATCTGTAACTTTTTGAGCCTGATATGCCTAACCACGCTTACATATTATTATCACAGAAATGCAGGCTAATTTTAGTTTTCATCATGCTCCAGCAATTGCATGATTTTGTAAGTCATTTTGCTTATTATTATTTTTTGTTTCGTTTTTGTGCCACACCCAGAAGTGCTCATGACTTATTCCTGGGTCTGTGCTCAAGGATCACTTCTGATCATACTGAAGGAACCACATGAGGTGCTGGTGGTTGAATCCAGGTGGGCCAATTGAAAGGCAAACATTTTAGCCCTTGTACTATCTCTCTTGCCCTAAACTTATTGTTGTTTAATTTTGACCGCAGAAAGAATCTAGCGCAAATAATTCCTAAATTTACCTGCAAATAAAAAAGTCTTTTAAATTAAGAAATTAGTAGTTAAAAATGAGTGGAGAAGGGCCGGAGCGATAGCACAGCGGGTAGGGCATTTGCCTTGCACGCGGCCAACCCGGGTTCGATCCCCGGCATCCCATATGGTCCCCCAAGCACCGCCAGGAGTAATTCCTGAGTTCAAAGCCAGGAGTAACCCCTGAGCATCGCTGGGTGTGACCCAAAAAGCAAAAAAAAAAAAAAAAATGAGTGGAGGGCTGGAGCAATAACACAGCTGGTAGGGCGTTGGCCTTGCATGCAGCCGATGCTGGTTCAATTCCCAGCATCCCATATGGTCCCCCGAGCATCGCCTGGAGGAATTCCTGAGTGCAGAGTCAGGAGTAACTCCAGAGCATCCCCGGGTGTGACCCAAAAAGTAGGGGAAAAAAAAGAGTAGAACATTTGAATTATTTCAACTGTGGAGATGAGATAATATAATAAGAAAGTACTTTGGTTATAATATTGTTATTAGAAATGTAGAATTAAAGTCAGAGATATTCGATTCAAGAACCCTGCACTAACTGCTGATTGCTAACCTCAGAATATTATAAAATAAATCTTTAAATCTATCTAAGATTAATTTTTTACTGTGTTTAAAACTATCAATTTGGGAGTAAAGAAAACATTTAAATAATAGAGCTTAACCACTAGAACAAATATTTACATAAATCTAATCAAGGTTATAAATAAACTTGACAAGTATTCTCAGTTTAAAAATACGAATAAGGTAGAGGGACATGAAATACAAGAAAATTTGGAAACAAAACTGCAAAGGTCTTTGATACAGAAAAGGATAAGACAAACAATGATTCACACTTACTTATTTTTCCAGAACGGTCCACTAAAAGAGACAGAAAACAAAGATTATCATAAGAATTTTCTTACTCCTGAGTCTCTGTATTCAACATATTACTATTTGCAGATGACATAATACTATATCTTAAAAATCCTAAAGACTATTCCCTGCTTATATGAAAAAATATAATTGAAAATTAAATTATTTTTCCTAATTAAATTGTGCACCTCATGGTGATTCTTCTCAAATTATTTGTAACCATTTTGTTTGTTTTATTGTAACTGAGATTTACTTGGATATAATGTTCTGTAAAATAAATATTGAGAGTCAATGAAATTATTACATTACACTAAGTTTACATTAAAAATAAAATATTTTAGAAAAAAATCTTAGAAAAAAATCTTTAAAAAACCAATACAGTAAGATAGCAGGTTACAAAATTAACACACAAAAATTCATGGAATTTCTGTACATGAATAATAAACTATAGGAAAAAGAAATTTTAAAGACTATCCCTTTGAAAATAGTGCCCTATAGCATCAAATACCAAATCAATTTAATAAGGTAGGTAAAAATCTTATACAGTGAAAACTACAAATCACTGTTGAAAGAAGTAGAAGAGGATAACAGGAAATGGAAAGACACTAGCTGTTTATGGATTGAAGAATCAACATTGTCAAAATGACTGGCCTACTAAAAGTATTATACAGATTCAGTGCAATACCCACTAACATTCCAATGATGTTTTTATAAGGCTTGGAACATATTCTGCTAAAATTTGTATGGAATCATAAAACTTCCCCAATAGTCAAAACAATCCTAAGGAAAAGAAGATGTAAAGTATACAGGCCCCAAATTTGAACTATACTACAAAGCTATAATAATAAAAAGTGCATGGTACTGGACTAAAGATAGATCTTCAGACCAATGGAACAGAATTAAGAATTCTCAGTTAAATCTCTAATTTATGAACAGTAAATTATGGTAAAAGGAGCTAAGTATATGAACTTGATCAGAGAAAATATCTTCAATAAATGGTACTGAGAAAACTGGATAGTCATACATAAAAAAATGAAAAAAGAAATTGGAATCCTACCTCACATCATTTACAAAAGCAAAATCAAAGTGGATCAAAGACCTTAAGATTAGATCAGAATAAAGTACATTGAAGAGAATATCAGCAGAACTCTCCAGGAAATTGACTTCAGAGGTATCTTCATTGAGATGACCACAGAGACAAAACCAAACCAAACCAAAACAAAAAAACAAAATCAACCATAAGTGTGACTACATCAGATTTAAGAGCTTCTGTACAGCAAAAGAAGCTACAATAAAGAGACATCCAATTGAATGGAAATATTTGCACACAATACATCAGGTAAAGGGCTAATATCCAAGATCTATAAAACAGTCATAAAACTCAACAATAAAAAATTCAACAACCTCATCTACAAATGGATTGAGGTGATGATAGACACTTTCCTAGAGAAGATGTACAGATGGCCAATAGGCATATGAAAAAGTACTCATCCTGAAATGCAAGAACAAACAAACAAACAAACAAAAAACCTAATTAAAGTATCATCTTATGCCTATGAGAATGGCACATAACAAAATACCTGGAAACAGCCAGTGTTGGCAACGTTTTGGTGAGAAAGAAACCCTCATTCACTATTGATGGGAATATTGCCTGATTTGGTTTCTATGGAAAGCAATATGGAGATCACTCAAAAAGTAGAAATAGAACTCCCATATGACAGCAATGCCACTTCTTGGCATTTATTCTAAACACAAAAATGTTAATTTGAAAGGATATATATTACCCATAAAAATAGCAGCACATTAGTTCTTTTTTGTGCCACACCCTGCTATGCTCAGGGATCACTCCTGGCAGTGCTGGGAGAGGGGGCATATGACAACATGGGATCCCAGGGATCGAACCCAAGGAGGCCATATACAAGGCAAATGCATTACCCATTGTACTATTGTTCGGATCCCTCTTCTTTAAATGTTTAGTCAAATTCACCAGCAAAACTTTCTGGGTCCTGAAGTTTTCTGTATTGGTAGGTTCTGATTACCTATTCAATCTCTTGGTCTTTTCTGATGTTCACCTTCATCCTGATTCAGTTTCAGTAGACTGTATGTCACTAGGAATTCCCATTTTTTTCTACTTACCTAAATTTTGTAGTCTTTTATGATTCTATTTTACAATATTAGTGGTATTGTATTCTTTTGAGTCTTCACTCTTTTAAATTAGTCTGTCTAAAATTTTGACAATTTTGATATCTTTCAAAAAACTAATTCTAAGTTTAATTGGTACCATCTTTTATTTTTCTGGTGTAATCTTTTATTATTTGATATTTTTTCTTTATTCTATTAACTTGTTATCAATTTGTCCTTTTTCTACTTCCTTGAAGTGTACATGTATATCTATTTTAAATATTTATAAAAATCTTATAAATATTACAAAATTTACAATATTTATAAAATTTCACAAATTTTATGTTTTGTAAATGTTTATCACTGTATCACTCTATCACTGTCATCCTGTTGCTCATTGATTTGCTCAAGCGCGTACCAGTAACATCTTCGTTGTGAGACCTGTTGTTACTGTTTTTGGCATATCGAATACCCTGGGTAGCTTGCCAGGCTCTGCCATGTGGGCGTGATATTCTCCGTGGCTTTCCAGGCTCTCTGGGAGGGATGGAGGAATTGATCCCAGGTTAGCCGCATGCAAGGCAAACACCCTACTTGCTGTACTATTGCTCTGGCCTGTAAATATTTATAAAATTTTGAAAATAGATATCTCTATATTTATTTTATTAAAGTTTCTTCCCAGGAAAGTTTGTATTGTATTTCTTAAGATTTTATATTTTGTTTCCACTTCTTTTTTTCTCAAGATAATTTAGAAATTGCCCTTTCTTTTTTGTTTACCCTTGTTTATTGTTCAGAAATTTGTTATTTAGTTCCGCATGTTTTTTCTAGCTTTTTTCTCTTTATTGGTTATATTCATTTAAATGAAAAAAAGATTATTGGCATGATTTTAGGCTTATTAAATATGCCAAGTTTTTTTTGTGAGACTGAGCATAGGCTGAGCATGTACTTTCCATACATGAGATCTAAGTTCGATCCCCAGCTAGAATGAATCTAAGTTCATCATGGTCCCTGATGAAAGACTCAGGATTTCATTTTCAGGAAAGACCTGAGAAGAGAGTCTGGAAATAACCACTGGATACAGCTGGTGTGTCTGTCGAACCAAAACAATCTTGTTTCACATATTTTGATATGCTGAAAAAAACTTTCCATGTCTACTTGAGGAGAAGGCATATTTTGCAGCTGTTGGATAGAATATTCTACATATGTTAGTCAGGTTCAGTTAGTATAAAGTATAATTTAATTCACTTTCTTCATTGCATTACTCTTGATACTATATATGGATGAGATAATCCAATACTGTTCCTTCTCCCACTGATTTACTGACTTACATAATACCCTCACATTAATCCAGTTTCAAGAAACCACAAGATTTTATCTTTTTCTACAGCTTCATAATATTCCATTATAAATATATATATGTGTATATACATATATATTTGTCAGAGCTTCTTATCCAGTTATCTGTTCTTGGACCATTTGGATATTTCCATATCCTGGCTATTGTATTTAGTGTCACAATGAATGTAAGTGTGCATACCTCCAATTTTGTTTCTAATCATTAATTTTATTCATAACATCTAATTCTAAAAGTTATTTTTAATGAATATGGAGGTTTGAGAATTAAAAAATTATTCTTACAGAAGTGATAGTTTTAATAATAGACTATGTTTTCATACCTCTTCAAAATGTTAGCTACCCCACACTCATTACCAACGTAGCAATTTCCCTTCACTACAACTTCCCTTCACCACAATTTGCATCCCCCCAAACTCTTTTGTTTATAGCCAGTAATATTCATGGCTCTGCACCCAGGGATCATTCTTGGAGGGCCTCTGGGGACCATATGTGGTGCCAGGGATTGAACCCAAGTTGTCTGCATGCAAGGAAAACACTGGAACTTCTGTAGTATCTCTCCAGGTCCTTTTCTCTTTTTGATCTTAACTCTTTCTCTCAATGATAACCACAGTTCTGAAGTCATAATTAAAAAATTTACTTATGCTTGGTTTTACCTGTCTCCCTACTTTCTTTTATCTTCCCATGTATGAATTAGGTCTTCAAGTATTTCCTTCTCCTGACTTACTCATCTTAGCATGAATTCCTCTAGCTCTATCTTGTGGAAGAAGAGAAGATTTTAACTTTTCTTATAGCTAAGCAGTATTTCATTGTGTACACATGCCATATTTTTATCCATTCCTCTGTCATTGGCCTCTTAGGTTGTTTCCATATCTTGGCTATTGTAAATAGCTCTGCAGTGAACCCAAGTGGGCATATATCTTTTGTAATTAGTCTTATGTGTTCTTGGGGTAGATACTTAAGAGTGGAATTGATGGGTCATTTGGCAGCACTATCTAGAATATTTTGAGAACTTTCCATGCTGTTTGTCATAGATGCTGGACCTATTTATATTCCTGCTAACAATGAACCAGTAGTCACTTTCTCTGCATTCCCTTTAGTACTTATTATCTCTAATCTTTTGACCTAGGGCATTCGAATAAGTAGGAGGTGATATTATGGTTTTGATTTGGATTACCTGGGAATAAATGATGAAAAATCTGATTTTTTTTGATAGTGTCTGTTCAGCAGTTCTCTCCACTTTTGGGTTGAAATTATTTTCTAGTTGCTCAGTTATGTGAATTCAAATGTATGATGTATGATGTTTTCTCATTTGATAGAATGTCTTTTATTTTATTAATGATTTATGTATATGTGTAGAAGTTTTTGTTTTATTTTGATGAAGTCCTTTGCATACTATTCACTATTCTTTTGTTTCCATTATCATGAGAGCTATTTTTAATTCCTTATCTGTTACCAAACAATCATCCCTTTCAATCTTTGAGTTCTTTGACAATATATGGGTCTGATTGCATTTGAAGTAGCAGACATTTTCCTTATTAAATATTTTATTTTTCTTCTTACAATTAAGCAGAAAAAAATAAGGTTGAGTGCTTTAAAATGGAAAGGTGAATTATAGCTTGAGAAATAAATCTAGTCTGTCATCTATTTTATACATCCTGTGAGGTAAGGATGGATCTTACTTTTTTAAATGACTGAAACAAAATTATATGAAATCCCAATTTCAACATCTTAAAATAATGTGCTATTGGGACACATGCACTTTTTTTTTACATGTTGGCTGTGACTGATTTTGTGCTATAATGGCAGAGAAGAGTAGTTGTGTCAGAGACTTTATAGCTTACAAAAGCTTAAACTATTCATTATCTAAGGTTGAAGGGGTAGTACAGCAGGTACAGCATTTGCCTTGCATGTGTCCAACCTGGGATTAATCCCTAGCACCTATATGGTCCCCTAAGCACTGCTAGGAGTGACCCCTGAGAACTGCTGGATGTGACCCCAAAACAAAACAAAACAAATTCCCCTTCTAAAATCCCTCAAATATTATCTGAGTCACTGCAGAGAAGTGTCTGACCCATCTTTGTCCTTGAGGAAATCAACGTATTAGAAATAAGTTATAAACCTATGAAAAATAACCTGAGTATTCCTGGAAAGTGGTATAAGAAGATATATCATGGCAGCATACTTGCCATTTTCTTATTTCTCTGTATCTAAAAGAAAAAGATACAGAGAACCTCCTAGATGGATCACTTGTGTGATACCATTAGGACCTTCTAGATGGATCACTTGTGTCACTTGTATCACTTGTCATCCCGTTGCTCAACGATTTGCTCAAACAGACACCAGTAACATCTTCATTTGTCCCTGTTGTGTGTCCCAATGACTTTTGCTCACTCCAGGAACATGAAGAGTATGAAGTCATTCATTCAGGGTCTTGATGAAGGTGGTTGGCCAGACATCCTGTGGAATCAAGTTGGTAACGACTCTAGTCCAGTGGTCATCTCCAAATTGCATTACGTGTTTGGCCCATCTGATTTTCGACACTGGCAAACAAGGCAGCATCCCTGATCCTCTATTGTCGATGGGGGTCGGAACTCCAAATTTCTTCTCTCACCTGAGTTAAGTGTGATACTCCAACCATAGCTCTTTCTATTCATCTTTGGAAGACCTGAAAAGCATTATCATCCTGTTTTCGTAAGGCCCAGGTCTCTGAGTCGTATGTTAGCTCAGGAAGAATGGTGGAATTGAAAATATGTGCCTGGAGCTGGAGGTTCTTAAGCACTTCTTCGACGCTCTTTTTTTTAAAAAAATTTTTAAATTTTATTGAATCACCATGAGATAGTTACAAGCTTTCATGTTTGGGTTACAGTCTCACAATGATCAAACACCCATCCCTCCACCCATGCACATTCCCCACCACCAATATCCTGGGTATACCCCCCCTTTCCCATCCTCCCTTTGCCTCTATGGCAGACAATATTCCCCATACTCTCTCTCTACTTTTGGGCATTATAGCTTGCAACACAGACACTGAGAGGTCATCATGTTTGGTCAATTATCTACATTTGGCGTGCATCTCCCATCCCAACTTTGACACTCTTGAAGGCGCTCCGTGCCGCTCTCTTCCCCCTTGCAGTTCTGGCGCCAAGTCATTCATCATCTTGAGTTATCAACCTAGGTACACATAACTGCTGAATTTTGAGATGTTTGTTCCTTTGAGAGTAAACGGAATGTCAGGAACTAGTTCATTTCTCATGAACATTGTCTTTGTGAGATTCATCTGCAGTCCGACATTTCCACACTCACAGTCGAAGTTGGCCAGCATTCGTGCCACTTGGCTAATATTTGGTGTTATTAGAATAATGTCATTAGCAAAACGGAGATGGTGTAGTTGCCAACTGTCTATCTTCACTCCCATTCCTTCCCAAGCCAGTTGTCACATGATGTTCTCGAGGGTGGCACTGAAGAGTTTCGGTGAAATGGTATCACCCTGCCTAGTTTTTACTTCTTTTTACTTCTTCCTTATAGAATGGTAAGATCCTGGTGGTGAATCCATAATACAGCTCGCAGAAGATCCTGATGTACTGAGTTTGAATGCCCTGTTTGGCTACGGCTTCGATGACTGCTTCAGTCTCAACAGAATCAAAAACCTTCTTTATTTATTTTTTTTAAATTTATTTATTTTTAATTAGAGAATCACCGTGAGGGTACAGTTACAGATTTATACACTTTTGTGCTTATACTTCCCTCATACAAAGTTTGGGAACCCATCCCTTCACCAGTGCCCATTCTCCACCACCCGTAAACCCAGCGTCCCTCCCACCCTCCCCAATCCCATCTCCCCCCCACCCCACCCTGCCACTGTGGCAAGGCATTCTCTTCTGTTTTCTCTCTCTAATTAGCTGTTGTGGTTTGCAATAAAGGTGTTGAGTGGCCGCTGTGCTCAGTCTCTAGCCCTCATTCAGCCCGCAACTCCCTTCCCCCACATGGCCTTCGACTACAATGTAGTTGGTGATCGCTTCTCTGAGTTGACCTTTCCCCGGAACGTGAGGCCAGCCTCGAAGCCATGGAGTCAACCTCCTGGTACTTATTTCTACAGTTCTTGGGTGTTAGTCTCCCACTCTGTTATTCTATATACCATAGATGAGTGCAATCTTTCTATGTCTGTCTCTCTCTTTCTGACTCATTTCACTCAGCATGAAACTTTTCATGCCCATCCACTTGACTACAAAATTCTTGACCTCCTTTTTTCTAACAGCTGCATAGTATTCCATTGTATAGATGTACCAAAGTTTCCTCAACCAGTCATCCGTTCTGGGGCATTCGGGTTTTTTCCAGATTCTGGCTATTGTAAACAGTGCTGCGATGAACATACATGTGCAGATGTTGTTTCGATTGTACTTTTTTGCCTCTCTGGGATATATTCCCAGCAGTGGTATTGCTGGGTCAAATGGGAATTCAATATCTAATTTTTTGAGAGTCGTCCAAATTGTTTTCCAGAAGGGCTGAACCAGTCGGCATTCCCACCAGCAGTGAAGAAGGGTCCCTTTCTCCCCACATCCTCTCCAACAGCGGTTGCTTTAGTTCTTTTGGATGTGTGCTAGTCTCTGTGGTGTGAGGTGGTATCTCAAAGTTGTTTTGATCTGCATCTCTCTGATGATTAGTGATGCAGAGCACTTCAAAAACCTTCTTTAAATTGATGAATGTTAGACAGAGTGGCTACTTGAACTCTCACGAAACCTAAATGAGCTTGGTCAAAGTGTGGATATGGTGGATCTAATCATGCTGAATCCTTTTCAGAACATGGCTTGCTTGCATGGTTGTCCTTCGTTTAGTGTTCTGCCAGTCCTATTCAGGATGACTGAGTGAACAACTTGTAGATGATGAACAACTGGCAGATTGGGCGATAGTTGCTGATGTGGATGTCTCCCTTCTTGTACAACAGAACAGTCCTGCTGGTTTTCCATTGTGTGGAACCTTGCATTCAGACAGGTAATGTGTGAAGAGCCAAGCTAGTGTATTAATGAGTACTGGCAGCAGATTCTTCAGGTGTTTGGGTCTGACCTTGTCTGGACTGGGTGCTGTATGCCTCTTTACCAATGAAATGGTGTTCGGATTTCAGAAGGGAGAATGCTTGGAACAATATATCCATACTGTGGAATTTGGTATGTGGGCAGGTGGACGTGGCTATCAAAGAGATCTGAATTGAAGTCGTGGATAACCTTCACAATTGACCTTCTGGAAGATGTGATAGATCCATCAGGACATCACAGGGCAGTCATCTTGGTCTTATAGTTGGCAAAGGACAGGCAGGCATTGCAAATACTTTTCTTGGATTCTGGTGCATTGGCTGATATTGCTGTTCTTCTCTCTGTTTTTTTTCCAGAAATAAAAATTTTATTTGTTACTAATGAACATCTGAATTTTAAACAGATTCTTGGACTGGAGGATTGTACCCATCAGCCCATTCAACTTTAGCGCCTGTCTCATCTCCAGTAGCTTTTCCAGAACTGCTACCTTCACCAAGAAGCTCCATGAGTTTTCCCAATTCAAACTTAGGTTTCTTCAGCATTTTTACTTTTCTAACAAAGACATCATGGACTGGGTAAATAGACTGGCAAGCCTTTTCTATGTCTTTCCCAATGCTGTCTGGAATCAATTTATTGACCACCTCTTTTAAGTCATTTGTCTGCACCTCTCGAGTCATTATCTCCATCATCTTCTTTCGAATCTGGCAAACCTGCTGATGCTGAGCATAAGAGGTCTTCCAGATCTGGTTATTGTGCTTCTTGGTGGAACCAACACAGAATAGATGAAGCAAATAACCATCGGTAGTCTTGACATCAACATGAGCCTCAATCACGGTCTGCCATTTTTTGACCATGGAGCACATTTTGTCACGGGTGAGGTCCATGCCATGGAAGTTTGTCAGGCAGTTTTTGCCCTGAACATCCTCCATAATCAGCTTGAATTTCCTAAAAGCAACTTCACCATTCTGCATATCAGCAAGGCTCACTTCAGATACACGACCCTTGAGGCCATCAGATACAATTTTGGTTCCCTAGGTTCAAATGATGAGCGTTTTCCCAATATTTCTTATATTAAACACCGCGGGTGCTTTCATGTCATACCAGTCTTTCTTAGAAAATGGATCAACCACTTTCTTCTTGGCAACCACTTTCTTCTTGGCTCCCTTTTTACCACCTTTCGTAAGGTGCTTGTTTTTGCTGACTGCCATGGTGCCACTCGGAGAACCCTGCTCCTTTCTCTCTTTGAGGTCTACCTTTATTGTTTCTCTGCACAGCTTTGCGAGCTTGGACGTTAGTTTGTGATCGCCTGAGGCTCGCGCCAAACCATATTGGTGAATAAGCTCAAGAATTTCCAAAGACAGGCATCTTTTTGTGGCTTTCCCACTCTCCACATTCCTCGCACAGTCATGGAGGTGCTGAATCAATCGATCATATTCCTCATCGATGTTGTCAACAACAGCATCTTCCCATGTTGCTGCAATAGTACCAAAGAGCTCCCAGTTGGTGGTCATTCTGGGAGCTCTCTTCCCAAACTTTGAAGCCCTTTCTCCCTGCTCCATGAAGTAGAATTTTGCATGAAGGAGACAGTGGTCCGATTCTGTTTGGAATTTTGGAAAAACAACAACATGGGTCAGGCAAAACAGTTTATTGAATATGATGTGGTCAATTTTGTTGTGGAACTGTGCACAGGTAGACTCCTATGATTTGGCCTTCTGGAACTGTGAGTTACCATGGATGGTCTTGTTTGACATGATGAACTCAGACAGTTGCTCACCCTATTCGATCCATTCTAGGTTGAGGGCCCCAATGTGGAGTTCTTTGGAAGACCTTCTTGGTCCTATCTTGGCATTAAAATAACCAACAATGACCTTGTAGAAGGTGTGGTCTTCTTTATAGAACTTATCAAGCTCCATGTAGAACTTCGCAATTTCTTCTTCATCGTAGTTGGATGTTGGTGCGCAGATGACGAAGATAGAAACTGCTAGCAATGAGCCACATCTATTCAAATGTAAGCATTCAATTTGGGTTGTTAGGCATTTGAACGAATCAATGCTCATGGTCAAGTGTGTGTTGACAGGACACCGACACCACCGACGCTGACCCGGGTCAGCTGCATGCAAGGCAAACGCCTTACCTGCTATGCTATCACTCCAGCCTCGAGGATTTATTTAATAAAATTATCTAGTGGTGAGATACACAGACTTATATATATAAGTGCACAAGGCTCAACCTTTACAATGTGTTACTAATCTCTTATATATGGTCTTAATGCTACTGGGTGAAATACAACGATCTTCACACACTTTCCTCTAAGAAATATTTTTTGGATCATTTTTAGCAGATTATTCATAGCAAGGAATACGAAATAAATTATTTTGGTTCTGTTTTGGGGGAAGGGTTTGGGGTTCGGGATGGAAACATTCGAAATGTGGTGGGAAGGGGTAATGGTGGCGGTATTGGTGTTTGAATATTAAATGTAATCAAATATTGTGAACAACCTTATAAAAATGAAATAAAATTAAAAATATATTAAAAAGCCTAAAGAATATGTCTTCTAACCCTTATTTTATGACTATCAATGCTGATCTACCTTTAGATAGCCTAGCATTTTTCTTTCATCTTAAATTCTTTTAAAATTAGTATTACATTTATATGCACTATTTAGTTTTTGTCCCTCTTTATATACTTATATCTTTCCATTTTATTTTTTTCTGTCTCATATTTTTTTTGACCAGGTCCCTTTTTTTTAAGTGCTGTAACATTAGAATATGTAAGTTTTAGGTATGCATCCTTGAAAATCAACATGTTTTTATATACAAAATATGCATTTTATATTTCAATTCACTACTGTAAGTTTATTGTTTTCATTTGGAAAACTATTTTGTGACTTTCTAACTTTAGATCAAAATAGAAAATATCTTAGTGTTTTATTGTTTCTGTGATCTGATCCAACATATTTTCAGTAGCGTCATTTCTCTTCTGTAAGTTAATTTTCTAGTCAAAGGTGCACACAGCGGGTAGGGTGTTTGCCTTGCATGCGGCTGACCCAGATTTGATTCCTCTGCCCTTCTCGGAGAGCCTGGCAAGGCACCAAGAGTATCTCACCCGCACGGCAGGGCCTGGCAAGCTACTCAAGGCATATTTGATATGCCAAAAACAGTAATGACATGTCTCACAATGGAGATGTGCCTGCTTGAGCAAATCAATGAGCAATGGGATGACAGTGATACAGTGATACAGTGATACTTTGTCATGTGACTCTATTTCTGTGATCCTTTAATTTACCAAAAACAAAAATAAACACAAAAACCAATAAAAACAAAACAAAACAAAACTCCAAATTTCAGAACTAGTTGTGACAAGTAACAGAAAACAAGGAGAAAAAGAGATAGAAAATAATCTGACTCATAGTTCAGAGTGGTGAAGTGTTAAAAGTATCAGTTACATTAAGCAAAAAATTTTCCAAACTCACTATACTAGGTCTCCCACTCTTTTAAGAAAGACAAAACAAGACAGAACTCAGTTACCCCGGAAAATCTATATTCTGTAAGTAAACTAAAAACACCTTCAGTTGTTTCTGAGCCCATCTACTGCCACCTACCACTCAAGTCACCCCCCCGTCCCCCATATGTCATTCTAGAGCTATCTTAGGGGGATCAATACCGCTCACTTCACTTAAGACTGAAGTTAAGGAACCCAGATGTTACAGAGAAACAAAAGAAAATGAGAGGATAATGGCTCAGAACATGTATTGTAAACCAGAATGCTCCAAAGTCAAAAGGAGGGAGGGAGGAATGGAGGGGAGAGAGAGAGAGAGAGAGAGAGAGAGAGAGAGAGAGAGAGAGAGAGAGAGAGAGAGAGAGAGAGAGAGAGAGAGAGAGAGAGAGAGAAGTTTCTGCCATATAGGCAGGCTGGCAGGGAAGTGATACAGGGGATATTGGTGGTGGGAAATGTATACTGTTGAAGGAATGGGTGTTACATATATACATATATATATGTGTATGACTGTGTGACTGAAACCCAATAATGAACAGCTTTGTAACTGCGTATCTCACGTTGGTTCAATTAAAAAAGAAAAGAGAAAGATAACTGGAACTCACCAGCAGTTACTGGACCAACTGCTAAAAAAGAAAATAAAACACTTGATTACTTTTAAAATCATATACTGATTTCTCTTTGAACTTTTACTTGGAACAACAGAAAAGAGACTTTGGGAAAACATTTCATTCCAAACAAAATTTTATGATCTTTAATATTTAACTTTACTTTTGCAACTTAAATATGGAGGGCATTTTGAAAGATTTTATTGATGATTATATCAATAAAAACCACTTTTTAGTGAAATATACAATTTTAGTATTTTAAAGTGGAATTTTTCACTAATTAAGCAGACTTATTAAATTTACTTAAACACAATAATTTTTATTTGGAAATGTACATTTTGGTATTCATAACTGGGGCAAGGGCCATAGCTTTTCAGGAGACTTACCCATTATTAAATATTACCAGCTTAAATTTAAATTCTCTTTTTTCCTTTCTGTTTGCTAATTTTTGTGACTGTTTTCTTACCTTTTCAGATCACTATTGCATGGGCCACACTGGTAATAATCAGGGACCTCCTGGATCACACCCATGCGTGCAGTCCTGAGATTATGTGCAACCATCTGGTGCTGGAATTGAACTGGGGTTGATTGCATCCAAGAGATATGCCTTAATCCCTGCATAATCTCTTCTGAACCCCTCCAATTTATTTTTTGCAAGAGGACAAGTAGTTCTTATTATATTTGTCTTATTTACATTTTGCATCAAGCATTTACTTAAAATAACTAAAAATTACTTAAAATAATTTCATAAACTTAAAAAGTAGAAAAGGGTTTTTTGATTTTGAAGATGAGATTCCACTTAGTTTTTGAATAACAGAAGTTGTAGAGTTGGAGTATTAGTGATTAAATATAGTATTTATCAATGTTGATTTTTAATTATGCCATACTTAAAGCTAATGCAGTATTATAATGCAATGTCACTGTCACTGTATCACTGTCATCCTGTTGATCATCAGGATTTGCTCAAGCGTGCCCAGTAACATCTCCATTCATCCTAGCCCTGAGGTTTTAGCAGCTTCTCTACTCGTCCTATCCCAATGGTGCCACATTAGAGGCTTTTCAGGGTTAGGAGAATGAGACCCATCATTGTTACTGTATTTGGCATGTGAATATGCCATGGGGAGCTTGCCAGGCTCTTTAATAAAAACTAACAACTGCCCTCCCCAAATTTATTGTGGTCAATCAGAGCATGGTATCTGAACCGTGCGAGAGGTCAAAAGACATTAGAATTGCCAAATAACTTGTAGATGGATTTTAAAAGCAGTCTACAAAATTCGACACAAAGCTTAAGTTTACAAATGTTCAATTCTAAACATATTCTTGATAATGGGATAGTAAAGGGATTCAAAGGACTGTCATTACTCTGAAGAAGGAAATGGCAAAAAAAGATGATAAATCAACCCCTCTGCTCTTTTTGTCCAGTAGCCTATTCTGAAGAGCAAATGTGTAGACATACCTACAAGTCACATAAATTGCAGGTAACACAAGTGTTGGGGGAATCATACACAATGTTTACTATTGTTATAAGATTAGAAATTAGCATTTGGATTACAAGTAAAAGTTATTAACTTCATATCATTATCATAATTGTGTATTATTTAGAAAAAGATAAAAGCGACTGTAAAGATTTTAGTATAATAAGCTCCAGATTTGTTCTTTGCTCAAAGGTAATATAGAAAAGAGTTGGTTTAGGGAGGTAGCTCAAAGATTTGTATTTGTATGTGAAGGCTCTAAGTTCTATTCTAGGCACAACGCACTCCCTGAATACTGCCAAGAAATATGCTGCCAGTTGACCTTGGTGAACCCCAGCACCATTAGGCAGCCCTTGACCAGGTGCAAGCACTAAATCTTCGAACCCACACAATCAGCTCAAGTATTGATAGACATGTCCTTACAGACTACTGAGCACTGTTTGGGAGTCCTCCAAAACATGAAAACTATAGTCATTAGGGAAAAAAAGGCTGGATTTATTTGTGAGGTGAATGAACAGAGAAAACTGCTGAAGGATAAGCAGCTGGAGAATTTGTACAAAAAATGCCATGCACATGAATCACACCTTCACCTGGTGTCTTGAACAGTTAATCTTAATGAGTGCCAATGCTCTTCAAAAAAAAAGGGAAAGTGGGTAGATATTATCCATTTGATTAAAAGGCGTAGCTCTCACATCAATCTGACACTATTGGGTATATATGTGTGTATATATAATATATATTTATTATACATATATATGTTTATTTGGCTTTTTGTGTCACACCTGGTGATACTCAGGGGTTATTCCTTGTTTTGCACTCAGAAATTATTTCTGGTGGTGCTTGCGGGACCATATGTGATGGTGGGGATCGTAACTGAATTAGCCATGTGCAAGGCAAATGCCCTACCTGCTATACTATTGCTCCGACCCATTATTTGGTATATTTTATTTTCTAAACTAATCAGCAATTTGTGGGGACAGCACAAAGTGAGTAGTGGAGTGAGCACAAAAATGGTGAGGCAAATTGGATTGGAAAATGTGACCGAAGTTCTTTACCTGATGGAAAATGTTCCAGAGGGCAATGGACTTGAGAGATACATGGATAATGACTTACCAATAGGAACTGGAGCAACTGGAAAAACATGAAACAAAAGTACATCAGCAGAGTTTTGAGATGAAAAATATAGTTTTCTTTGCTCTGTTCCGTATCCTAACATACTTTTTTAACATACCATTTGCCCCAGGTATTCATAATGATTAAGAGGGATTAGCAATTATTGTTGTTATCTGATAGAATGCAACTGACAATTTCAATTTGGAAGTTCAGAGTGGGTTAGCATTTATATCCTTAGAGCATTATTTTTCTTACTTATCTCTACAGGAGAGGATTTAAATCTTGTACAGAACTTTTATATAATTACCCATTCTGCAAATTGCAGTTACTCTCCTTCCTCTCCTATGCCTAACTACGATTTTGCCTGTATTCTTCAAGGTATCTCCAATTTGCAATGCACCACTCTATATCTTTTTGTGGTATGAAAAGTTTTATTATCAAAAGACATTGATCTTTTTTGAAAACCAAATGTTACTATATAATTTGTTTCTTGGTCAAATATTTATCATTTCTATTGAGTGATCAATGATCCAAAAGGCTTCTAAGTTATAAAAATCTGAATATTTATAAATAGAAGCACTAAATTAAATTGGTCTGAATTATGAAAATCTTTATTATCAATTTGGGACCCCAACTTGTCTCAGATTTATGAAAATAAAATGAACTTACATATAGGTCCTGGCACTTGTTCTGAAATCCAAACACAAATTATTAGCATGGGCTGACAGATAACAAAACTGCCTTTGACAATAGAATTCACACTGGTAATGTTCTAGACAGAAGTTTCTAATAAAAAGGAAGAGAGAGCACCATGCCTTTGATATTAGTTAATCTAGTCTCTCTTTTTCAGTAGCATAATTGTTTAGAAAGCATGGAAGAAAGATGAATTATTTTACTTTTATAGTCCAGTTTTTGTTGGAAATTGAAAAATTACATGCATGAAGAGACAATACAGAAATTAAATCCCAGTTAGATTTCTTGCGCCACATACAGTCCCTAGCACCTCCAGGAGTTATCCCTTAGTACAGACCAGGGGTAAGTCATGAGTACCATCATTTATTTTCCCTTCATCCCATCCACCAACAACTCCCAGCCCAAGAAATGAAAAACCTGCAGGAGTGAAAAAAATTCTCCCTTCTGGGGCTGGAGCTATAGTACAGTGATTAAGTTCTATCCTAGGCACCCCATATGATCTGGAGCCCTGCCAGGAATGATCCCAGAGCCAGGCCCTAAGCACTGTCTGATGCTCCCCTCCCCCCACCAAATTCTCTTTTATTTTTAATTTTAACTGTTTTCATGCTGCTTGTTATCACATTGCTTATTCATTCACAAATTTTCTCATATTTTGTCATTACTTCTTCATATTTAGTTTAAAATGTTCTTTCTTTCTTTCTTTCTTTCTTTCTTTCTTTCTTTCTTTCTTTCTTTCTTTCTTTCTTTCTTTCTTTCTTTCTTTCTTTTTCTCTCTCTCCTTCCTTCCTTCCTTCCTTCCTTCCTTCCTTCCTTCCTTCCTTCCTTCCTTCCTTCCTTCCTTCCTTCCTTCCTTCCTTTCTTCCTTCCTTCCTTTGTTGTTAAAGGCCAGATGATCAAATTCTGAGAATTTTATCCACTTTTAATATTTTGTCTTTTTTAAAAAAATTTGATTCTGTTTTTGAGTTATACCCAGCAGCATTCATGGGTTACTCCTGCTCTGCACACAGGAATTACTCCTGAAGGTGCTCTGGGACCATATTGGATGTGGAAGATAGAATTACGGTGGGTAGTAGGCTGTGTGCAAGGCAAGTGCTCTACCCCATGTACTATCTTTTTTGGCCCCTCATTTCTCAGTTTTGTTTTCCAGATAACATTAAATAACTCAGGGGATGAATTTGGTTAATTTTTGTCCAAGTCAGTGAACATGAGCATTCTGGTAAGTCAAAAATGAAGACAGACTTTGCTTTCCTGCTTCTCTGCTCAGATAATAGTATATGGTTCTATTGTGTCTTTCTCATAAAACTTATATAAATTTGTTTTTGATCAAGAAATTTAACACTAGGAAAAACCTATCACACTATTTCACCCAACATTTGTGACCTATGTTTTTGTGAGGTGAATGTAATAACCACTACACTATGGACACACTATGAAACAATCATGTTGTGGCCTACGCTTTTTGTGCATGTGTGTGACCACATCTGAACTCACTCCTGATTCTCAGCTCAGGGATCACTTCTCCTGGCTGTGCTCAGAAGTCAATATGCAATGTTTGTTACCCATACGTGGGGATTGAACCAAGGTTGAGTATGTACAAGAGATGGGTTTAACTCCTGTGATTTATATTTTGTATAAAGATACATAACTTTCATAAGGATTATGAGAAAAGTGTGTCAGTATTCACCTTGAAATGGAAACAGTCAATTTTTAGGAAAAAAATTCACAGCTAGTACAGAACAAAATGGGAGAAAATTTCATAAGATTTCAGGTGTTGTTAAAGTGGGTAGAGGAAATAGAGTCATAATAGAATGGGGACAAAAATTTAGTTTTGTTCACTGCTAAAATAAATTTGTCAAGTGCAAGAGCTCCATATCTATAAGAAGTGAGAAAAATGCTTTTTTAAAATTATTATCCTCATTGTTTTTGAATGGAAAACATGTCAGGAAGTTTAAATTTATATGTATATTCTAGGAATATCCATAAACAGATGCCTATCTTCGGAAACTCTTGAGCTCATTTGCCAACATGGTTTGCCACGAGCCTCAGGTAACCACAAGCTAACATCTAAGCTTGCAAAGCTGTGCAGAGAAGCAATAAAGGAAGACCTCAAAGAGAGAAGAGCAGCAGTGTTGGCTGATACGGCAGAAGCTGGGAAAAATATTCACAACGCTCGTCTGTCCTTCGCCAACTACAAGACCAAGATGACTGCCCTCCGATGTCCTGATGGATCTGTCACATCTTCCAGAAGGGCAGTGGAGAGGATTATTCACAACTTCTACTCAGATCTCTTTGACAGCCAGGTCCACCTGTCCACATACCAAATTCTGCAGGATGGATATGTCGTTCCCAACGTCCTCCTTTCTGAAATCCGACACGTCATTTGTCAGTAAAGACACATACAGCACCCTGTCCAGACAAGGTCAGACCTGAACACCTGAAGAATCTGTCACCAGTACTCGTCAATACACTGGCTTGGTTCTTCACACACTACCTGTCTGAATGCAAGGTTCCATCTCAATGGAAAATTAGCAGGACCGTTCTGTTGTACAAGAAGGGAGACATGCATGACATGGACAACTATTGCCCAATCTGCCTGTTATCCGTCGTCTACAAGTTGTTACTCGAATCATCCTGAATAGAATATGCAGAACATTAGACGAAGGATAACCATGTGAGCAAGCTGGGTTCCGAAAGGGATTCAGCACAATTGACCAACAGATTCAGCATTGTTTATCCACGCAGTGACCAAACTCATTGAAGTTTCTCAAGAGTTCAAGATGCTTCTCTGTCTAACATTCACCGATTTAAGAAGGTCTTCGATTCTGTTGAGACTGAAGGGGTCATTGAAGCCCTAGCCAAACAGGGCTGTATTACGGATTCACCACCGGGATCTCACCATTCTACAAGGAAGTGCTCATTGACATAAAGAGAGGGGTTCGGCAGGGTGATACCATTTCACCGAAAGTCCTCAGTGCCACCCTCGAGAACATCATGCGACGACTGGAATTGGAAGGAATGGGAGTGAAGATAGACAGTTGGCAACTACACCACCTCCACTTCGCTGATTACATCATTCTCCAAACGCCAAACATTGGCCAAGCGGCACAAATGCTGGCCGAATTCGACCGCGAGTATGGAAAAGTTGGACTACAGCTGAATCTCACAAAGACAGTGTTCATGAAAAATGAACTAGTCACTGACTTTCCATTTGCTCTCAATGGAATGAACATCTCTGAATGCAGCAGCTATGTGTACCTGGGCTGAGAACTCAACATGAGGAATGACTTGGCGCCAGAGGATGAGAGCTGCATGGAATGCCTTCAAGAGTGTCGATGAATTGGTTAAGAGGACGAAGAACCTCTGGCTCCGGGCACATGTTTTTGAGTCCACTGTCTTCCTGCACTAACATAGCCCTCAGCGACCCTACGAAAACAGCATCATGTTTCACTCAAGTGAGAGAAGGAATCCGGAGTTCTGACCTCCATGGACAATCAAGAATCAGGGGCGCTGTCTTGTTTGCCAAGGCATCAAAAATCAGATGTGCTGGACACGTAATGCAATTCAGAGATGACTGCTGGACTAGAGCTGTTACTGACTGGATTCCATGGGACGTCAAAAGACTGCGTGGCCGCTCACCAATGAGATGGTCAGACTTCTTTGTCAAAACCCTGAATGAACGATTTGAGGCTCTTCCTGTTCTTGGAGCAAGCAGATATCATTGGGCTACACTCGAAAGTGACAGGGACAAATGGAGACGTTACTGGTGCCCACTAGAGAAAATCGAAGATCAACGGGATGACAAGTGATACAAGTGATTCTAGGAAGGAAGTACTTTCTGTTTTGCTTCCTAGAATATTCCTGTGCCTGGGTCATGGTAGACTCTCAGTAAATATATCTTTTGAATAAGAAAGATCTTGATTTATGTCAATAACGTTTATTTCAATAACCTTTTAATTTATTTCTATAGCATCTTAATTTCTAAGTTTTATACAAAAATTTATAAACAATTAAAATAGTAACAGTAAACTATTACTATTACTATTACTTTGAAGGTCAGTTTACAAAGAACATTTTAAACCCTTATCTTTAATCCCATTATTTGATATCCGATCTGAAGACTTCTGACTTTCTAAAGTACTCATCTGTCATTGTCACTGTCACTGTCATCCTGTTGCTCATCAATTTGTTCGAGCGGGCACCAGTAACATCTCTCACTGTGAGACTTATTGTTACTATTTTTGGCATATCCAATACACCACGGGTAGCTTGCCAGGCTCTGCCGTGTGGGCGCGATACACTCGGTAGCTTGCCGGGCTCTCTGAGAGGGGTGGAGGAATTGCAGTCGGCCGCAAGAAAGGTGAACGCCCTACTGCTGTGCTATCGCTCCAGCCCCAAAGTACTCATCATAATATAAAAATAAGTGTATTGAGAAGCTTCAGTGTAATTCCTTACATGTTCAGAAAAGGAAATAACACAGGAATCAACACTATAATAAATGAATATAGAACTCACTTGGCTCTCGTTGTTTTTCTGTAAAGCATAATCAGATATATAAAAGAATGAGAGATTTTTCACTAAAGAACAGTTACATATCAATCTCTAACTGTTGAAAATTTCAGAGACCAACAAACTACATTTTGTATCAGTAAAAACAGAGCAAAAGAGTAAATATTTCCATATTATTTGCATGTTTTTAATTTTCATCCTATTTGGGATCATGTTTTTAAAAGAAAGGAGAAGAATCAAATCACTGGAATAGTCTACTCTGATTAATTTCTGCTATTTCAAGCTTTTATTTTCCTTTTTTTGGCAACACTTAGAGGAGCTCAGGATTAACTCTTGGCTCTGCATTCAGGAATTACTGTTGGTAGTGCTTGGGAAACCATATGGGATTCTGGGAATTGAACCCAGATTGATCAAATGCAAGGCAATCACACTACTTACTGCGCTATTTGTCAGGCCCCCTATTTTAAGCTTTTAAAAGCATAAGGTTAGTAATATTTTTTATCAGTTATACCTTATTTTCTCCCTTTTTGTCTTCTTTGCTCTCTTCCTTCCTCCATCCTTTTCCCTCTCTTCCCCTTCATTCTTTTCTTTTTCTTTTTTGGGTCACACCTGACGATGCACAGGGCTTACTCCTGGCTCATGAACTCAGGAATTACTCCTGGTGGTGCTCAGGGGACTATATGGAATGCTGGGAATTGAACCCAGGTCGGCAGTGTGCAAGACAAACGCCCTACCCTCTGTGCTATCGCTCCAGCCCCCTTTTCCCTTTTATTCTTTTCCTCATATTTTCCTCTTTTTCTCTCTCCCTTTCCCATAAACGATTTTTGATAACTGCTATATGTCAGATGTAAAAAACTAAAGCACGCCGAGGGGCGTGTGCACCCGGTAGGCTCTCTGGGCGGCTCTGTCTCACCACCTGCGTTCGGTGCTCTGGAACCGCTGTGTATGGGCTGGATCGGGTTGGCCGTTGGCCAAGGACAGGCGAAGGAAGAATGAGGACCAAGCTGGTTGCTGATTAGTTACCGTTTATTCAATCTTCCATCTTTCTCATCTCCCCCACTCCCAGCTCCGTCCTCTCTGGATCTACTGCTGCCCTCCTCCACCATCTCTCTCCTCGCCTTTTCCTCTCTCACCCTTGCCCCTAGGTTACACACTGCCAGGTAGCAAAATCAACATAAGAAAGCCCTTCCTGAGGGCAGGGCATTCCAAAGCCCTACCTGACTCTTAAGGTTTTTTCCTTTCCTTAGTCCAAACACTTATGAACATCTTAATACTAGTTATTTTTGTATGGACATAGCAAGAGATACATTGAGGCTTGCAAGGCAGCTCTCCTGGGAACATCTTGCCAGAGTCAACTAAAGCACTCAGGCCAGATAAATCATTCCTCACCCTAGCAGGGTCCAAATCTAGTTATCACTGTTTAGATCATTACAACATTTGTCCATGATCAAGCTCTTTTTTTTTTTTTGCTTTTTGGGTCACACCCAGCGATGCTCAGGGGTTACTCCTGGCTTTGCACTCAGGAGTTACTCCTGGCGGTGCTTGGGGGACCATATGGGATGCCGGGGATCGAACCCGGGTCGGCCACGTGCAAGGCAAACGCCCTACCCGCTGTGCTATCGCTCTGGCCCCTTTTTCTTTTTTATTTTTTTTTTTCAAGCTCTTAACTTATAGTTAAGCATTAGGCATTAGGCACTTTGGCCAGGCCCATTTCGATGCCAGGGTAGCACACAACTCACCGCTTGCCCTGGGTCCATCTTGTCCCTGGTCGGGACCCTGCTTTTGGGGGTGGTAGGAAGTAAGGGCAGCTGAGGCTTAGCTTGAGAGAACAGATGCCCAGGAGGAAAATATCATGTAGAGTCAAATGACTCCCAGGTTACAAAAGCATAGCATTTGCTAAATCTTCCTGTGTCCATACAAAAAGGACATGGCTCTGAATAAACTATGCAAAGACTCAAGAAGAAGAGATAAACAACATTTACAAGTCAACAGAACACTAAGAAAGAAGCTACAAATAAACACAGAGGAATGGGAGCACCGTAATGGGAGTAACCCAGTAAACCTAAACTACCTGAGGCTATGTTATCCTACAGTCATGATTATTGCTATTATTCTTATTTGCTATTACTATTATCAGAGTTAATTTTAGAAAAACCTTTATCCCTTTAGCATAAATATCAGAGCATGGTAATCACATTTTTTATTATTTAATTAGGATGGAGAAACTGCTTGAATTTATAGTTATAAATAGCTAAGGATTTTTACCCAAAACTTAAATACTTTTAACTGTAGGATCATAGACAAGTTACTAGACTCATTATTTTCTTCTCTTTAGCAGGAATAATGATAATCATCTGTCACAATGTGCGTTCACTACATATAAAGTCCTGAATACAGCAACGGACAAATCATAGACACTTCACAAAAATTATTATTATGACACCTCATTAGATAGTAATCAATTTCAGTGATAATCACTAAATGCAGGAAAGCTACTGAAAACTGTACTATGGAAACAAGCAGCTAGAAGGTAAGGCATGCAGATAAACCATTGACTAAGAAACAGAAATCTTAAGTTTTGGTAAATTCAGACTAACAAAAGTACTCAAAATAGCCTTTAAATACCATTAGAAGCCAGTGAAAACAATGGAATTAAGAGAAACTTGGAACTTACTTGTAGATTTTCCATGTCCTGCTTTTAAAAAAAGAACAAACTAATTAGCCTGGTTGTCTGATGAAACAATCATTTTCCACATTGCAGTATCACAAAATGAATAGTAGTAGAGAGAAGGGGGACTGAAAGGCACAGTTTACCTTAAGGATATTTTGAAGGGTCCACATTTAATACTAATGCTTACTCTTCTTTTTCCTACCTCTATCTCCATTGAAATCAAGGAAATGGGTCATATCCTAACATTTTAGTTGACAGCATCCTTGTCATTTTTCTCTTCCAATCTCACACTATGTTTTTCTGTCATCTCCTTCCATTTCCTTTATTTATTTTTTTTGCTTTTATAATGACTTGGGGGTTACACATATGCTTGGTTGTGGCTTTGACACTTGGTTATCCTACTTCCTGATGTGTCATACAGAGACTGCATACTTAAGTTATGGTGTTTGCACACGTGATCCTAACTGGGGAGGGCGGGTTTGAAAATTACACTCTCATTATGTTTTTAATGCTTGCCAGGGTTTGCTGTGGTTCTCATGGATGTGTTATTTTCTGTATCCCAATTTATTGTACATTTTAATCATACATAGATGCTAAGTCTTTATCAAAGGCTTTTTAGCATCTATATATAATAATTTATTTTTATACTTTTTTGTTGATATGATTGGTACATTACATTAATTGATATTTATAGGTTGAATCATCCTGATCCTGTCATCCCTGAGATGAACCTCACTGTTTATGGTGAATAATTCTCTTAGTGATTCAACTGGATTCAATTGATCAATAATTTTATTGAGCTTTATATCTATGATCATTACAGATTTGAAAAAGTGATTTTTCCCATGATTTTCATGATTCTCATTTTTCATTTTTCATGATTCTATTTTTTATTTTATTTTAATAATCACCATATCATCACTGTCATTCCATTGATTATTGATTTGCTCAACAAAGCGGGCGCCAGTAACGTCTCCATTCGTCCTAACCCTGAGATTTTATTTTATTTTAAAAAATTCTTTTTTTATTATTTTATTTTATTAGTGAATCACCGTGAGACAAAGTTACAGACTTACAGGTTTTCATGCTTTACGTTTCAGTCATACAATGATCGAGTGCCCATCCCTCCCCATGTGCCCATTTTCCACCACCAATGGTCCCAAGCATCCCTCCCACCACCCCCACCCTGTCCCCTTCACCCCACCCTGCCTATGTGGCAGGGCATTCCCATTTGCTCACTCTCTTTTTGGGTGTTGTGGTTCCCTATAGAGGTATTAAGTAGGCATCATGATTCTCTTTTATGGGTTGAGAATAAAAGATATTTATTTCATGGAATGTGTTTATATTATTCCTCTTCTCTCTTTTGGGAGAATTTAAGCAGGATGGGTCTCAATTCTGGGAAAGTGTTGTAGCATTGAATGGTAAAGACACCTGGTTTTGAGCTTTTGTACTTAGGAAGATCTGTGATTAATTTTTTTGGTTTCCATACTTGTGTAACCTAATAAAGATTTCTGCATTTTTTTATGGCTTAGTGTCAGAAGTTTAGTTTAATTAAACAAATTAATCTAGCACTTCTAATTTGCCCATGTTGTGTATTCATGATATTCTTTTATGGTTCTTTGTACTTTTGGATGTCAGTTGTAATTTCATCTACTTTATTTCTATTGTTTAATTTGGCGTTTATCTGATTTTTGTTTATGACAAGCATAAAGAGAGGGTTAACAATATTACTTATACTTACAAAGAAAGGATCTCTTGGTGTCATGAACTTTTCTTTCTGGAGTCTATTTGTTTTTGCTGGAATTATTATTATTTTCCTCTTACTCTTTAACATTTATTCTGTATTTTAACCCTTTTCTATTTCCTTCAGGTATAAGATTAGATAGTATATTTGAGAGCTTTCTTATTTATAGTAACCAACTTCCTTCTTAATACAGGTTTTACCATGAGACACTTGGGTTGTATCTTGTCCCTGTTTTTGTTATTTTCCAGACCATCTTTATCACTTTGACTTGTAATCTGACCCAGAGATGTCAGAAACATTGTAAGTCTGCACATATTTGTGCATTTTTATATTTTTTAATTTATTTGTAATCAGAAAATAGGTTTAAAATGATTCCAGTCTGCATGTACTTGGTGTCTTTTGATTTGTGAATTAAGACATTTCATATTTAGGGATGCACATGGTTTCTTAGGCAAACCAGATTGTGAGCAGGTGAAGCTTTTATGTGCTCTGTAGTTAATTTTTGAGCAAGGACCTTTTATAAACCATTATTCTGCCATCTCAATGGAAGTTTTCACCTACAATCCTTCACCCTCCCCTACCCCCACCTTTAACTTTGACCACAGTTGGTTGTGCTCAGGGCTTACTCCTGGCTCTGTGCTCAAGGGTGAGGATCATTCTTAGAGGGGCTTGGTGAACCATATGTGGTGCCCAGGATTCAACCTGGGTTTCTGAGTGCAAAAGTACTGCTGTACTATTAGAAGTCAGCAATTTTCAGGGCTTACTCCTGGCTCTGCACATAAGGATCATTTCTGGTGGGGTTTGGGGATTTATATGGGGTGCCTGAAATTAAAACTGGGTTGGCCAGGTGAAAGGCAAGTACCCTAAACAATGTACTGTCTCTCCAGAGTCCTGGGCTTTCTTTTATAATTTATTTCTACCTTTATAGCATTGTGGTATGAATGGGATATGATTCTATCTTCTTAACTTTATGGAGACTTGTTTTGTGACCCACATATCATTGATACTACGGAATGAGCTATGTGAACCAGATAGAATTTGAATTTAGTTGTTTTAGGATTGAAGAACCCTATAAGATGTATATTAAACCTAGATCTTCATTTACTTTAAGATTATTATTGCCTTACTTTTTTTGTCTGATTAGTCAAACAAAACAATAAGAAAGAACATAAGACAGGAATATTAAGGATTTCTATTACCATTTTCTACTACTATTGTAGGGCTGGAGCGATAGCACAACGGTAGGGCGTTCGCCTTTCACGCAGCCGACCCGTATTCGATACCTCCACCCCTCTCGGAGAGCCCGGCAAGCTACCGAGAGTATTGCGCCCGCAAGGCAGAGCCTGGCAAGCTACCCGTGTCATATTGGATATGCCAAAAACAGTAACAATAAGTCTCACAATGAGAGATGTTACTGGTGCCTGCTCGAGCAAATCGATGAGCAACGGGATGACGGTGACAGTGACTGCTATTGTATTGCTGCTGATATCTTTCTTCAGACTTGTTAATAGTTGTTTCTTGTATTTTGATGCTCCATTTCTGGTACATATATGTTAATGAATTTTGTATGTTAATAAATTTTACTCATTAACATATCACTGTCACTGTCATCCCGTTGCTCATCGATTTGTTCAAACGGACACCAGTAATGTCTCTCATTGTGAGACTTATTGTTACTGTTTTTGGCATATCGAATACATCATGGGTAGCTTGCCAGGCTCTGCCATGCGGGCTCGATACTCTCGGTAGCTTGCCAGGCTCTCTGAGAGGGACAGAGGAATCGAACATGGTTCAGCTGCATGAAAGGCAAACGCCCAACCGCTGTGTTATTGCTCCAGCCCTTAAAATATATGCACCAGAAATGGATGTGTTGTCCCTTTGATAATTAATGTTAATTTCTGTCTATCTTCTCTAGTTTGAAGTTTATTTTGTCTAATATAGTCTATATATAGTCTCATGTATATTATTTCAGTCTTTTATTGTAATTATTTTTTTCTGTGGGAGTAGTTTTTTAATGGGATGTGGAACTCTCTTGTTTCACTCACTTTTCCACCATCTTGTTTCAACCTCTCTCTTCTATATTTAATTTTATTATTTCATTTTCTAATTTATTTTACTCCTTTTATTTTATTCCACTTAATATTCATTTTTAGAAGCAATTACTTATTTAATTATCTTAAATAGTATGTGAAACTTAAAGATGTGTGATATAATGTAATTATTTTTTGGAAGTATTGGATTACAACACTGTACATGTCTTACAGATAGTATCATAAACCTATCTAAATGTATGTTACCACACTAAATACACCATTAAATGCCAATATTCCCCCACCACAGTCCATCCAGCTCCTTCTACTTTTTGTTGCTAGGCAAATAAAATATCAATGTGCAAAAAATTAAATATAGATCACTATCTTATACCTGAATGAATAAGATTAACAAAATAATAATTAGCAAAAGGAACTAAAAATGATTAAAGACTTAAATATAGGGTTAAATAATGAAATTAATATAGGAAGATGTAGGCAATATGCTTCATAAAGCTTCAGACTCAAGAACTCAATTGTTGTTTGAGATAGGTACTCTATGCTTAAATGGAATACAGGATGTTGAATGGGGTCTTCCTTTTATACCAATGTTGACAACTAGGATAAAAAAGAAACCATATAGAATTGTTTAAGTTATAATAATTTGTTTCCATTTTTAACCAGATTAAGTGCAATTGGCATTGGGAAAAAACTTTAAAATTCAATATTTGGATCCTCAAGTTCTAGATTAAATACGACCACTGTTAATATTTGATCTGGTTTGTATATTGAGTCACTGGTTTTGTCTTTTTGAGTCACTGTTAATGTTTTTTCTGTGGGAAATTAAGTTAATACCTCTAATAATGGGCACTTCTATATTATTATTTAAAAATATAGTTTTTTAGTCTTACTCTGGAGGTCTCTTGATAATTAATTTTGCATACTTACACATATAAATAGAAAAAGAATATGGTTGGTAGTCTGAGAAATACTTGTGGTTCTCTGTGAAATCACTAAAGTTAAGCAAATATAAAGAAAATACTATAACTATAAAAAGAAATAAATATGAAAAGTCTTAAATCTGGGGCTGGAGAGATAGCACAGCGGGTAGGGCATTTGCCTTGCACGCAGCTGAACCAGGTTTGATTCCCAGCATCCCATATGGTCCCCTGAGCACCACCCCGGGTAATTCCTGAGTGCAGAGCCAGGAGTAACCCCTGTGCATCACTGGGTGTGACCCAAAAAAGAAAAAAAAAGGGGGCTGATTGATAGTACAGTGCGTAGGGCATTTGCCTTGCATGTGGCTGACCCGGATTCAATCCCCAGCATCCCATATGGTCTCCCCAGCACCTTCCAGGAGTAATTCCTGAGCACAGAGCTAGGAGTAAGCCTTGAGCATCACTGGGTGTGACCCAAAAAGCCAAAAAAAAAAAACCCAGAAATGCCTTAAATCTAAAATACAGTGCTATTTATATATTTTGTTATTATTTCTGAGAGAAGGTCTTGAGTGGTCATTAGAAAGCTTCAGAGATTTGAGAATAACCAGTGATAATGCAATGGTAAAGTTAAAGTCAGGGCTTCTTCAAAAGCCCTCTTCATTTATTGTAGCACTGTAGTAGCACTGTCGTCCCATTGTTCATCGATTTGCTCCAGCGGGCACCAGTAACGTCACTTCATTTATTGTACTCAAACAAATTTGGGCATATTCCAGCAAACATCAGTGGATATTTCTATTTCCTTTGAAAATCACTATAATCTTTGAGGAAGCACTCAAAAACTCTTGTAAGCAGAGTTTAAGAATTATTTTGGATTTCCTGGCTTTCTCAAAATTCTGCATGTCATATTATTGCTGTAATATTATAGTTTTTGGTGACAGTTACCAACATAACCTTTTTAATCAATATTTTAAAATTAAGTTAGATAATACAGAGGCAAGAGAACAATAAGTAACCCAATTGCATTAACATATCAAATTTCTCAATTTTAGAAAGACCAAAGAGAAAAAGAGTAAAGAGAAAAAGAGTAAAGACGCAGATACAATAGTTACTTAGGGGTGCTAAGGGCATACCTGAAAAACAAATTAGATATCTGTGGATATTTTCTTGAAAGAAACAAGGTTACTTCTAGGGTGGATTATTTTTATTTATAAAAAATTTATTATTTATTTATTCTAGTTTTTGGCTGACCCGGTTCGATTCCTCAGAGAGCCCGACAAGCTACCAATGACAGTAATACATATTGTAGCACTGTTGTCCCATTGTTCATTGATTTGCTTGAGCAGGCACCAGTAATGTCTCCATTTTGAGACTTGCTGTTACTGTTTTTGGCATATCGAATATGCCACGGGAAGCTTGCCAGGCTTTGCCATGCAGGTGGGATACTCTTGGTAGCTTGCCGGGCTCTCTGAGAGGGATGGAGGAATCAAACCCCGAGTCGGTTGTGTGTAAGACAGAAACCCTACCTGCTGTTTGCTACAGTTTTTGGGCCACACCTGGCTGTGCTCTGGGCTTACTCTTAGTTCTGTGCTTTATAGAGATTACTCCTGGTGGTGCTCAAGGCACATATGTGGTGCTGGGGACCCTATCCACTATACTGTCTTTCCTGGCCCATGATGACTTATTTTTATAGGGGAGAATATTTGTAGGAACATAGGTATTTAAATTATGATCCTATAAGTTTGTTTTCTTGGCCATGTATGTGGTATTGGTTTCTTATACCTTACAAAGAGGCCAATGGAATTTACTCTAAGGTTTATATGAAATGATGTAATTAAAAGCTCCTATAGAGTTTTTAATCACATAGGAGTTTCAAATACAAGAATTATTACTGAGCATAGCACACAACAGGGAAAGTCCTGAGAGTTTATATATAGAACAACCTACAGCAGAAAATAATAAGACAGAACTTGCCAGTTTTTGTTGAAGATTGGCCAGCTGAAAAAGAAGCAGAAAAATCTTTATGAATGCTTTTGCTTGCTATTTTTACCTTTTCTATTTGAAGAATTTCTTCTTGGTAAATCATTACAACAATAGCAGAAATATGGGCCAAAGCAATAGTACAGGGGTAGGGCATTTGTCTTGTATGTGGGTTTGATCCCTGAAACTACATATGGTCCCCCGAGCCCCACCAGGGGTGATCTCTGAGCACAGAGCCAGGAGTAAGCCCTGATCACTGCTGGGTGTATACCCTTCAAAAAAAAAAAAACCCAAGTAAAAATAACAGACTGTTCTCTTTTGATTTTACTTACTTCTTTTTTATTTTATTTTTTAAAAATTTGAGCCACACCTGATTGTACTCAGGAAGTGATGGTGGTTATTCATGATTGTGTTTATAGTTATGTAAATCAGTATAGTGCTTAAATGTTTTAGCATATAATTAACAATCCAGATGGATTTTGATAATGAGGAAGCAGGCCGAGATGTACCTCATACTCCAATATGGTCAGGCCAGGACTAGAAACCATTCTGGTTCTCTGTGGCAGAGAGTTAAGTGAACATACACACTGATTGCATGAAGAATTTTTCCCACTGAAAAAATGAGCGGATGTATTTCTTATTCTTTGTGCATTTCTTACTAATATAATCACTTGGATTTTTTTTTTCTGGCCAAAGACATTTGAAATTTCCAAGAAACTTCAGTCTTTTGCTATAACTCTACTTAAAAAAATTAGCAAAAATCTAAGAAAAAAGGATTTTCAAGTACTATACTAGAAACTTAATAACCTGGTGGAATTCTGAGTAATGAATAAAAGGGTTGAGGAAACAGTAACTTTAACTGTTATTGTTATCACAATCCCAATATAGAAGGGATACATTTTGGTACAGGAAGTTCTGTTAGGTTCTGCTGTGGCTAACTGGGTTTTATAGAGGCAGTCATACTTACAAGAGAATTCCGGACCTGAGAAACAAAGAAAAAATATTAGTGTGATAAAAAAATCACATATTAGTGTGCTAAAAATACTAGTCTGTTGCAATAAGAATAGTTTTATTCTACTATCTTAAGAAATATTTGCAATGGCAATGGAAACATAAATTTGTTTAGTAGTGACCTTTGTTGGGGGAATACATCTTTCATTAATGCTTTTGATGGATTCTGCCTCCTGCTTAGTGTAAAGGCGATAGAAAAGGAAAGTAATTTCTCTCTTCCTTTTTTGGTGATGATTATAACTGCGTAAACTCCTTCAGGATAACTTAAACTGCATGCTTATTTATGCAGTTTAATAAATCTTTTCTCCTTCATTCAATTAATATGATTACTTCAATTAATTCTCTCTATAATAATAGACATGGAACTTACTGGTCGTTTCTGACGTTTCAGCTGGAAGGAGAAGGGAGAAGGGAAAAATCAGTGTGTGCAACTACTGAAGTTAGATGGAGCTCTCAAAACCTCAGTGAGATGTCTGGGCTTAAACACCCACCATTGTGCCTTGCATCTTGCTCTAATTCTGCTCACCTGGGTAAAGGGAGTTACTGTAAATTGAGGCTTTGCTTTTTTTTCCCCTTTGAGGGATTGTCTGTGTTTGAAACACTTCAAAAGGTCCATAATGTTTTAACCTTTCGTCATTCTTATTTTTTTTCTTTTTTTTGGTTTTTGAGTCACACCCGGCGATGCACAGGGGTTACTCCTGGCTCATGCACTCAGAAATTGCACCTGGGGGCTGGAGTGATAGCACAGCGGGTAGGGCGTTTGCCTTGCAAACGCGGCCGACCCAGGTTCGAATCTCAGCATCCCATATGGTCCCCTGAGCACCGCCAGGAGTAATTCCTGAGTGCAGAGCCAGGAGTAACCCCTGTGCATCGCTGGGTGTGACCCAAAAAGAAAAAAAAAAGAAGAAATTGCACCTGGTGGTGCTTGGGGGACCATATGGGATGCTGGGAATCAGTCTCGGTTCGGCCACGTGCAAGGCAAACGCCCTAACCATTACGCTATTGCTCCACCCCCTGTCATTCTCATTTTTATAAATATCTCCACATATCCTTTTGATTTGAAAAGTTTCTCATTCTCTTTGCCAGTCTTATTTGACTCTCAATTTTTGTCAGTTAAAAAATTTGTGCTTATTGCACTTTCTTCAAGTCACCTATAATTTAGGAAAAAGCCTAGAAAATAATAAATGCAAAAATATTACACATTGTATTTTAATGTGTTTATATACAGGAGTGAGGGAGCTAAGCAGAGAGGAAAGGACTCATGGTGATTATTAGGGGTCAGATAAAACCCTTTCTTTAGCCACATTGAGATTCTCAGAAGTGAACGTATGTTTTTCCCTATAAAAGCTATGATTTTGTTTTTTGACCACATCCAGTTGTCTTTAGTGCTTATTCCTGGCTCAGGTGTTGCATAGTCCTGGCTGGGCTCTTATGCAGCCCCAGGGATCCAACTGGGTCAACTGCATGCTAGGTGAGTCTTACTGCTGTAACATCTCTCCAGACTCATGTAACTTTTAGGGGTTTGTTTTGGGGCCACCTGTAGCAGTATTCACGCCTTACCCCAGACTCAGGGATCACTACTGGTGGGCTTGGGGGACCATGCTGGATACTGAACTTGGGTCAGTTGATTTGCTGTACTGTTCTCGGCCCTATATGATAACTCTGAAGACTGTCAATCTTCCTGATAACCAGGAATCCTGAGAGAGAGCCTCAAATTAGGGAAATAGTAGGAAGATGATAACATATTTACAAACATAAGGGTCACTGTCATCCTGTTGCTCATTGATTTGTTCGAGGGGGCACCAGTAACATCTCTCATTGAAAGACTTATTGTTATATGCTTTTGGCATATCCAATATCCAATATGCACGGGTAGCTTGCCATGCTCTGACGTACGGGCTCGATACTCGTGGTAGCTTGCCGGGCTCTCCGAGAGAGGAAGAGGAATCGAACTCGGGTAGGCCACGTGAAAGGCCCAACTGCTGTGCTATCGCTCCAGCCCACAAAGATAAGGGTATTTAGAACAAATATTGACAGTAAGCAAAATTAGAATTTTATGATCATAATATGATCCTCCTCATTTTGAATAATTTCTCCAAGTTATCAGACTGTGAATTCTATAGCACTATTTCTCTTTCTCTTATTCACGTCTTTATCCCCACTGTTTAGCTTAGTTTCTGACACATGGTAGGGAACTTATTTAGTTGAAGGTATCGTTGAATATGCCTGACTTGGCTTTGCATATTTTTTGTCTGGCTTACCTTAAAATTTGGAATGCTATCACTTAATCCCCAGACCTGGAATTTCCTATAATTTGGGGTTGGTTTTGATATTATATTTTGACAGTCTTTGTCAAAATATAATATCTACCTAGTCACGATGTGAACTTTCCCCTAGTTCCCTTCCAATCATGGTTTGATGTGTCTGCCAATTCCTGTAATTGAAATTCAACTACTAACTTATCCTGTTCCCTGAAGGGGTTGTTTAAGTGTTGTGTGTGTGTGTGTGTGTGTGTGTGTGTGTGTGTGTGTAAGTGGGTGGGTGGAGGTGGGTGGGTGGAGGCATGTTTTTTTTGAGTAAAGAATTTAAGAATAAGACAAGGAAGAGTACTTCTAGGGAGTTGTGAAAGAAAACTGGGGGCTCAGGATTCCCTAGTTCCCTAAATTCCCTAAATTCCCTCACAGACTATGTCCACAAAACTAGAAGAAGACTGACATGTAAGTTTATTGAAGCCTGGTTGTCTTTTATCTCTTTTATATTTATTTTTAAATATTTGCTTCCTCTTCCCATTTTCCTTACATTATTTTTGCTATCCTTTATTTGGCTCTATAAAAACTATGAAGGACTACAGAACTGGAGATATACCTTTATTATTATTTTTCTTATTTCATCATCAATGTCATCATTGTTTTAGAGCTACTCCAGGCTCTTGCTTGGGGGGTTGTGCCAGATGGTGCACAGGGAACAGGATACAGGGGCTAAATTTGGGTGTCCTTTATGGGAAGTCTGTGTTCAGCACTTTCAGCTATCTCTCTGGCTCTCTTTCTGCTATTTTAGAGCTTATTATTTAAGTCATATGGACTATTATTGGGGACATTTTATTGATTCTCTTTCTTTTAAAAATAACTCTGGACTGTTCTCAGCAGGTGAATCTGGGAACTATGCCATCATGTATAAAATAACTGATGTTATGGAGATAGATATATTTAGAAGAGAGAACAAGCACTTTATACATTGCAGAAGATCAAATAACACAATAGGAAAAAGGAGGTAAGGGACTTACCACTGTCTTTAGTAAATTTCACTAAAAATAAAAGTAGATACATTATTGTGGTTGTGGAACATGAAAAGCATATGTACACTGATTTTTCTTTTCAAAATATGGTGGTGAAAAAATAGTGTCTCAGGAGTCACTAAGTTCAAATTTTCATCATTATTTTTCTATTGATTGCTCTTGGTCTATAGACTTGCCATAAGAACATGATCTTCCTCTAGAAGACTAGTAGAAGGATAATAATCTCTTATGATCTTTCATTATAGGTGTTTGAGGTGTAGCCTTAATTTTCCATTTCTTTTCTTCCCCTCCCCCTCTTTTCTGGCAGAGCTGGAAATTGCCCATCCCTTTTCTCTCCCCTATATAACTTAGAACTTTTATTTCAGTCTGTCCTCTTTCTCTTGTCTTTTGTTAATTAAGAAATCTTCTCCCAGATTCTCTTTATCATATCTTTGTTTTAGGATGTCCTCTAATGATTATTGGCAAACTCTTAATAAAAAATGTTTGTAACATGAGTGATATGAGTTTAAATATATGTAATATATAGTACATATATTATATATAATCCTTATATGTAATATATGTGATATGTAAATATATTTTATAGCAACTTACCAATAGATCCTGGAGTTTGCACTAAAAATAAATTCAAATTGCTCTTTTAGTAAGCATGTTCCAAGAAAGAATAATTTTCTAAAATTAATTTTGTTCTGGTGGTAGGGATTTGGGAGAAGAAGGGAAAGGAATTAATATTGGTAACAAAATCATTAGGATAAGCTAATGTAACTTTTAAGTATAGGGTAAGAATATTTAACATATGCTGCAATATTTTAGTTTTCCAGGATCCTCATCAACAGGAGACAGGAAAAATTAAAGCTCTTGTTTTTGCTAATTGTTATTCTTCTTCTTCTTCTTCATCATCATCATCATCATCATCATCATCATCATCATCATCCCGTTGATCAACGAATTTCTCGAGTGGTCTCAGTAACATCTCCATTTGTCCTAGCCCTGAGATTTTAGAAGCCTCTCTTTACTCATCCTTTCCAACAAGGGAGGCTCTTTCAGGGTCAGGGGAATGAGACCCAGCTTGTTACTGGTTTTGGCATATGAATACACTATGGGGAGTTTGCGAGGCTCTCCCATGTGGGCAGGAAACTCTTGGTAGCTTGCCAGGTTCTCCCAGAGGGAGAAGTAGGCTATAAAATATCTTCCAGGAGCTTGGTTTTAAGTCTCTGGATGCTGGCCGTTGGTGGGATTATATGGCACCGGGGGAGGGGGGCCAGTCCCTGAGTGTGACCACCTAACTACTGGAAAATGGGAAATCTGGGTGGAAGAGGCCCAGTTCCTGATCCAAGCAGGCTTGGAGGTCTCAGCCCTGGGTCCCACACACCTGGGTTCCTCTGCTGGTACCTTCATGCGTGAAGCTCGTCCAAACATGTGGAGAGGGGCCTTGAGCATGGCTGTGGCTAAGGCTCTGGAGGTCTTTGGCTGCGGGAGCTCTGCTTGGGGTGGGGAGGGAAACTGGAACCCATCCTCTTCGAGGAGCCCCAGGGAAGACAGCCAGACATGTGGGCAAGAGACTCTCTTCTTAAAAATAATTATTTATGTATAGGCATATATTTTAATGCATTAAAGTCACCAGAGTTTACAAAGTTGCTCAATATAGTTTCAGGTACATAATGTCTCAGCACCAGACCCTTAACCAGTGTGACCTTCCTTCCACTAATGTTCCCAGGTTTCTTTGCACACCTCAACCTACCTCCTTGTAATTTGGGTATCCTGCTTGCAGTGTTGGCTCTATGTTTTAGACATTTACTTACCTTTCATATGAGTAAGAGTAGAAGATACTGCTTTTGATCTTCTCTCTCACTCTCTCTCTCTCTCTCTCTCTCTCTCTCTCTTTCTCTCTCTCTCTCTGGTGGTGGGGGTGGTGCTCAGAGCTTACTCCTGGCGTTGCACTCAGGGATCACTCTTAAGAGTTCTCAGGGGACCATATAGGAAGCTCTTGATAGAACCAGGGTCATCAGCTAGCAGGGCTAGTAGTCTAACCTCTGTACTATCGCTCTGGTCCCAGACACTGCTTTTTTAAGGGATCATCATTGTAGTAAAATATTCTGACCAACTATTCTAGAGATATACTTCCTGAGAATAGGAAGTAAAGCGTCATTTTACAGCTTCCAGATTACTAAGAAATGAAAATATGGTGTGCTGCTTTGATTAGTTTTAGAATTTATGGACTTCCCCTCCTGCCCCTCACATTTTTATATGATTTTTGTCCTTCAGATTATTTTTCATCTCTAAAATAATTTGAAATATTAGGGCCATACTCAGCAATTCTGAAGGATTACTCACTCTATTTATGAATTATTCTTGGTGGGCTTGGGAGACCATATGGGAAGTAAAGGATCAAACTTGGGTAGACCACACGCAAGGCAAGCATTCTCACAGCTGTGCTGGTAGGCTCCTAAACTTTGTTTTGAGCTACATGCCAGTGTTCAGGTTAATCCTGGTTCTGTCCTCAGAAACTAATACTCATTGGGTTTGGGGACCATGTTGGGAGTTGGTAATAGAATCCCGGAGCTGGTAATAGAACCCGCAGTAGGCTGCATACAAGGCAAGATCTCTACTTACTGTACCATCTCTTCAGCCCCTTAGATGATTTTGTTTTGTTTTTTGGGCCACACCTGCTATACTTAAGGTTACTCCTGACTCTGTGGTCAGGAATTGTTCCTGGCGATGCTTGGGGGACTATATGGGATGTTGGGATTGAACCTGACTGGCTGTGTACAAGGGAAACCCACTGCGCTATCGCTCTGGCTCTTAGATGATTTTCCAATCATCTAGTGATTTGATTAAAAAAAATTGTAAGCCTAGAGCCAGGAAGATTGCTCCATAGTTGAAATCCTGCTACATGAGCGGGTGGGGGAAAGAAGGCAACTGGAATAGAGAAAGAATCCCTAAGAAAATAATGGTTGGAGGAATTGGTAGGGATGGGAGGTGTGTACTGAAAGTAGATAAAGGATCAAACATGATAAACTCTTAGTATCTGTATTGCAGACCATGATGCTCAAAACTAGAGGGAGAGTATGGGGAATATTGTCTGCCATGGATGCAATGGGATGGTGGGAAAGGGGGGATATACTGGGGATATTGGTGGTAGGGTATGTGTACTGGTAGAGGGATGAGTGTTTGATCATTGTGTGATTATATCTCAAACATGAAAGCTTGTAACTATATCTCACGGTGATTCAATAACTATATCTCACAGTGATTCAATAAAATAAAAAAACTTTGTACGCCTACTTAAATTATTTGAACATACTGATTTTGCATGGGCTGGAGCGATAGCATAGCAGGTAGGGTGTTCGCCTTGCACGCAGCTGACCCGGTTTCGATTCCTCCACCTCTCAAGAGCCCAGCAAGCTACTGAAAGTATCTCACCCATACAGCAAAGCCTGGCAAGTTACTCATGGCGTATTCGATATGCCAAAAACAGTAACAAGTCTCACAATGGAGGCGTTATTGATGCCCACTCGAGCGAATCGATGAACAACTCGAAGACAGAGCTACCTTTGATGTTGCATAAGAGTTATTCTTGATACGGATAGCTAAAATAATTCTTGGGAAAAAAATGATGGGAGGCATCACCCTCCCAACCTTAAACTTTACTACAAAGTGGTAACAATTAAAACAGCATGGTAATGGAACAAAGGCAGAGCCGCAGACCAGTGGAACAGGGTGGAATATTCCTACACACAACCTCAAATGTATGATCATCTAATCTTTGATAAGGGAGCAAGAAATGTGAAGTGGAGCAAGAAAAGCCTCTTTAACAAATGATGCTAGCATAACTGGACAACCACATGCAAAAGAATGGGCCTAGACCTCCACCTGACACCATGCACAAAAACCAGATCAAAATGGATTAAAGACCTCAACATCAGACTACAATCCATAAGGAACATCAAAGACAAGGTCGGCAAAACCCTTCACGATATTGAAGCTAAAGGTATCTTCAAAGATGACGTGCAACTGACCAACCAAGAGGAAACAGAGATAAACAAATGGGACTACATTGAACTAAGAAGCTTCTGCACTGTGAAAGATACAGTGACCAGAAAACAAAGACAATCTACAGAATGGGAAAGAATATTCACCCAATATCCATCTGATAAGGGGTTAATATCAAGGATATATAAAGCACTGGTTGAACTCTACAAGAAGAAAATATCCAACCCCATCAGAAAATGGGGCAAAGAAATGAACAGAAACTTTTCCAAGGAAGAGATATGAACGGCCAAAAGGCACATGAAAAAATGCTTTGCATCACTAATCATGAGGGAGATTGCAGATCCAAACAACTATGAGATACCACCTCACACCATAGAGAATGGCACGTATCCAAAAGAACAAAAGCAACCGCTGTTGGAGAGGATGTGGGGAGAAAGGGACCCTTCTGCACTGCTGGTGGGAATGCCGACTGGTTCAGCCCCTTTGGAAAACAATATAGATGCTTCTCAAAAAATTAGAAGTTGAGCTTCCATTTGATCCAGCAATACCACTTCTGGGAATATATCACAGAGAAGCAAAAAAGTATAGTCGAAATGACATCTGCACTTATATGTTCATCGCAGCTCTGCTTAAATAGCAAGAATCTGGAAATAACCCGAGTGCCTGAAAACAGATGACTGGCTAAAGAAACTTTGATATATCTATACAATGGGAATTCTATGCAGCTGTTAGAAAAGATGAAGTCATGAACTTTGCATATAAGGGGATCAATATGGAAAGTATCATGCTAAGTGAAATGAGTCAGAAAGAAAGGGATATTGAAAGATTGCACTCATACATGGAATATAAAATAACAGAATAGGAGACTAACACCCACGAATAGTAGTATATAATACCAGGCATTTGGCTCCATGGCTTGGAAGCTGGTCTCACATGCTGGGGGAAAGGCAGCCCAGATAGAGAAGGGAACACCAAGTAAAATGTGGTTGGAGATCCCACACGGGAAGGGAGATACGTGCTGAAAGTAGACTAGAGACTGAACATGATTGCCACTCAATACCCCTATCGCAAACCACAACACCCAAAAGGAGAGAGAGAACAAAATGAAATACCCTGCCACAGAGGCGGGGTGGGGTGGGGGACGGGATTGGAGGGTGGGAGGGATACTGAACGGACACTGGTGGAGGGATGGGTTCTCGAACATTGTATGACGGAAACACAAACACGAAAATGTATAAATTTGTAACTGTACCCTCATGGTGACTCACTAATTAAAAAATAAATTATAAAAAATCAGTAAAGAAAAAGAATTATTCTTAATATATGTATATATATGTACATATATATTATGAAACTAATATCCAAGGCCAGGGTAAACAGGGGTTAAGAGGGCTGGTCTATAGTCCGAAGTCTGTCACAAGAGTATGTGTGGTGTGAAGGGCAGTTATGATAGAGAGGGGATCAGCATGACAATAATAGTTGCAAATGATCATTTTGAACAATAAATGAGTGTTGAAAGTAGGTAAAGGGATATACCTGATACCTTTCATTATCTATATTGCAAACCATAAGGCCTGAAGGAGGGTGGAGGAAGAGAGAGAGAGAAGAGGGAAGAGGAGGGAAGAAAGAGAGGAGGAGGAGGAGAAAGAGAGGAGGAGGAGGAGCAGGAGGAGGACGGAGACCACTGGTGGTGGGAAGAGTACTCTGGTGAAGGGATGGATGTTGGAACATTTTATGACTGAAATCCAATCATGAACAACTTTGTAAGTGTGTTTATCACTGTGATTCAATAAAAATTTTTAAAAAAATAATTAATAATAAAAAAGATTGATCCTTGATTGGTAAACTGTATCTGAACTGGGAGAATTATAAGAAGTCTTTGGGTTTGCTTGAGTAGGAGTCATGCACTTATACTATGGGATCCCTTCTTTGTAAGTCATATGTACAGAGTTCTAACGAGTAATTTTGGCTCTGGCGCCTTCTAAATCCGTGCAAATTCCATCATTCAACCAAATGTGAGCCCTTTGGGAATAACAGTTCCCGAGAGACTCTTGATGTCTGTATAGGACCTGTGAGAGTTACTCCCTTTGAAGAGGGACTGTTGCAGCTCTGCTGACTAACTGTGCTTCCTGCCTTAGGGCATATAGCAAAGACTGGTGTAGAAGGTCTATCATAATTTTGTGGGTATGCATGGTTAATTGTCTCTCAAAGACCACCCTTTCAGGGGATATTGAAGTATTCCTTTTCTCCATAGCCAGTCATTTCATAATAGTTACGAATAGGAAATATTCCACTTCTTACACAAAAGCCCCCAAACTTTATCTTTGAATTTGTTTTTTTCTCTTTTAAAAACTTGGTTTTGAATACTGTGGAGTATACGCTAATAAGAAAAACATTTAGGGGCTGGAGTGATAGTACAATGGGTAGCGTGTTTGCCATGCACGTGGCGACCTGGGTTCGATTCCCAGCATCCCATATGGTCCCCCTGAGCACTGCCAGGAGTAATTCCTGAGTGCAGAGCCATGAGTAACCCCTGTGTATCGTCAGATGTGACTCAAAAAAGCAAAAAAAAATTATGTGTTTTTAAAATTAATTTAATATTTGCTTTGTCTGTGTCTATAAAGAGTGCTTTTGATTCTGGAGAACTCCTAGCATCTCTGTTTTCTTGGCGTACCTAAACCACGAAGTAAGAGGCCACATGATCATTTCAAATTTTACTTTTCTCCTGTAGTTTTCCTTTATTTTCTTCCCCCTTATCTACTTATTTTTTTTTTTTTTTGCTTTTTGGATCACACCCGGCGATACACAGGAGTCACGCATGGTTCTGCACTCAGAAATTACCCCTTGCGGTGCTCAGGGGACCATATGGGATGCTGGGAATTGAACCCGGGTCAACTGCATCAAGGCAAATGCCCTACCCACTGTGCTATCATTCCAGCCCCTCTACTTTTAATTTGTCTCTCCTTGTACCCTCACTTTTCTTCTCTTTATCAACCTTAAACATCCATCACCATTGGAATGTGTAGATACAATAGTAAGATGTGTATGGGAGAGAATAAAATATTAGGGAAGTCTGTGAAAAATGTGATTCAGATTCACCCTGTCAGCTGAATATAGTGGGGCTAATATCATATTTCCTTGGTTTTATAATTTAAGACATTGTTTTTGGTGGACCTCTCAAACTGTGCTTAAGGGTCTACATGGCATTCCTAATGATTTCCAGCTACAAGGATGAATAGTTCAATATTAGGGCTATAAGATGCTACCTTATCATTTAGGTCCAATGGTACCAGGGGCCACCCAGGCTTCTGATGGTGTATGAGTCCTGTAAGGGTGCACCAAGTGGTGCTTGTTGACCATGTGATGCTAGAGATCAAACCAGGGCTGGCACATGCAAAGCAGATGCATAATCACTCTATTATTTCTGGTCTCCAATAATTTAAAATATTTTAAGATTTTGTTAGGAATACTATAATCTGGTGTGTGAAGTTTAACTTTTTATCTTAGTTTATAAATGTGAGATTATGGGAAACTATATCATTGAACATACTAATTATTTATCTTCCAATGGGAAAATATAGTGTGGAAAATTGCCAAAAGTTTGTGAAAATAGAACTTAATCCTAGGTAGAACTTTTCAGAGCAATTTAAAAATGAAGTAAAGCAATTTAATAAATAAAAATTATCGGGGTTGTTCTGCTCTATACGTTTTTATTTATTTTTATTTTTTTTGCTTTTTGGGTCACACCTAATGATATTTAGGGGTTACTCCTGGCTCTGCACTCAGGAATTACTCCTGGCAGTGCTCAGGGGGCAATGTAGAATGCTGGAAATTGAACCTGGTTGGCCGAGTGCAAGGCAAGTGCCCTATTGATCCAGCCCCTCTATATGTTTTTATTAAAGACTAATTTTAAGTGCAAGATTCTATAATTAAGTGGTAACCCCAAAAGAACTATTGCTAAGAGTTGTTATTTATTTCTACTTCCCCTTCCTGTTAATATCTTCTCTTATAGCAGAACCTTGGTCAATTCATTACTAGGATTTCTTGGGATAATGAGGAAGCAGAAATACTTGATCCTGGAATTTGTGGGCATGAATCATTTAAATGAAAATAAACCGTAATTCTAAGCATTGTGAAGGATTAAAAGATATAAATGAGATGCAGACTACTTACCAATAGTTTTTTGAGAGAGCTCTGAAAAAAAAATAACAGAAAAGAAGTAACAGAATTCAGTATGTGCTTTTAGTTTCTGGGACTCATTTTCTATTAAGAATCTAGATTACTAAACTTTAGGTCAGTTTTGAGAATTGAAATATGAAATTTATTTATGGGATATTAAAAGAATTCCTTACATAGAAGAGTTGCCTCATCTAATGGATACACTGAGAAGATTAGTAGCAAAGATACCAAGTACAGATCATTCCTTTGGTCCATTTAAATTCCTGTATAGTAAATGAAAGTCCTCCATTTGAGCTTTATTTTCTTCATGTCTTCTATTATTTTACTTATTTCCATCTTATTGTTTTTTAAAAGTACATTTACAATGTTGGCAAGCTATTGGAAATGTTCTATAAGGATGTGTTCTCCATTAGACAGTTAATGTGTAGCAGTGGGATCCAATACATTCACAGTATAATGAATATGTCACTGTCATCCCGTTGCTCATAGATTTGTTAGAGCAGGCACCAGTAGAGTCTCTCATTGTGATACTTATTTGTTACTGTTTTTGGCATATCTGATATGCCACGGGTAGCTTGCCAGGCTCTGCCCTGTGGGTGCGATACTCCGGTAGATTGCCGGGCTCTCTGAGGGGCAGAGGAATCGAACACGGGTCGGCCGAGTGAGAGGCAAACGCCCTACCACTGTGCTGTTGCTCCAGCCCAAGTTAATATGATTTATTAAAATTCTGAATTAAAACCAAAGAATCAAGAAAATATCAAAATTAAAATTCCTGAAATCCCAAAATGTATCAAGGAAAGAATCCCTAAGGTATTGTAAGAAATTAAAATACTTTATAATTAAGAATCAGAAAACAAACTTACTGATGGGTCCCATTGCTTCTGCTTGGGGTTGGGGGCATGGGGAAGTGGGGAGAGAGAGAGAGAGAGAGAGAGAGAGAGAGAGAGAGAGAGAGAGAGAGAGAGAGAGAGAGAGAGAGAGAGAGAGAGAGAGAGATCAGTATGCTTTACCACTAAAGGAAATACTCATTCTACAACATTTCGTTCAGGGAATGTCATAAATGAAAGTTCAAAAGTTGCTTGCACATTAATTCTTAAGCAGGTTCTATATTCCACAATAAAGGGAGCCTACAAGAATATTCTTAGTGATGGTTAACACTCTTTAGAGGGTTAAACGAATCAATACAAATTTGTAGTGCTGCTTTTTTCCCTTTCTTTTTGTTAGGGGCTTATTTATTTGAAAAGTGAACTCTCCCTTCTTGTTAATGACACCCATTAAGATGGTCCTCTTCTATTTTCTTATGCTAACGCATAGTTTTCAGTCTATGCAGAACTTCTTTGGAAATTGTAATCAAAATGCTAGAGGAGCTCAGATACAATTCAAATAAAGGGGAAATAATTACGGAGACCTTGTAGGTCAGAAATGAAAGAAACCCGAGTTGAGAAACAGATTCTCTACTTACTGTTTGATGCTGTAAATTGCACTGAAATACAAAAAGAAAAACCAGTGTAGTTTGATACTAACAGTTTTAAATGCTACTAATATAAGTTTATTCTGTTATTTTACTATTTTGCTCTCTTTTTGATTTTGAGTCACATCTGGTTGTGTTCAGGGCTTACTTGTGACTCTGAACACCCACTCCTGGTGGGCTCAAGGGACCATATGTAGTGCCAGAGTTGAAACAGAGTCATCTGCATACAAACTAAGCACCAATTGCACTATCTCTCTGGCACCTACCAGTATTATTTTAAAAGCAATTATGAAGCAACTTAAGCAGAAGATGTACTACAGCTAGTCTGCAGAAATTTCGAGTTGGAAACTCCATCACTCTCCAATCAGATTGAATTATTCAATATTTATGCTCTTAATTTGTTCTTATTTTGTTTTTGGGCCACACATGATTGTGTTTAGGATTTACTCCTGGCTCTGCACTTAGGGACCACTCCTGGTGGGCTTAGGCGATCATATTGGATACTGCTGATAAAACCCCGGGTTGGCCAGGTGAAGGCAAATGCACTATCCACTGTACCCCTTAATTCTGGACCCCTTAATGTTTATCTTAAAGATGAAATCTGTGGCAAAAGAGATCATTTAATTCTTGTGATGAAGGTTTTCATCTCCCAACCTTCCTTCCCCACTCCTTTCCCTGTCTCCTCCTCAGCTTACTGAAAGTACCTCTCAAGGATATTTAGGCTGTCAGTACCTTTATCTTAATTTTTCAGTCATCCTCTTCTTTTTATCTTTTTTATTTTTTTATTTATTCTTTGTAGCTCTTTCAAGACACTTTAGGGAAATCATACAAATAGTATGCCAAAATATTATATATTTCATTGTAACTCAAATAATTTTTTTCTGGTCACTATTGTATTTTTTTTGTTTGTTTGTTTTTGCTTTTTGGGTTACACCGGGGGATGTACAGGGGTTACTTCTAGCTCTGCACCCAGGAATTACCCCTGGCAGTGCTCAGTGGACCATATGGGATATTGGGAATCGAACCTGGGTCAGCCTCGTGCAAGGCAAATGCCCTACCTGCTTTGCTGCTATCACTCTAGCCCCAGCACTATTTTAAATATGAATTACTTGGCTTTCCATTGTCTTAAATTCAGGCAGTTAAGGGTATTATTTTTCTTCTACTTTAGGCATAAAGAACTATCAGGATATTCAAATGCGATCAAGAATCACGAGTGGGAAATTTGAGAGGTGTAGAAACGGGAATAGTTCTATACAAATAGGGCAAGGAGGTAAGGAGAGGATCAAAGTTATAAAAAAGAGAAAAACTCACTTATGGGTCCAATAGATCCAGTTAAAATACGGGATAAAAAGGCAAGAAATCTTAGAATGGCTCTTTGGCATAACAATAAAATAATATTTTTTATTGAAATTATTTCTGTAAAGACATAATTAGACACCAAGGGCAAAATTTCCATTTTGTTGGAGGAACAAAAAGAGCTTTACTTCATTGCCCATCAACTACTGAGATCTGACATTTGGAAATGTAGGCTGGCACTACTCAGGATTCCTTTTCAAACAGGTTGTTTTGTTTATATATTAGTATATAAGCCATTGCTTTTATTACAACTGGGTTAATTTGTACTTGTTTAGTTTGAAACTGTACCCTTAACTTCTGAAGAAAGAACTGGATATTTTTTCTCCTATGGGTGACCTTAGATTCCCTTAACAGAGTAACTGACCTTTCAATATTTTAGAATAAGAGGAACTGGTTGCTAGAAGGCATTCATAGGCATGATTAGTGGATTAAAGGATTTAAGGTACTAGATTCATATAATTAGCAATAACAGTTTTCTTTTTCCTTCTACATACACATACACACATAAATACACACATCATATGCCTGCTTATTCCTAAAGTTTGGTTTTTGATAATTTAAATCATTTCTTGTATAAATATGCCTCTAAGAGGCTCCAGGAGGTATTATCATACAGCAAAGGTATGATTTGCCATAGTCCCTACGGTGTGGGTCCATAGCACAGTATATTCACTATATATACAACTATTAGAGACAGCTTTGGGACTCAGTTTTCTATCTGTGACTCACTGTTATATTGTGTTACTTAGATTTATAGCAAGTGATATTTCTACCTTTTTTATTTTAATGAATCATCGTGAGATACATTTAAAGACTTACAGACTTCCATGATTGTGTTTCCAGTTTATGATAAAAACTCTTCACCAAAATGGAAATTGAAGAAACTTTTCTCAATATAGTCAAAGCCATCTACCAAAAGCCTATGGCAAGCATTATCCTCAATGGGAAAAAAACTGAGAGTCTTCCCTCTAAGATCAGCAACAAGACAAGGATGTCCACTTTCACCACTACTACTTAACATAGTGCTGAAAGTACTTGCCATAGTTATTAAGAAAGAAAAAGACATTAAGGTCATCCAAATAGGAAAGGAAGAAATAAAACTCTCACTATTTGCAGATGACATGAGAGAACCCTAAAGTCTCTACTAGGAAACTCCTAGAAACAATAAAATTATATAATAAAGTCGCAGCCTATAAAATCAATACCCAAAATTCTACTTTTTCTTTATGATGTTGTAAATCTTAGCTATTTTTCTTTGCTATTAAATTTTAATATTTTGAGAAAGTTTAATGTACTTTCTTTTACAGAGGTATACCCATCATTAAGGTAAGAATTGGAAATGAAATAAAGAAGAAAGTAATTGTCAGTTTGTGCAAGAAGAAACAAAAGCAATGTGGAAGAGAAATCTCTTACATATTTTTAGAGTGTAGTAAAGCAAAGTCATAAGAATTAAAGTACACATATAAAAAAACTTACTTATTATTCCTGGCGTGCTTGCTAAAATACAAACAATAAAAAAGTTTAATGAGAGCAAGTCTGAATGAAATATATTTTGAACAACTTTAGATCACGCATTTGCTACATATTGTATTTACATGAAAGGTAGTAAGAAGGTAAATATGGATTTGTCTTCTTCAATGACTTATAAGATAATACTCAATGCATTAAGTTTAGTTTCTTAAATTTTGCCATCTTCCTATTATTACATTTTATTGTTTCTTGTTGACAAACAACTCCACCTAACCTTGTGGGAAATTGTACTCCCGACAAAAACCCTAAGGTTGAGATAATCCCCTGGGAAAAAACAGTTTAATTCTTAAATACATAATTGGGGAGGAAAAAATGTATGGATCAGAAGCAAAAGTACACACAGGAAAGGATAGAACAAAACAGGTTATTGTCTTTAAGAGGTAGAAGCAAATAGGCGAAAGGAGAAAGAAATAGTCACTACTTTATAGTTTAGGGGTGCTTGTTGATTGGCTATGTGGAATATCCCATCTCTGCTCTTAATGTACCCATTGACATTTTGATTTTCTTATTAATTTTAATACCTCTGTCAACCTAAACAATAACTCATTTGTTGGGAACCAGGATAGGGAAAGAAATAGTGGATTGAATAAATGGTTTGTCTGTGAGCTCACTCATGGCTGCTCAGGTGATCCTAAAGCTTAGAAAGACCTGTTTTTTTTTTTTTGTCTTAGAGATGATATAAATATACAACCTATGCCTAAATCTTTATGGTGAATTTATAAGTCTTTTGAAAGAAGGGCAGTGGAATAATTCTAGGGTTTAGGTAAGAGGGATGCCTGTACTATTTTATGAGAAGTATGGCAAACTGCCAACATCAAATATAAGTTATGAGTTTTAAAATTTTAACTATGTTAAAAATTATATAGGAAAAATAAATAAATAAATAAAAAAGAAGTTACAGGACTTTCAAGCCACATGACATTAGAATTAAAGAAACTCACAAAGGACTTACCAAAATTGCTGCCTGTTGGCACTAAAATACACAGAGAAAAATAAAGCAAAATCATCATGGATCCAGTGCTATCCAATTTCTCTATTATCTACCTCCTTTGTTAACTAATATCAACCAAAATGAATTTGAGTATTTAAGATAAATTTAAACATACCTAATTTCTGAAATTACCAACCACTGTGCTTTTCTTAAAATAGATGTTAAGAAATAAACATTTGTAAATTAGTGTTCAATAAGAAAAAAAAGAATGAATTCTTATTTTTGCATGTCAGCATCAATTTTTGTGATTTCTTAGGAGCTGAAGTGCACTCTAGCATATTTTACCATTTGACATATCTTTTGATACCTACAAGCTGTTTCATCTTTTAGTAGATTATTACAATTTTTATTAAAATTTGTAACTTTTTCATTCTTCACAGTTTTTCTTTTCTCCTTTCCATTTTGATTATTTCTCCACCTCCAATTATTGGAGGGAGGAGGTTGCACTTGGCTGTACTCAGGGACTACTTCTGGCTCTGTGCTCAGGAGTGACCCCTAGAGGTAAGTGGAAGACCGTATATGTTGTTGAAGATTTGAACCAGGGTAGGCCACATGCAAGGCAAATGCCTAATCTCTTGTTATCTCCTTAGTCTTATGTCAAGCACTTTTTATCTCTATTGCTTAGCTTTACTTTCACTCATCTTTTTTTCTTTAGTTTTTCTTTTCTCTTTTTTTTTGCTTTTTGGGTCACACCCAGTGATGCTCAGGGGTTACTCCTGCCTCTGCACTCAGAAATTACTCCTGGCGATGCCTGGGACTATATGGGGTGCAGAGGATGGAACCTAGGTCAGCCGTGTGCAAGACAAACGCCCTACCTGCTGTGCTATCGCTCCAGCCCCCTCTAGTTTTTCTTTTCATCCCAATTTGTTCATTGTTGACAGGACATCTGAACTCTGTGCTAGAAGACTTTATTTTTAGTTAATATTCATTAAAGAATAAGATTTCTCTTTCTTCAAAGCTCTAAAATCCAGGGTAATATTCTGAAGAAAAGTGCTTTTGTATGAGAAAGAAAAGAATACTTACTGTGATGTTTTTCAAGTCTCTCTAAAGCACAAACAAAAAAAGAAAAAATAGTTTAGGGTTTCTATTTTTGTAGGTTTTATATCATTACAGGAGATGACCTAGTAACAACATAAATATCCAGGCAGGCAAAAAACTAGAAGCAAAAATCTCAGGATCTAATTTATGATTCAAATGTCATGGTATAAATTCGCAGATTAGCTAAGATAAAAAGATACAGTGAGGCTTGCTCTTCAAACCCATTTTCTTCCTTGAACATGTATCTCTATTATTTGTCTCTGCTTCTTTGCTTGCTTATTTCCACTCTGGAAAAGCCTGTGTTCTCTCTTGAACACATACTTCTCTATTTCTCCTCACATCTTTCTATATAAGGCTCAATAAAATGATCTTATTTCACACACACACACATACACAAAGACACAATAAGAAGAAATAATAAACTGTGTACAAAAACGCTGAAACAGAAGACATTGCAGTTATAAAAATTGAAATCAAGAGAGATAATGGTAATATATATAGCTTATAGGTATGAACATGTGTTAAATTATAATTAATACAGAATCATACATTTATTATGACTGGGTATGAAACCTATGGCTTAAAACTTAGTGATGTCACAGAAGCAGGCAATATTAAACTATATGAACAAAATCAAAACAAATTACCCAAAACTATCACTATTACTTTAATAAATATGTAAAAAAAAGAATAATGCACTGTAGGGGATTTAACTGGCAATTGATATTTTATTCATCTATCATAAAATTGATATTTAATTTATCTATTTATTTGTTTTCTTTTTCTTTTCTTTTCTTGCTTTTTTGGGGACACACCCGGTGATGCACAGGGATTACTCCTGGCTCAAGCACTCAGGAATTAATCCTGGCAGTGCTGGGGGACCATATAGAATGCTGGGAATCGAACCAGGGTCGGCCGCATGCAAGGCAAATGCCCTACCTGCTGTGCTATGGTTCCAACCCCTATTTTATTTGTTTTCTATGAGAAAAAAGAGAATACTTACTGTGATGTTTTTCAAGTCTCTCTAAAGCACAAACAAAAAAAAAGAAAAAATAGTTTAGAGTTTTTATTTTTGTAGTTTTATATCATCCTGCACTAACATACGCCTCAGAGACCTGGGCACTATGAAAACAGGACAAGAACGCTGTTCAGGTATCCCAAAGAGGAATTGAAAGAGCTCTCCTTGAAATATTACGTTTCACTCAGTGAGAGAAGAAATCCGGAGTTCTGACCTCCGTCGATGATCAAGAATCAGGGATGCTGTCTCGTTTGCCAAGGTCGAAAATCAGATGGGCCAGACCCATAATGTGATTTAGAGATGACTGCTGGACTAGTGCTGTTACTGACTGGATTCCTCGGGACGTCAAAAGACTGCATGGCCACCCACCTACGAGATGGTCAGACTTCTTCATCAAAACCCTGAACAAGTGGTTGAGGCTCTTCGTGTTCCTGGAGTGAGCAGATACCATTGGGCTACACTAGCACTCAACAGGGACAAAAGGAGATGTTACTGGCGCCTTGAACAAATTGAAGTGATACAAGTGATTTATTTGTTTTGGTGTGAACACCTGATTAGACCTAGGGCTTATTCCTGGCTCTGCTCAGGTGTCACTCCTTGCAACACTCAGGAGATTATATGCAGTGTCAAGGATTAAACAGGGGTCAGTCACATGCAAGACAAAACTTTGCCCCTATATTCTCTCTCTGGCCCGATATTTAATATTTTATTCAAGTATAATTTAACATTTTATTAAAGTATAACTATATATCAAAAATTGAATATTTTGCTTTTCTTTTTCTAAAAATTTTAACTCCATATAATTTCTTACATCAAACACATTTTTTTATTATTTTATACTGTTACCAATTTCTCATGGTTCTGTGGTTATTTAAAGATAAAAAAGTACTAAGAAATGGTGAATACTTTTCAAATTTATATTTTAAATTTGTTATGGAGACTTCTATGTTCTGTACTTGTTATAAAATATTGACCTTGGGGCCAGCCCTGTGGTGTACACTGTACAGTATAAATCCATAAACAGGGAATTAATGATTAAGGTATTACTAAATTGTGTTGAAATAAACTACATGAAATATTAAATCAAACTATTTTAAATTCATATCTGGGGCTGTAATTATTTGAAAGGCCTGTGAGTCATTAACTTTTTCATCACTGATGTCTTCTGTAAATAAGGGATAGCATTGTCTATTAAATTTATTTTTAGGGACTATTTACTAAGGAACACCTTGATTGATGAGGAGAATAGGCTATTGGAGGTAAGAATTGAAATGAGGAAGTCAATCGGGAGGAAGGTTGAAATAATTTAGGTAAGAGACATTGACGCTTGGGCTGTGACAGTCATTCCAATAAAAGTTACTCTGATATAGAATCTAATTTCAAAATAGAAGGAAGGAAATTTTGTAGAAGAACTACATGAGGAAAGTGAGTGAAAGAGAGGAGTGAAAGACGATTACAAGTTAGATGATTTGGGTAATTGAGTATATACAGGTATCTGTGCCTGTCCTAATGACTTGATTTTGGACTGTGTTAAGAGTGAGACTTCTCTCACTATTAGGACCATTGTATTATGGTTGTAAGTTGTTTACTACACAAAGGGATACCAAGATACCTAATAGTGTCCCTTGTGTGAGATTGAATCTATTTGGAGAAAGGAATATTCTCTAATTCTTTCCAAAGAAGCTCCAGGCTAGTAGAAGACTTGGTCATCAAGGGAGTTTGAGAGCAGTTGATCTTTGTGTAATTAGGAAGGCTGCTGACACATACTAAATAAAATAAAATGACAGTGCCTACCAGAGTGACTACCAGCACAATAGGTTCAGATTACATATTAATTCTTTTTCACTGTGGCCAGAGCAATGGTATAGTAGGTCGGTCACTTGTCTGGTATGCACCAACCTAATTTCAATTGTTGTCACCCCATAGGGTCCCTGGAGCCCAACCAAGAGTGAACCTTGAGTGCAGAGCAAGGTGGAAGGCCTGACCACTGCCGGGTGTGGCCCCCAAATGCAGAATATAAAAATAATAATTTTATTCCATTGGTACTGTATATAATTTCAGTTTGCTTATCAGTGCACCTTTAAATTCTCACATTCAGGTAACTTCTTGATGTTAACGTAGCTTTTTTTTTTTAATATATATTAAGCTGTTTCTGAGGTTCACTGGACCCACTCCCTAACCTGGAGATGCAATTGACAACTGAAACTGTAGAGAAGAGAACAGTTCTTTCTGTCTTTGGGATTGCAATGTATAGGATGCACAGTAGTGTGGTGAATTCATGATTTATTCCTCAATTAATTTTTTCTCATTGAGCTCTAATTGAAATAAACTTCTTTCATTTCTTAAGAAATAAGAAAAGCATATTTTAAGAAAGGCAAAGTGGGACTGGAACAATCATACAGTGGGTAGGGTTTTTGCCTTGCATGCTGGCAACCTGGGTTTAATCCCCAGGATCCCATATAACTCTGCAAGCACGCACCTTCAGGTGTGATTTCTGAGCATAGAGCTGGGACTGGCCTCTGAGAATCATCGGGCGTGGCTCCAAAACAAAACAAAACAAAAAGAAAAAAGAAAAAAAGTGCAGTGGTTAGTAATTTAAGAAAGTAGGGATGCTTAATTTCTCTTAAGTACGTATATGAGTTCTTTTAACATAAATTAACAAAGGAGGGAGATAGCAGAGAAATTACATTGCACTTAGGGATAAATTGAACATTTATGAGCACTTCTGTATATTCTCTACAAGGCTTTACATGCTACTTTGTTTTCTTGTCATTTGACCTGGGTATATTTTAACCCTGATTGTTATAATAAAATTTTTAAATAAAAATTATTTTTTATTAAATTTTACTTTAATTTTGTTATAATTTCAAAGTATCTGTCTTACCTTGGTCAATGTAGGAAGCATCTATATGATTGAGGAAAAATAAAAGATTCTTAATTTTCAGTAAGAATATTTCTGTATTAATTTGTTAGTAATTCAATATCTAATTTATTTACCACTTTCTGTTGAACATAAATGTTCTAAAGGAAAGAAAAAAAAACATAATGAGATTATGCCTTGATAATTTTATCTGCTTTATTTTATTTATTAGATGAAAATTTTAACTTTTACCTTTGAAATTTCTCAAAGAAAAATTCTTTTGGGGTAAATAGAAGATTAGTTACTCAAAATTCATTAGTTTCATCAATAGTCCAAATTAAATTCTTAAAGAGATTTCACTAACTTTTTTTAAAAAAAGAAGTTCCATTTTCGGTGCCTCAGAGGGGGGCAGTGTTAGGGCAGGACTGCCCTGGGCTGGGCCAAAGACAGTGAAAACTGTATATTTTCCACTCAGGCCTCTGCTATCTGCTTGCTCCAAGAGAAATGATCAGGCTCCTGAGCTATGACCCTATAAGGGTATAACAGATAGCCATCAGGGCCCGGGCTCAGCCCTTGGACCTGTGCAGGCGCTTATGCAATTGTGACCTGTAAATCTATAGGCTGGACAAGCAGATGAGCCTAATGGGATTGGAGGGAGAGGCATGTCGAATTATGAATTTATTGGCTAGGGAATGTGCGGGCTTTTGCTGTAACAGCTGACATGGGCCTATATAAGTAACCCCTGCACCCTGGGTCGGGGCCTTGCCTCGCACATGGAACCTGCGTGTCACTGTTTGCCTGTGCAAAACCCTGGCTAGCCAGCTTAATAAACTACCCGCTTGCTGATTGCATTCCTGTGTGGTCCTTGTTGGTGGTCGGAGATCCAGAACCGTGCCCTAACAGCAGGTGTGTCCCTTGGCCTGCTCCACATGAACCCCAGCAGTTGAAAACCTCAAGAACCAAATTGCTGCCATGGTCACGGCCAATCTTTGTAGGTACTTTCTGAGCTCCCCATGCATCAGAATGAATGCGCTGAAAAACACAGGTATGCAGGAACTGTGACTGAAAATTCCAGGTTTCAGGGAGTCAGGAATGGACCACCACCTCCCATCTTCCTGCTTCTCTGGTTTCCTGGCAGTCACATCAATGAACCACCTCTGGCGTCATTTAAGCTCATTAAGAGCCATGATCCAGAGACTCAAAAATGAACCTTGGAAGAGAGAAGCATGCGGCACAGATTCCTCTGGACCCCAATTATTCAAATTTTAGAATTCCAGGAGTGCACAGGTGCTTTCACAGCAGCACGACAGCTCATACTATTCATAACAAGCAATACAAAATAAATTATTTAGTATCTTCCTGTGGGGCAGGCTTGGATGGTGGTGGGAAAATTTGAAATAATGGTGGTGGGAAGGTATAATGGTTGTGGGATTGGTGTTGAAATATTGAATGTAATCAATTATTGTGAAGAAATTGATGAAAATAAAATTGAAAAATTAAAAATTAAGATTAAAAATTCCCATTTTCTTAGACTTCATTTTAAGAAAATGGGACAGATGGATCATAGCAGTAAGGAAGAGTGAAGACTGGTAACAACTGCTGAGTCAATGCTGACTGACACCTAAATCAGTTGAGGAGAGCCAGAACCCAAGAGTCACTTGCCCCACCTTGGGCAGACCCACGTTCAGAAAAGCCTAACAGCACAACCTCCTCAGTTCCCAAGTTGTCAAGGCAAGCCTAGCCAGTGTTTCCCCACCCCAGGCACAGTTCCATGGAGAGCTACTTAGGAGTATGGCCTGACACTGTATATGTATCCAGACTAGCTTAGCTGTGCTGAAGCTACTGTTGAAACAAGTTCCACTAGAAGGTAATTTGAATTACACAGAATGGTGGGACATGCCCTGGAATAGATTAGGCCAGTGTCCCATAATTCAGAAAATTGAGCACTAGGAACAATGAAGCAAAAATATGAGAGAAACATACAAATAGGAGCTGGCAAAAATTCAGGAAGATTCCTCAACTACATTAGACCTTTCTAATATACCTAAAGAAGACTTTAGAACAACAATCCCATTGATGCTTAATGATCTGAAAAATGACATTTGAACAGAGAATTAATAAAGTTAGAGAGAGCTGATGGAAAAATGAAATAGATCAGGGAACAAAATTCAACCTTCTGTTGCTTATAAGAGGCATAATAAGCATAGGCTTAGAGTGGAAAACAATCATACAGGCTAATGGCACACAAAAATGCAGGGTGAGTTAAGCTTGTATCAGACAAAATTTACTTAAATGCATCAGGATCTTCCAAAATCACAATACCAGTAAGGTATTCAAGTTTAAGAAAATAATAAGACAGAAACAGACATTATACATATGTCACTGTCACTGTCACTGTCATCCTGTTGCTCATTGATTTGCTCCAGCAGGCACCAGTAACCTCTCTGTTGTGAGACTTGTTGTTACTGTTTTTGGCATATCGAATACACCACGGGTAGCTTGCCAGGCTCTGCCGAGTGGGCGGGATACTCTCTTGGTAGCTTGCCGGGCTCTCCAAGAGGGACGGAGGAATCAAACCTGGGTCAGCCGTGTGCAAGGCAGACCCCCTATCTTGGGGCCTGCCTTGCACATGGCCAATCCAGATTCGAATCCCAGCATCCCATATGGTCCCCTGAGCACCGCTAGGAGTAATTCCTGATATAACCAGGAATATAGCCAGGAATAACCCCTGTGCAATGCCAGGTGTGACCCAAAAAGAAAAAAATCTTTATATGTATGATAGTAGATAAATATATCAAGAATAATTAACTGTTATTCACATACATGCACTGAATAAAGGGGTAGCAAAGTTTATTTAGCGATCTGCCAGAGAGAAGATATAGCAACCTCAACAAAATAGTAATGGGAGACTTTTATATTCTACTCTTAATATTGGACAGATAAACCAGGCAGAATAACAGTAAACACAAGAACTCTAAATGAAGAATATGTAGACGTGTGAAGGACTTACCACCTCCCCAAAGCCAAAGACATGAAACAGTTCCAGATTAACTGTGCTGGGGTGTGGAACACAAGACTGAAGTCTGAGGAAAGTTCCCAGAACAAAGCCTTGCAAGCAAGGCTGTGTCAGACTGCACACAGCCCAGGAACTATGTGACTGGTTGAAGGTCAACAGGGAGACTTGCAGCTGCCTTTGTCTTGGTGCCTTGCTTAGATAATGATTCACTGTATTGTACAAAACTGAACCCTCAGTCTCTGTTGGTGGGACTATTGTTTGGCTCAGTTTTGTACAATCCAGTATTGATATTTCTTTAAAATGTAGGAGTAGAACTCACATATGACCCATCTGTTCCATTTCTTGGCATCTACTGCCTCTCCCACCTCTCACCCCACAAACAAAACAAAACAAAACCCACCAGAACTTTAATTCTAAAATGTTGGGGCTGGGGCTGGATTGAGCTATCAGGGCGATCCCATGTAGGGGAACATAGGGACCCATGAAAATGGGCAAGATTTCTCATGTGTCCTGACTGGTTTGAATGAAGCTGAGCATTTTCCCCCTTCAAACTGCCTTCAGAAAATAATTTTAGTATATTGAAAAGGGCAGTTTTCCTTTTCTCACAGAAGCCTGGCTTGTCTTTGACATGCAGATCTCAGGTGCTAGCCAGGCCTGATCTTTGACAATGTAGATTCCTCTGGCCCAGCCTTGTCTTTGGGAAGCAAATCCAAGTGCTTGTGTACCCCAAGAAAGGTTTCAGTTTTGGTTTTGTATCTTTTTCCAGAGGCCAAAATCTACTGGCCTGCAGATGCAAGGGAACAATACATGTTTTGCTGCCTCAGTGTTCTTTCTGTAACTTCTTTAGATGATGTCATTGTATTGCACCCTTTAGAGGTACTGTGAACAATAAAAGGAGATTTCGGGGCTCTCTACCTTTGTCACAGGTCTGGAGAAACTGGGCGCTCCATTACATAAATGTCTTTCCCTTTCCTTGTCTCAGAGCCTCTGACTGAACAAATATTCTTGCAACGCTAAAAGATATATGCATGCTTTTATACATTTATGATTACTACATGAGGCAGGATATGGAAACAGCCCAAATATCCAACAAGAGCTGTATGGATAAAGAAACTGTGCTCTACATACACAATGAATACAATGGAGCTGTAAGAAATGATGGAATAATACAGTTCACAGAAACATGGATGGAACTTAATCAAAATATAATCAAACGAGAACAAATACTGAGTTATTTCACCAATTTTGGAAATATAAAGCCATAACACAAAGGAACAGGTCTCTACCAAACACAAACCATTTGTCTTGGATTACAAAACTTATTAATAAAAACTGGGGAAGATGATCACACTGGAAGGTGACATAAGGACTTTGAGTGGAGGTTCGTGGTGGTGATGGTAGAATATAGTAATTTTGTTTGTCACTAATGTAAACTACAACACCATTATAACATCCTAAACTATTACAATAAAAATAATTTAAACTACAGTTCAACATAAAAGGTGAGAAAATTAAACTGTATCGTAATATGGAGTTACAAACCTCCTAACTCTGAGATACCTGGTACTTACTCTGATAGGTTCTGACCTTGTTGCTACTAATTGTTGCTATAGTTTTCTTTTGAGAGGTATGGCAAGGTATACTTAAAGCAAAAAGGGAGATTAATCAACACCAGAAATAGAAGATGAAGACCTTTTATTTCCTGGATCTAGAGAGAACTGGAGTATGTGCTTGAATGTGCAAGGTCCCAAGTTAGAGCCCTGCATTTTGCTTTCCTATGCATTGCCTCACCCCAAAATTAAAAGAGTGATTCAAGAATCTGTGTGTGAGACATAGTAAGCTGAGTGATCTTTTATTTTTTTTGCATACTAGTGGTGCTTCTGTGCATATATATGGTTTGTGAGTGAGCCACAAAGTAGTGAGTGTCTTGGAATTTCTTTAAAACTTTAAGTTATCTGAGTGTTTTATTTCAAAAGTGTTTTGCATTATTCTTTAATCATGTTAGAATATTTGCCTCTATTAACAAATATAAAAATTCAAAATGAAAATATTTCAATATGAAATAAATTTTTGAAACGAAACCAAGCAGGGATAGTATGATTTAAAAACATGCATATTGAAATCAGTGTCACTAACATGAATGCATGAGCTAACTCATTATCCAACTTCTTTTGATAGGTGAATTTGGATAATTCGTTGACCTTTTCAATAATAATTTCACCTTTTAAAGTGGGGACAATAGGTTGTGCTCATTTATTATTAGTCCTGTTTCCACTACTCAATTTGTTCTTCATGTAAAGCCATGAAGCTCATATTTTAAAAATAATTTTACATGTTCAGAAAATTCTTTCAGACACACTACAAAGCTGCCTCTAGACCAGTGCCGGTTTGTCTTATCTGGGGCAACTAGGATGGGGCAGGTGAATTCCCCTCCCTGCCCCAGAAGAACATTGGCAGCTGAAAACTCCAGAACTCAATCACCATCGCAGTCTCTCCCACACGCTCAGACAAGCTTCATCCATGAGTGAGTCTGCTACATAATCGTATTTTAAATTTTGGAATTCTTGGAGTGACATTTCATACCCTACACCACTGATGTACCAAAGGTAGTATACCACAGTTGGTGGGGTTTTCAGGGTGTTATACAACAATCTTCACATACTTTCCTCTAAGGAAACTTTTTTGAACCACTTTTAGCAGATTATTTATAACAAGCAATACAAGTTTATTTTTTCTGATTCCACTTTGGGGGCACAGTTTGGGATTTGGGGTGGAAACATTTAAAATATGATGGTGGGAAGGTGCAGTTGTGGTGGGATGGGTGTTCAAATATTTAATGTAATAAATTATTGTGAACAACTTTTTTTTTTTTTTTTTTTGCTTTTTGGGTCACACCCGGCGATGCACAGGGGTCACTCCTGGCTCTTCACTCAGGAATTATCCCTGGCGGTGCTCGGGGGACCATATGGGATGCTGAGATTCGAACCCGGGTCGGCCGCGTGCAAGGCAAACGCCCTACCCGCTGTGCTATCACTCCAGCCCCTATTGTGAACAACTTTATACAAATAAAATAAAATTAAAAATAGGGAAAGAACACTGACAAGAGAGAAAAAATAAAATAGGCATATAGAAATTGAGATTTCTGCATAGAAATTTCAAAAGAAATTCTTTCAAAGAAGTGATTTAATCTAGAAGCTGGAAATAATTATTTTAATAATCTCATGAAAAATATTTGCTTTTCTGAGAAAAATGCATAAAGCTTTTATATAAACATATATACATGCATGCAGATATGGATTGGCATTGTATATAATATCGGTATAAAATATGCTGAATTAATAGATAATTCTCAAAGGGAGATGAGTTCGTTTTGCTGTGTAAGGAATGCTTTAGGAGTTAGTTTAGCAATTAGGATTCATGCTTAACTTTCTCCCAAACAGATGATTCCCAGCACTACAATGACTCCAAGCATTCCAGATGCAAGCCTGCAGGTCCCTGTGCACAACCAGGTGTTGGACTTCTCCCCAAACTGCTAGGAAAGCAACAGCTAATCCTCAGCACTGCAGGACAATTGCATTGAACTACCAGTCAGTCCGCTGAGAATCACTGGTCCGGTTCTCTAGTCTCCTAAAGTACTGATAGAGGCATCCTTGCCCCACCTGCCAAGAACACTATCCTCTACTTGTCAATATCTTTCCATCTATTTACCTTTACTATCTTCATAGTCCAAAAGACAAGCACCTGGTTTGGAAAAAAGAGGAGACAGAGCTTCACAGTTTTGTTCCTTGACAATTAGTGGGGGATTTGTGTAGAAATGAGATCCCAATGGCGAATAATGATCTGAATCAATTTAGTTTTCGGTAAGTAGAAGGAAGTGTGCCTACATAACAGAAACATGGGCTTCATGGGCTGATAAGTGGCCATGTCAGTCACCAGATTCATATTATTAAGCAGGGATAAGAAATAATAATAATGGGCCTAACAGCTGCTTTTCCTTATTTAAGGTATTATAGCAACCAACTCTCAGCTTTCTTCTTTGACCTGACCTCTTTTAAGAACTTTGGCCTTCCACCAGACATTGTCCTAAAACTCTGCCTCACCACTTCACATCTTGAATTTGGTATTTTCTTCCTTAATCAGTATCACTTTAGTTGTGTTTGCTCTCATTGTTTCTAGATTATTCTACCCAAAAGGAATGTTTAGACTTTATTCATACCAACTTTAGAACTTCTGATTCATTGCTTGAAGATATTGTGATTTCCATGGCGTGGTGTCTCTATTTTGCCCAAGAGGACATTTGGAGAAAGTCTTAAAATCATGCCAGACCTATTCACTATTAATTCAGTGTGTCCATATCCACTTTGGATCTCAGTTCTGTAGTAGAAAATTTTGGGTGGATTTCTTCCCAAAACATAAAATTCAGTTAATGGAAAAAATACTATTAGATGCACTAAAATGCAATGGTAAATCAGATAGATATATTTGGCTTTAACATATGAAAAATCAATACATTCTTATAATTTTTTTTCTATCTTTGTTTTCAGATTTTGTGCTATAACAAGCAATGCCTAGGGCTGAATCATGACTCTGTACTTAGGGATTACTCCTGGTGGTGCTCAGTGGACCATATGCCATGCCAGTGATTGAACCTGGGCCTGCATATGTAAGGCAAGCATCGTTATACCCTACTATCTCTCCAGCACTGACGTTTATTTTTCTTATAGGTATTAGTACTTACTTTGCTCTGAACTGTATCTTGAGACATCAGTTTCTGTGAAGGAATTTAGCAAAAATACTTCTATTAGCTACTTGTGGGAAATATTTTCCCTCTGATCTCAGATTTTCCTAATTTTAAATTTTATTTCTTTTATATTAGCTTATTTTAGTTATTTAGATTTTTAAATTGATTGAGTTTCTGTGATTTAAATACTGCTGTTAGTGGTTACCAATGCACATAATGTCAACAACATACCCATTGCCAGTGTACTTCCTCCTATGAACATCCCCTATGAACCCCAGGGCCCTCCCTTTCAACAACTCCCTTTCTTATTTCAATTGTATTACTTCTCCCTTTGCGTATTTTTTTTTTCTTTTTGGGTCACACTCAGCGATGCTCAGGGGTTACTCCTAGCTCTGCACTCAGGAATTACTCCTGGCGGTGCTCAAGGGACCATATAGGATGCTGGGAATCGAACCCGGGTCGGCCGTGTGCAAGGCAAATGCCCTACCGGCTGTGCTATTGCTCCAGCCCCCCTCTGTGTTGTTTTTGGTCCTTTGCTGATAATTTGTGTATCTTTAGCTACCACTTACGAGTAAAATCATTCTGTACTTATCCCTTTATGACTGACTTCACTCGGCATATTATCCTTTAGCTCCAACCACGTTGTTGCAAATTGCATGCCTTTGTTCTCTCTTAGAGATACCTAACATTCAACTCTTTTTTGAACTGTGCTTTTGAATTTTCTAGGTGACTATTGATATAATACAATTCTGTTCCTATCTTTTCAGTGCTTCCAGCAAGCTCTATTCTTGCTTTGTGTCTGCGGTAATTTTTCTCCAATGACTCATAGACATCAAGTAATGGAGTGAATGAATCAACTAGCTGCAAGTGGGAAAAATATTGAGAAAAATTCTGGGATAGAAATGTGCTATTACTTTTGTGAGCCCCTCTGCTTCTTTATGGTGCTACTTGGTATTTGCTACTTTTAAGCAATAACTCAATATTGTCACTGAAATATTCAAATTCTTTACACATACTAGCCAGTGGTGTCTATCACATAGTGTTCTTTTTCTTTTATTTCACCATTAAGGTAATTTCCTGGGAGCTCAAATATTTTTCCTTTAGAGCATTGATAGGTTACTACTGTTAAATTAAATTTCTGCTTTTAATTGTTTGAAATTATTGGTAAATCTTTAGTATGCCGGGGATTCTTTGATTCTTAGAACAATGGAAAATTTTGAGACTATATGACAAAAATATACTTATATTTAATTTTGACATTCTATTCTTTACCTTTTACAAAAATATTCATTTTGGCTCTCTAACTCACCCTTTTGTTTGCATCGGTTCCACCTTGTTAACAAAATAACCAGAATGGCAAGTCCCAGAAGAGTCAGGATGACAGCCAAAGTTATTTCTAAAAAAAATCAACAAAACAAATCAAAACACCTCAACTGTAGACTTGGTTTTAAAATCTCTCATTTCCTTTTAATTTTAACCATTCAGAATTTCCTTCCCCCCTTTTTGTTACCTCCACTTCTGGCTGTTATATTTGCAATTTTTGCCAGATACTAAGATTTCCAGATATTATATATTCACGGTTGAGAGTGAAAAGGATGACAAATTTCTCCTCACTTGAAAACCTCTCTCTCTGGGCATGAGAAGCTAAGCAGTGCTAGGACTATAGAAAGAAATTCACGGATGGGCCAGAGAGATAGCACAGTGTACAGACTCTGCCTTGTATGCTGCCAATCCAGGTTTGATCTCTGGTACCATATATGGTTCCCTGACCCCACCAGAAGTGATTCCTGAGTATAGAGCCAGAAATAAGCCATGAGCACAGCCAGGTGTGGCCCCCAAGCAAAACAAAACAAGCTAGCAAAGAAACAAAACAAACCAGAACAAAACAACCCAAAGAAATTCAGTAGTATAAAAGAAAACTATTTTTATCTAAGTTAAAAAATTTCAAAACCTCATTTGAAAACATCTCTATTATCTCTATATTTATACCATTTATTAATATATTTACATATAATTTATCATTATACTTTATATTTTTTATAACATGCTAGCACATAATATATATATTCACATATAAGGCCTGCATGTGGCATTCCCATTCTGAGGTTTCCCACAGCACAAGCTAGGATTTCTTTCTTGTTTCTTTCTTGTGTTAAATAAGGCCTCCTCTTCTTTTTCTCTCCTCTACCATATTTCCTAATGAAAACTATTTTAATTCACCATGAAAGGAGTTAACAGTCATTTAAAAGTGTTCAACAACAACAACAACAATAAAAATAAAAACTTAGAATCTATTTAGAAATGGAGAGCTGGAGTGTGAATAGAAAGGGAAAAAACAAAATGCTAGAGTCCCAAAGAATGTGGAAATAGAATTTAACAAGCCAAAGAATTAAAGATTAGGAGGAGCACTTCTCTATTTTCAACAGAAAAAGGAGATTGTTAGGAATCACTGGATCACTGTCATCCTGTTGCTCATTGATTTGCTCGAGCGGGCACCAGTAATGTCTCCATTATGAAACTTGTTGTTACTGTTTTTGGTGTATCAAATACTCCATGGGGAGCTTGCCAAGCTCTGCCACGCGGGCGGGATACTCTCAGTAGCTTGTCAGCCTTTTCAAGAGGGACGGAGGAATAGAATCCAGGTTGGCCTCATGCAAGGAAAATGCCCTACCTGCTGTGCTATTGCTCCAAGAATATAGACACAAATATCCTGAAAATACTTAGATCAAGATAATTTTTTTATTCTGCATGAAAGAAAATTAGATGCTGTCCTCAGTGGGATTGAAGCAGTAAAAAAAGTAATCCACCTTTAAAGTTTCTATTTTCTTGCCATAGAAACTTAGTTTATAAAATTTTAATAGTCTAATTGTTTTGGGTTTATTGTATTATGCTTATTTATTGCTTCTCAGCTCCTGCAAGCACCACTACTTCTTGCCCTTACTTCTATCTCCTAACATAATAATGTTTACATGGAATTTGGAGTTTCACGTTATAAAATCCTTTTTTTCATGGGGAAGTGTTGGGCCATACCAGTGATTCTTAGGGCTTATTTCTTAAAAAATTTTAATATGCACTATACTTAAATTAATCATATTCAAATTAATTATATTTAATTACATTCAATTTAATTTTAATACACACTATATTTAAATTAATCATATTCAATTTAATTTTAATACACACTATATTCAAATTAATTATATTTAAATTAATTATATTTAATTATATTTAAATTCCAATAAAGCATATTGCATATAATTTGTACATAAGCAGTACATTTTAAAATTAAAGATGGCGGGCATTGTTTTAGTGAGAGGTTTGATAAATGCTCTAATGATCTGGGAGCTATTAGACAATTGTCACGTTAGGTGTAGCTCTATACACACAGGTAGAGTGGGCATCCAAGGAGGTAGAGGCAGTAGTCCCTTTAATACTTGTACACCAGATTGAAAAATGCACCTTCTTTGCTTTCTGGTGGCAATCATTTCCTTTACAAAGCAGGCCAGCTTCCTTTGGGCACTCCGTAGCCTTCAAGGCGGGTCACTGCTCCAGTACAGATTCTCTGCTCTTGGTAGATCATGCAGTAGCATGAGAGAGCTCCTCTTTTCTTATTTGAAAGGAGAATTTCTCTGCTTGAAGAAATATGACAGAAATGCAGCAAGCAATACTAAAAACAGAGCTCCTTGAGTAAACCCAACCAACATTGCCCCACTGGTGTTTATATTCAGAAATTCTGGGAAGACTCACGTAAATAGCCACAGCAGAGACCAAATTGTTTGAGTCTTGCCCAATCTGCCCTCCTTAATTTTACAGAGATGCCCTCAACATATGTAATTCTCAATGTAACCTTCACTGCAGTTGATTTTTGACAATCTGGGTTGCAAACATCCCCCAAATGAGGCTACTGTCTGCCTATTGAATACTGTCAGCGACCGGCTACAAGTCGCACCAAAGAAAAACGTTACAACAGCTTTATAAATAGTAGCTACATAGTTGTTCCTGACAGAGGAATTTGAGAGTACAGTGGGCACATAGGGATTCTCCAGTAATCATCCAGCAACACGCAGATCACCAGGGCCCCGTTTGGCAGTCGCGTGGCTGAGGCAGCTGCCCAGGAAACCGGACCAGAAACCGGGCTGGCCAGGAACTAGCGGCGGCTCTGGGGTACGACTCCTTCCTGCCGAGGGGGCCAGCACCCAAGTGTGGACTGGCACGGGATGGGGATGGGGAGCTGATGGTCAGCAGAGGCGCCCCGATCCCCCTCTGAGCAGCTCCTGCAACCAGCTCCAACCGGCACATACACTTGTGTGTGGACCGTGGCTGCTGAGTCGCCTCTGGCCTCTGGGTCCCGCCTGACCCGCTCTTTGTTGCTGCTGGATCCGAGCAGAGGACGCCGGGCATCCGGCCTGTGCTTTAAGGACAGGGGTCCATTGGGAGGAGGAACGCTCAAGGGTCACTCTGGCAAGAAGGGGGCCACATTGTGGTGCTGGAGTTTGAACCCATTTAACTTAATGCAAGGCAAACTTTTTTATCTGTCGTATTATCTCGTTGGTTCCTAAGATGCACTTAAAATATCTACATATTAAATGTATATACTGAACAATCAACAACTTTTTTTTTTTTTTTGCAGGGATCATACCCAATGGTGCTCAGCGCTTATTTGTGGCCCAGTATCTAGGGTTCACTCCTTGCAGGCTCAGAGTACAATATGGGGTGCCAGGGAAGCATCCTATTTGCCATACTATCACTTCAGCCCACAATCAACATTTTTGGGGTTCTCTTAATAGAAGTAGCATGGTTAATAAAATCCGCAGTAGAGGAAAGAAACTTCTTGTCTTTGGGAAAGATCTTCCAAGAGCCTCATCACAAATTGTGAGGACTGTAACTTGGTTAGTTAGGGTGGGATCATGCTGGAATTGTCTAACTGGTGTTTCTTAAGTACCAGAGGATAGACCACTTTAGATAATATAATGCTATGGTTATAAAGAGCTACTACCTTGGAGTTTACTTACAAATAATGAATATTATGATTATTGGCTTTGGGAAGATTGAGCAGAGAGAACGGATGAATGAATGAATCAACCATAAATTTGCCTATGACAGCTGAAGAAAATGAAACTACTCGAAAAGGTAATAGGTATCACATTTGAGATACAATAATGTATCTCAAATGGGGACAATTAGGTAAACATCTACTCAGTTATTAAAGTGGTAGGTCAGATAAGAAAATTCTCCCAGAAAACATATCTCCAGAGATTTTTTTCCTAATGGTAATTAATTTGAGTCTATCATATAGTTCAGGATTTTTTTGGAAACAGATGTGATATAGTCATTAGGGGAGCAAGAAATAACTGTGTTATTAATGTATTTGTATCAAGCTTATGTAAAATAGTGTTCCTTTTGAGTAGGGTCTGAAATGACAATAGAGCAGTTAGAATAGCACTTGATCTACGAGGATAATAAGAGAAAGAGATGAATAGATTATGAAGTTAATAATAAAGCAGGAAGTAATATAGCAGAGTAAGGAGTTTTCCTTCTGCTCTAGAAGTGGTAATATTTTTTTTTTTCAGTTCAAACTGTAGAAATCAAAGGACAATCATCGCTCTTACTCTAAAGCTGACTTGACTAAAAGTTGTTTTTCCCAGGCAACAAGAGGAACTGAGTGAAATACAGGACATTGGATTTGAAAGAAAGAAGGTAAAGTAGTTATGTTAAAGTTTACACACGTGTGTGTATGCTAGGGACTCCCTCCCCTACCCTCACCCCCCATGGACTCCTTAGTTAATAGATTTAAGAGGGACTTGGTCCATACCCAAGACCGTCATTTTCCAGTTATTGTCTTCAATAGGTTCGAGTCATCTGGATTTCTTTGTCAGAGGAAAATGATGATAAACTGAACATCCTAAGTTCATTGTCTACAAAAAGTATGAACTTGTATGTGGGGAGAAACTCTTGTAGAAAAAGAGGAAGAGTATCAGAGCAATTATGAGACTTAGGTTGATCAGACCTAAGCAGACTCTGGGAGTGTGGCTTATGAAAGTTCTAGAATCTGTGTCATAAGAAGAAACTAGAATTTTAAAAGGAAATAGTAAAGGAAGAGAAGGATTAAATGGATAGGAAGATTTTAGAATTTTTTTTTTGGACCCTAGAATAGTGGAGGAAAATTTACTTTATATGGGTTCTGGAATTATTTTCTATTTTTCCAGAAATGTTTAATTCATTTATAGCTTTTGAGATAGAGAATTTCTCTTTACAAGGGTAGTTAATAAATGCTTGATGATTAAAAAAGAGATATTTTAAGAGGAAATAAATAATGACTTAACTAAAGGAGAAGAACTATTGGAGTCAAGTAGTGAAAATTAGGAGTTCTGTGGCACTAGGAGTGAATGGGATTTCATAAACTACTTTGGAGATGAGGGTAGTCAATAAAATTCCTTTTTATTTTCTATGAATCATGATGCTCTGTTGAAGATATTTTTAAAAGGACAAACTCATTTAATTTTCAAAAACATTTACAATAAAACATTTGACACCTGAAGTCACAAAGTCCAAACATTTATGTCTGATTTCAAAGCCTACACTCAATCAAGTCTCACTGACTTTCAATATTTCAGTTCCAGTGACTATAGTTTATATGGTAGGCTAAACAATCTGACGAAAGAGTAGAAGGGTGCTGTTTTCCAGGCTTTTCTTTTTTCTTTTGGCTTTTTGGGTCATACCTGGCAATGTTCAGTGGTTACTCCTGGCTCTACACTCAGGAATTACTCCTGGTGATGCTCGAGGGACCATATGGGATGCTGGGGATCGAACCGAGGTTGGTCGCATGCAAGGCAAACGCCTTACTCACTGTGCTATCACTCCAGCCCCTGTGTTTTTCTTTCTTTTTTTTTTGTATTTTTGGCAATATCTGAATGTGCTCAGGACTTATTACTGACTCTATATTCATGGATCACTCCTGGTGGGGTTGTGAAGAGGTAAAACAAGTGCCTTATCCACTGGACTCTCTCCCCAGCCCATTTTCCAATTTTATGATGCTCCATCAACCAAGTCTGAGGAAGCATTGGACTTTGTATTTTTAAAATAGACTTTTATGGTTGAGTATATGAGCCTTTTTATGGCCTAGGGATTGATAAGGAATAAACCATTAAAATTTTACACATATAATTTTTTTACACATATAATTTAAATTACAACAGGAGAGGAGCTTGATGGATTAAGCAGTTAAAGTGGATTTTTTTAAGGTCTCTCATGAGTTTGAAGTCAAGATTTTTTTTTAACTTAGGTTGTAATCTTTTGACCAGGAAGGGAAATGTACTTAAAAGATTTTTCACTCATTAAAAAAAAAGATTTTTCACTCATAAAGTTGAAAAACAGACTTCAATTCTTTACCATGTAGACTTTCTCAGGGGCTATGCTTGACCCCACAACCGAGTTTCTTTTTTTTTTTTTTTTTTTTTTTTGCTTTTTGGGTCACACCCGGCGATGCACAGGGGTTACTCCTGGCTTTACACTCAGGAATCACCCTTGACGGTGCTCAGGAGACCATATGGGATGCTGGGAATCGAACCCGGGTCGGCCGCGTGCAAGGCAAACGCCCTACCCGCTGTGCTATCACTCCAGCCCCCCACAACCGAGTTTCTTAAATTATACAAGGGAGGAACTAAGAGAACATGAAAGATGCCTTAAATCTAGTATTGAAAATTACAGAAAAATCTTAATAAAAGTGGGACAAGACTATATAAATGTGCAAATACTAGGGATTTTGTTTTATCAGGACAAATTTAAAGTTGTTGCTGTAATTGTTACTTTATTTTTCCTATGCTTATATTATTCCATATTAACTATAAACTACAGTGTTGGAACTGAGCATACCCAAGCATAGATCTAGGCTGTGAGTCTCTAAGTTTAGCTCTCTAGTCAACATGACATTATATAGATCATGAAACACTTCCTTTGCCATATGCAAATTTTCTTTTAAGGGTTGGTGACAGATGTTCTACACAAACTCTAAGTATTTACCATGTGTGAAGTCAATGCCTTGCATAATAATAATTAGAGAAGTATTCACTTGTATGTCTATCATAAATAGACCATAAAATGTACTGGTTCAGAGATCTAGATATAAATTATTTTCCTTTCCATAATTTCACTATATAAATTAAAAAAATTTATTACTGAATCACTATGAGGTACTTTTGTAGACTTACAAATTTTCGTGCTTGTGTTTCAGTTATACAATGATCAAGTACTCATCCTTCCAACAGTGCCAATTGTCCACCACCAATGATCCTAGTATCCCTCCCACTCCCCCACCCAGCCCCCTGCCATTGTGGCAGGGCACTCCCTTTTGTTATCTCTCTCCTTTTGAGTGTTGCGATTTGAAGTAGAGGTATTGAGTGGCCATTGTGTTTGATCTATATTCTACTTTCAGCATGCATCTTCCATCCAGAGTGGGTTGTCCAAACACCCTTTACTCGATGTTCCCTTTTCTATCTGAGCTGCCTTTCACCCAGCATGTGCAACTGTCTTCCAAGCCGTGGAACAAACCTTCTGGTACTTATCTCAACTATTCTTGGGTGTTAGTGTCCCATTCTGTTACTTTATATTCCAAAGATGAGTGCAATCTTTCTATGTCTGTCCCTCTCTTTCTGACTCATTTCGCTTAGCATGATACTTTCCATATTCATCCACTTACATGCAAATTTCATGACTTCATCTTTTCTAACAGCTGCATAGTATTCCATTGTGTAGCTGTACCAAAGTTTCTTTAACAAGTCATCTGTTCTCAGGCACTCAGATTTTTTCTGGATTCTGTCTATTGTAACCAGTGCTGTAATGAACATACAAGTGCAGATGTCATTTCTACTATACATTTTTTGCATCTCCAGGATATATTCCCAGGAGTGGTATTGCTGGGTCAAAGGGGAGCTCAATTTCTAATTTTTTTTTAATTAATTTTTTTTTATTGAATCACCAAGTGGAGGGTTACATAGTTCTCAGGATTATGTCAGTTATACAATACTCAAACACCCTTCCCTTCACCAGTGCCCATCTTCCATCACCAACCCCCCCCCATTGTATCTGCCTCTCCCTCCCACCTCCCCAGTCCCCACCCTTGTACATGATAAGTTTCACTTCATTTACACATTATCTCGATTACATTCCATGTTTCAACTCACAACTCACTACCGTTGCTGGGGTTTCCCCCCAAAAAGAAAAAGACAGTCCTATTGCCAAGGAAGCATTTGATAGTTCTCCATTGCTAAGAATATAGAGATATTAAGTCCCGCTGTTTGTTACATAACTTTTCTTTTTCCCCCTTGCCCCGCGCCACCGAGTTCACGCCTGTTTAGTAATCGCCACGCTGCCTGACAATGGAAAAAAAAACCGAAGAGAATGGTTATTTCCCGTCATCAGCCGGCGTGGGGCTCTGGCTTAGTTGATAGTCTAGTAGAGTGTCTGCAAGCAGTTTCTGGAACCTAAGGTCTTGCGCTGGTATCGGCTCCGGCTCGAGATTCCACCAGCGTCCCGCTGTTCCATGTACATAATTTTTCCCCTTATATCCCATTCCCACGCCACCAGGTCTGTTTGCTTAATGGACATCACACTATGTTTGACACCACGCCGCGTTTCTTCCCGAGAAAGAAGGATATTTCTTCTCAGCCGGCGTGGGGATATAGCTTAGTTCAGTCTAGAGAGATGGCTACCACTTTGATTGCCTTCAATATTTCAGCAAAAGACTTACTATTCTTGTTAGGATCTCCCACAAAAGTCCGACCCATTAAGAAGGAACCACTACATATTGCTGACACTAAGATGACATTAGGTTTTGGGTTTCTGTATAAAGTCCAGGGAAAATTCTGCCTGAAATTCTATCACTACAATCTTTTACCCTTTTATGGTGCTCATAAGATGGGAAAACCTAGAGAAATGCCGGGCCCCCGCACAGGGGGCCTGGTGGAAATGCTCAAATCACATACTGCAGGTTGCTGGCGGGCTGCTGGTGTCCAAAGCAGCTCCCTTGTCTTCCTCAGTCATACCGGGGCTGCGGGCGTGGCGAAGTGGGAAAGCCCATGTGGCTGCACTCTCTTTAAGTGTCCGAAGTGGGCGGAGACCGGTACTTCCCCGCCCTCGATCCCCCGCCAGCCGCGCCGCGCATTTGGGTGCGTCTCTCCATTTTGTGCTCAGAGAAGTGGGGGTGGAGGCTGTGCTGTGCCCAGAAGAGGTTGAGGGAGAGAGAGAGATTAAAAAATAAAAGAGAGAGAAACGCCGGGCCCCCGCACGGGGGGCCTGGCGGAAACGCTCAATTTCTAATTTTTTGAGAAGCATCCATACTGTTTTCCAAAAGGGCTGAACTAGTCAGCATTCCCACCAGCAATGAAGGAGTGTCCCTTTCTCCCCACATCTGTGCCAACAGCGGTTGCTTTTGTTCTTTTGGATGTGTGCCAGTCTCTGTGGTGTGAGGTGATATTTCATTGTTGTTTTGACCTGCATCTGTCTGGTTATTAGTGATAAAGAGTGTTTTTTTATGTGCCTCTTGGCCATTCACATTTCTTCCTTGAGAAAGTTTCTGTTCATTTCATCTCTCCATTCAATTTCTGGTGGGATTGGATGTTTTCTTCTTGTAGTGTTCAACCAGTGCCTTATATATCCTTGACATCAACCCCTTATTAGATGGATATTGGGTGAATATCCTTTCCCATTCTGTAGATTGTCTTTGTATTTTGGTCACTGTATCTTTTGAGGTGCAGAAGCTTCTTAGTTTAATCATCCCGTTTGTCTGTTTTCACTTGGTTGGTCAGTGGTGTGTCATCTTTGAAGATACTTTTAGCTTTAGTATAGTGGAGGGTTTTGCCGACCTTGTCTTCAATGTACCTGATGGATTCTGGTCTTTAATCTATTTTTTTTTAAAACTTTTTATTAAATCACCATGTGGAAAGTTACAAAGTTCTCAGGTTTATATGTCAGTTATACAATATTCAAACACCCATCCCTTCACCAGTGCCCATATTCCACCACCAGAAACCCCAGTATACCCCCCACCCCCACCCCCTACCCCCTACTGTATAACTAATGAATTTCACTTCATTTTTTCTTTACCTTGATTACATTCCATAATTCAACACAAAACTCACTATAGTTGTTGGAGTTTCCACCCAAGAGAGACAGACCTACTACATTTGATAATTAGTTTTTCATTGCTGGAAATGAAGAGATATGTAGCCCCACTGCTACAAGTACATAACTCTCTCTCTCTCTCTTTTTTTCCATTTTCCTTTTCCCTTTTTTTTTCTTTTTCCCCCCTCACCCCCCTTCCTGCGCTTCATAGTATGGTGTACGCCACGCCGTGTCGGCCAGCGTGGGGCTTTTGCTTAGTTCACAGTCCAGAGAGGTGGCTGCTACATTAAAAACCTTCAAAATTTCAACAAAAACTTACTGTTATTATTTGGAGTTTCCCCCCCAAGTCAGACCTGTTCAAAAGGAACCGTTTCATATTGCTGACAATTGTAAATGTTAAGTCGCGCGGACGCTTCTGCATCCGCGCGGTTTTGGATTTCTGTATAAAGTCCAGGGAAAATTCTGCCAGAAATTACAGAGCCCAGCTCACAGTCCCAGTGCATTGCTGTAAGAAGTCTCTGAATTCAAAGTCTTTAGGCGCAGAGGGTCCGATTCGCGCTCAGCGGCTCCGGATTTATCTGAGCCAAGGGCGTGCCGGTTACGCCCCCTTCCCATGAGTTCCTGGAAGCCCCAAAAGAAAAAACCGAATACCTCTGGGTTTGGAGTCACAAAAGATGGCGCCTGCCACATGGGTGCCGCCAGGCCGCCGCTTTCTGTGCAGGAAGACAGGGTGGGGAGGAAAAAAAATCCACCCCCGGCAGCACAGAGTTGTAGCCCAGTTCGCAGTCCCAGTGCATTGCTATTGGATGTTGCGCTGGATGCCCGAATGTTTAATCTACTTTTATCTGACTTTTTGTGCATGGTGTCAGGTCGAGATCTAAGCCCATTTTTTGCATGTGTTTGTCCAGTTATGCCAGCACCATTTGTTAAAGAGGCTTTCCTTGTTCCACTTCACATTTCTTGCTTTGTTATCAAAGATTAGATGTTCATACATTTGGGGCTGTGTGTAAGGATATTCCACCCTGTTCCATTGGTCTGTGGCTCTGCCTTTGTTTCAGTACCATGCTGTTTTTTTTTTAAATTTTTTTTTATTAGTGAATCACCATGAGTTACAGTTACAAACTTATGAACTTTCATGTTTTCATTTTGTTTATATCCCTCCACCAGTGCCAAGTCCCCTCCACCAATGTTCCCAGTATCCCACTCCCACCCTCCCACCCCATCCCCCCCACCTCTGTGGCAGGGCATTCCCTTTTGTTCTCTCTCTCTCCTTTTGGGTGTTGTGGTTTGCAACAGAGGCACTATGTGGCCATTGTGTTTGGTCTGTATTCTATTTTCAGAGTGCATCTCCCATCCCATGCGGGTCATCAAACCACACTTTACCTGGTGTTCCCTTTGGGAAAGAATATTCACCCAATCCCCATCAGATAAGGGGCTGATATCAAGGATATACAAGGCACTGGTTGGAATCTACAAGAAGAAAACTCCCAACCCCATCCAAAAATGAGGGATGGAAATGAACAGAAATTTTCTCAAGGAAGAAATACGAATGGCAAAAAGGCACATGAAAAATGCTCTTCATCACTAATCACCAGAGAGATGCAGATCAAAACAATTATGAGATACCACCATCACACCACAGAGAATGGCACACATCCAAAAGAACAAAAGCAACCGCTGTTAGCACAGATGTGGGGAAAAAGGGACTCTCCCACACTGCTGGTGGGAATGCCGACTGGTTCAGCCCTTTTGGAAAACAGTATGGATGCTTCTCAAAAAATTAGAAATTGAGCTCCTATTTGACCGAGCAATACCACTTCTGGGAATATATCCTGGAGAGGCAAAAAAGTACAGTCGAAATGACATCTGCACTCGAATGTTCATTGCAGCACTGTTTACAATAGCCAGAATCTGGAAAAAACCTGAGTGCCCGAGAATGGATGATTGGTTAAAGAAACTTTGGTATGTCTCGTGCCGCTTCGACTAGCGAAGAAACACGCAACTTGGAGATCCTTCTTGCCGCGATTTATTCAGGGACTTTCCATGAAACGGGAAGAAGGGGAACGGGAACGAGGAGGAGGAACGAGGGAGAATCTAAGGGGGAACCCAGGAACTCCCTAGCTAGGCAGCCTCCTCCCTTATATACTTCTCCCTACTTGTTTGCCCTCAAGTGTCTGCAGCTGATAAACCAGCCACAACTTGTAGGCGTGACAAGACATCCTGATTCCCCATCAGGTGTTGTTCAATGAAGCACGGTGCAATTAACAAGAAACAGGTGTTCACGAAGCACGATCCCGTGGAGGCTCTCCACAGTTCCCCCCCCCTTTTTTTTAGAACAGCAAGTCTGTGTAGCGATCTCGGCCCCCTTGGCCTTACCATCATTGGGAGCCCTCTCGCTTGTAGGTCCCTGTCTTAGGTTGGTCCAAGGGTCAGGTGGGGTATAATGCACCCTTTCAAACTCCTCAACTACAGGAGGTCCCCTGCAGTTAAGGGTGCTCAGCTGCATAATACCTTTCCTACATCCTGATTGTTCTAAGCGAGATTATTGTTTCAGAGTTGCAAGCCAAAGCTGCGTGGATTGCTGTGCCTCCAGGGCCGCGAATGCCTGTAAATACCACGCCTTTGTAAGAAGTTGTTCTTGCTGCATTTTGTATAGACACCAGGCAAAAATCAAAGCAGCGAGAAGCAATAAGGATAGTACTGCTCCCACTCTCGCCCACTCTTTGAAGAAATGGAGGGGACTTCTACTCTGGTCTTATTAAGATGTGTAAGGAAGGGATTAAAGCAGGCCATGTTGTAGCAATGGCCCAGAAAGCTGCTTCTTCAGTTCGTATTGTCACAGGAACCAGGCTGAGCAGGAGCACCAGTTTCCACATCTTGGTCTACTGGGGGCACGGTCTTCCGTGTCAGGCGTTCAGGAATCCACACTGGTTCTGCCCTGTCCTGCGGAAAAACACAAACAGGGTCGCGCCATTCACCAGAAAGGATATCCTTCCATTTAACATATCCTTGGCACACAGGGATCTTTGAAGAGTGCCTGTCTGCAGAGGAGGTGCCCTTATCATCAATAATCAAAAAATTTTGAGGACGTACTGCTTTTGGGGTTATCTTAGCACCTAGATATTGGACAACTGTTCCCTTTTGAATTTTTTCAGGGGCAATAATTAAGTTGGCACCTTGTAAGAGCGAGGTTAGTTTGAGTAGAGCGTTATTAAGAGCATTTTCAGATTTTGCTGCCAGCAGGATATCATCCATATAATGCATACATTGTACTTTCGGGAAATACTTTCGCAAGGGAGCTATGATGGAACCTACATATAGCTGGCAAAGAGTAGGGCTGTTAGTCATCCCTTGTGGGATGACTGTCCATTCATATCGCTTATCTGGTTGCTCATGATTCTTAGAAGGTAAAGTAAACGCAAAGCAGGGAATATCCCGTGGATGCAACGGAATAGAGAAAAAACAATCTTGTATGTCAATGGTAATTACATGCCAATCTTTTGGCAAAGTGGTTAACAAAGGCAGGCCACGCTGCACAGGCCCCATCATGCGTATTTGAGCATTAACGGCTCAAAGATCATGCAACAAGCGCCATTTGTCAGATTTGTTTTTAACTACAAAAATAGGAGTGTTCCAAGGGGATACAGAAGGACGTAAGTGTCCGGCTGACAATTGTTGATTAATTAAGGCTTCAGCTGCGTCTAATTTTTCAGAGGATAAAGGCCACTGTGGAACCCACACCAGTTCCTCTGTTAACCATGTTAGGGGGATGATTTCCACAGCGGCCCCTATAATAAATTTTGATCAGTAGGAACAGGAATAGGACGCGAAGAAGTGCAAAGCCTAACTTCCATCTTAGCTAGAACATCTCGTCCCCAAAGGGAAAAAGGCAAATTAAGTATAAAGGGCTGGAAGCTATCCCAGTGTCCCTCGTCATCCTTCCAGGTGAGGTGACGTGTGCTCACTTCTGGGGTATTGAGGTACCTGCAACTGCTGAGCAGAAGCCTGCGTGGACCAGGCAGGAGGCCAATCCTTAGTGGCTATTATGCTGTGGTCTGCTCCAGTGTCAAGAAGTCCCATGATTCTTTTTCCTTCTACTATTAATTGCATCATGGGTCTGGTATGCATACCTAAAGCAAGAAAAGCTCCCTCAGTTTGTTCCTGATTAAAAGCTCTTCTACCATTACATGTCTGTCCAGCCAGGGTGGGAAGGAGAATAACTTGGGCAACAGGGTCCCCTGGGCTGATGGCAATAATTCTGAGAGGAGACTCAATCAGGGCTCTAACACTTTCAGAATGGTTGGGATCAATTATACCAGGATATACCTCGGAAACTTAAGCCACCCCATATATTTGAGGGCCTTTAGCGGCAAGTATCGGTCACTATCATGTATCGCAGCTTTTTCCTCAATAGAGGGGTCAGAATCCCCATTACCCCGTCCCTGCTGAAATTGACGTAACGAAGGATAAAGAGACGGACGGGTCATGGATGGTTCTCGGGGCCTCCCTCTCTTTTTTGGAGCGCGTCCCTGCATCAGCGGAGTTCCCCCAGAGGCCTCGCTATCCACTTCCGAACCATCCTCTAGCTCAAAGGCTACAATGCCATGACGGTTGCCTCTGTCCGACAGTTCCTCCGTTGTCTCTACTAACACTTCCTGTCCCGGTTGTACGGCCTTACCGCACTTCTGATAGAAAGCAAAAGCGAAGAAACAAAAGAAAAGACAAATAAAAATCCAACTTGCAAACAAAACATACACATCCATGGATTTTATGGTCCTGACTCACCACAGGAACTTTATCGTCACAACTTTCATGAACCTTATTGTCCTGACTTACTGCAGGAACTTTATCGTCACAACTTTCGTGAACTTCATCGGCCTGAATCGCAGCAAGTTCTGAATCAACCGGAGGGTACTGGAGGTCGGGTTCCCCCTACGGGCCACCAGCTGTCGCGCGCCGCTTCGACCAGCGAAGAAACATGCAACTCGGAGATCCTTCTTGCCGCGATTTATTCAGAGACTTTCCATGAAACGGGAAGAAGGGGAACGGGAACGAGGGAGAATCTGAGGGGGAACTCAGAAACTCCCTAGCTAGGCAGCCTCCTCCCTTATATACTTCTCCCTGCTTGTTTGCCCTCAAGTGTCTGCAGCTGATAAACTAGCCACAACTTGTAGGCGTGACAAGACATCCTGATTCCCCATCAGGTGTTGTTCAATGAAGCACGGTGCAATCAACAAGAAACAGGTGTTCACGAAGCATGGTCCCGTGGAGGCTCTCCACATTGGTATATCTACACAGTGAAATACTATGCTGCTGTTAGAAAAGATAAAGTAATGAAATTTGCATATAAGTGGATCAATATGGAAAGTATCATGCTAAGTGAAATGAGTCAGAAAGAGAGAGACAGACATAGAAAGATTGCACTCATCTGTGGAATATAAAATAAAATAACAGAATAGGAGACTAACACCCAAGAATAGTAGAGATAAGTACCAGGAGGTTGGCTCCAAGGATTGGAAGCTGGCCTGGAGGAAGGTACCATGCTGTTTTAATTGTTACTGCTTTGAAGTTGGGGAGGGTGATGCCTCTCATCTTCTTTTTCCCAAGAATTGATTTAACTATTTGTGGGAGTTTGTTGTTCTATGTGAATTTCAGAAGTTTTAAATCCATTTCTTTGAAGAATGTCATGGGTATCTTTATAGGAATCACATTGAATCTGTATAATGCTTTGGGGAGTATTGCCATTTTGACAATGTTAATTCTCCCAATCCATGAACAGGGGATATGTTTCCATTTCCTCATGCCCTCTTATTTCATGAAGCAGTGTTTTGTATTTTTTTTGTAGAGGTCCTTTACCTCCTTAGTTAAGCTGATTCCAAAGTACTTGATTGTCTGGGGGCATGATTGCGAATGGGATTGCTTTTTTTATGTCATTTTCCTCTGTCTCATTATTTGTGTATAGAAAAGCCATGGACTTTTGGGTATTAATTTTTATAGCCTGAGACTTTATTGTACAAGCCTTTTGTTTCTAGGAGTTTCTTGGTAGAGGTCTTAGGGTTCTCTAGATATATTATCATATCATCTGCGAGTAGTGAGAGTTTGATTTCTTCCTTTCCTATCTGGATACCCTTGATATCTTTTTCTTGCCTAACAGCTATTGCAAGTACTTCCAGTACTATATTGAACAGAAGTGGTGAGAGTGGGCAACCTTGTATTGTCCCTGATATTAGAGGAAAGACATTTAGTTTTTCTCCATTGAGTATAATGCTTGCCATAGGATTGTGGTAGATGGCTTTGACTAACTTGAGGAAGGGTCCTTCAAAACCCATTTTGGTGAGAGTTTTCATCATAAATGGGTGCTGAATCTTGTCAAATGCTTCCTCTGCATCTATTAATATGATCATATGGTTTTTTATCTTTTTTTTATATGATGGACTATGTTGATTGATTTCCGAATGTTAAACCATCCTTGCATCCCCGGGATGAATCCCACTTGGTCGTGGTAGATGATCTTTTTGATGAGTTGTTGGATTCTGTTTGCTAATATTTTGTTGAGGATCTTTGCATCCGTGTTCATCAGGGATATTGGACCATAGTTTTCTATGTTAGTCGTGTCTTTGTTTGCTTTTGGTATTAGGGAAATATGTGCCTCATAGAAACTGTTTGAGAGAGTTCCTGTTTCTTCAATTTCCTGGAAAACTTTGAGAAGAATTGGCAACAGGTCCTCTTTAAAAGTTTGGAAGAATTTTCTGGTGAATTCATCTGGACCTGGACTTTTGTTTTTGGGAAGACTTTTCATTACAGTTTCAATTTCCTTGATATTAATGGGTCTATTCAGGTATTCCAAGTCTTCTTGGTTCAATCTTGGGAGATTTTAGGAATCCAGGAATTTATCCATTTCTTCTAGGTTCTCTTGTTTTGTGGCATACAGACTTTCAAAGCAGTCTCTGATGATCTTTTGAATTTTATTGATTTCTGTTGTGATGTCCCCTTTTTCATTTTTGATACGGTTTATTAGGATTCTCTCTCTCTCTTTCTTTGTGAGTTTTGCTAGTAGTTTATCATCTTGCTTATTTTCTCAAAGAACCAGCTCTTGGTTTCACTAATCTTTCAGATTGTTTTTTGGGTTTCCATGTCATTAATTTCTGCTTTACATTTTGTTATTTCTTTCCTTCTGCCTGGTTTGGGCTCTTTTTGTTGGTACTTTTCTAAGATCTTGAACTGTGAAGTGGAGTCATTTAAGTGGGCCCTTCCTGAGAAATGCTTGCAGAGATTTAAATTTTCCCTTTAACAGGGCTTTAGCTGCATCCCATAGATTCTGGTAGCTCATGTCTTCGTCCTCGTTTGTTTCCAAGTATCTTTTGATATCTTTTTGATTTCTTTCCTGAGCCATTTGTTATTCAACTTTGACTTGTTTAGTTTCCAGGTGTTTGATTTGGTTCTCCAAGTTGTGTCTTCTATCTTCAGTACATTGTGGTCTGCAAATATAGTTGGTACAATTTCTATCTTCCTGATTCTGTCGAGGTGTGTTTTGTGACCAGAACATGGTCTATTTTGGAAAATGTTCCGTATGCACTGGAGAAAAATGTGTATTCTTACTTTTTTGGGTGTAAAGCCGTGTATAGATCTATTAGTCCTCTCTCTTCTACTTTTCCTTCAAAAACAGTGTTTCGTTGGTGAGTTTTATTCTTGTTTATCTATCATTGGGTGATAAGGCAGTATTGAACTCTCTGACTACCATTGTGTTGCTAGCAATGTCCTCCTTAAAATCTGTTAGCACTTGTCTTAAGTATTTATCTGGTCCCTTATTAGGTGCATATACGTTTAGGAATGTGATTACACAGTATAAAATTTTTCTGGCTGAAAAACATGCACCCAGTGCCCAGGTCTTGTACTGTCAAGATTTTGCCCACTGCAGTCTCAGTTCTGTCCACTTTCACATTTGGGACTGAGTGCCCATAAATAGGAGGCCAAAATGACACAAGACTCTGGTAATAACTCTTGTTACTAATATTTTTTTCTCAAGTGGATCTTTAATTTGTTCCTATGTGACTTTTAGTAACAGTGTATTATTTATAAAATTGGAGCAATAATTCGGTTTTTCTAAAAAGTGATAGAATCAGAAATTTTTTTATTAATAATTTATTTTTAATTAGTGAGTCAACGTGAGGGTACAGTTACAGATTTATACATTTTTGTGCTCATGTTTCTCCCTTACAAAGTTTGATAACCCATCCCTTCACCAGTGCCCATTCTCCACCACCAGTAAACCCAACATCCCTCCCCCCCTCCCCAGTCCCGTCTCCCCCCACCCCACACTGCCACTATGGCAGGGTATTCCCTTTTGATCTCTCTCTGATTAGGTGTTGTGGTTTGCAATAAAGGTGTTGAGTGGCCATTGTGTTCAGTCTCTAGTCTATATTCAGCCCGCATCATCTTTCCCCCACATGACCAACAACCACATTTTACTTGGTGTTCCCTTCTCTGAGTTGCCCAGAATGAGAGAACAGCCTCCAAGCCATGGTGACAACCTCCTGGTACTTATTTCTACTATTCTTGGGTGTTAGTCTTATAGTCTATTATAGAATCAGAAAAATTATAGCTTAAAGTTTTATTTTACATTTATCATTTGTATTATATCTAATATGTAATTATAAACTATTACATAGTAGCTGTAACTATATATTAAAACAAAAATTATAGTATGAAAAACAAAATTGTAAAGTCCTCATGGAAAGTGATAAAATGAGCATTTATTAGCTGAAAGATAATATAATTTTCTTTCTCTAGAGGATAAGACCATTGTAAAAAATATTTACTTATTTGAATAAATTCTTTACAGAAAGACTAGATCTACTTTTTTTTAAAAAAATTTTATTCTTTTATTGAATCACCATGTGGGAAGTTACAAAGCTTTCAGGTTTAAGTCTCAGTTATACAATGCTCGAACACCCATCCCTTCACCAGTGCACATATTCCACCACCAAGAATCACAGTATACCTCCCCCCTCCCCCTTACCTCCCCAGCCCCCTACCCCGCATGTGTAACTGGTAAATTTCACTTTACTTTTGCTTTACTTTGATTACATTCAATATTTCAACAAAAAACTCACTATTATTGATTTGGAGTTTCTCCCCCCTAAAGTTGACCTGCTGAAAAGAAAGCATTTGATAATTTGTTCTGGTAGCTCGTGTCTTCATTCTCATTTGTTTCTAGGTACCTTTTGATTTCTTCCTTGGTTTCCTTCCTGACCCACTCATTGTACAATATCGAGCTATTTAATTTCCAGGTGTTTGATTTGGTTTTCTGCATCTGTCCATGATTAACTTTTATCTTCAGTGCATCATGGTCTGAAAAGATAGCTGGTACAATGTCTATCTTGTTGATTCTGTTGAGGTATGTTGTGTGGCCCAGCGCATGGTGTATTCTGGAAAATGTTCCATGTGCACTGGAAAAGAATGTGTATTCCTTTTTGGGGGGATGTAAAGCCCTGTATAGATCTATTAGCCCTCTCTCTTCTATTTCTTCCTTCAAAGCCAGTATTTCCTTGGTGAGTTTTAATCTTCTTAATCTGTCCAGAGGAGACAGTGTGGTGTTCAAGTTTCCAACTACTATTGTGTTGCTCACAATGTCCTTCTCAAGGTCTCTTAAAAGCTGTTGTAGGTATTTAGCTGGTCCCTCATTGGGTGCGTAGACGTTTAGGAGTGTGATTTCTTCCTGATGTACATATCCCGTGATTAATAAAAAGTGGCCTTCACTATCCCTTCTAATCTTCTTCAACCTGAAGTCTATGTTGTCCGATACTAGTAAAGCCACCCCAGCTTTCTTGAGGGAGTTGTTTGCTTGCAGGATTGTTTTCCATCTTTTGACTTTGAGTCTGTGTTTATTCTGGCTATTCAGATGTGTTTCTTGCAGGCAGCAGAATGTTGGGTTCAGTCTTTGAATCCATTTTGCCAGTCTGTGTCTCTTAATTGGTGAATTTAGACCATTGACATTAAGGGAGATTATTGTTATGGGATTTTGTGCCATCTTTGTGTAAGGGTTTGTTGTGCTTGTAGGGGTTGTTCTTGTCTTACAATAGCCCCTTTAGTGCTTCTTTTAGGTTTGGTTTTGAGTCTGTGAAGTTCCTGAGCTGTTGTTTATCCCCAAAGTAGTGTATGATTCCTTCTAGTTTGAATGAGAGTTTGGCCGGATAAAGTATTCTTGGTGAAGCATTGATTTCATTGAGTTTTTTCACTATATCCCACCATTGCCTTCGGGCTTGGAGGGTTTCCTCCGATAGATCTGCTGTAAATCTAAGGGGTGCTCCTTTGTATGCGATTTCCTTCTTGGACCTTGCTGCTTGCAGTATTGTGTCTCTCTGGATGACGTCCATCATTGTAACTATGATATGTCTTGGGGTTTTTCTGTTAGGATCTCTTTTAGCTGGCACCCTTCGGACGCCTTGAATCTGGATGCCCACATTGTCCAGCTCTGGGAAGTTTTCTGCACTGATTTGTTTGACTGTGGCCTTTTCGTTGGGGTTGATTCCCTGTGGTTCTGGTAGTCCAATGATTCTAATGTTATTCCTCTTGAAATCATCCCCTAGGACTCTGATTCTGGCTAGAGCTATTTTGAGGTCTCTTGCCATGTTTTGTTGTTGCCTGTAGGCTTCTTGAAGCTCATCTTCAAGCATACTGATTCTATCTTCGGCTGCAGTCATCCTATTATTGAGGGCAGCCAGAGAGTTTTTGATTTCATGTACCGAATCCTTCATTTCTTTTTGAAGGTTTTTTATTTCTGCTCTCATTTCTTCCTGTATTTTGTCGGCTGTCTGTTGTATTGTTTCTGCCAGGTCCTCCTTGAAGTTGTCCATCTTTGCATTGAGTTCATTGAACATGTTGAGGATTTCAACTCTGAATTCTTTATCAGAGAGCTCAAGTTTGTAGGAAACGCCAATTGTGGTTTCTGGACTCCTTTGATCGTCCTCTGCTTGCAATGGGGATTTTCGCTGTTTCTTCATGTTGTTGTGGTGGTATGAAAGAGGGACCTTGAAGATGAGTATCCCTGTTTCCTCTTGTTGCAAAAAAGAATTGTGGATAGGCTCAGTCAATAGTGGTTGCCTTTTTATTTCCCGCTTGTAGAACTTGACCTCCCACTGAGATGTTCCTTAAATCCTTATGTGAAGTCTTGTGTTTTATTGTCCTACTGCTTGCGAATAGCTAGGATGTTAGTCTTGGGTACCATGTTTAGGAAAGTATCTGTCACTGCGTTAGCGTTGGCTGACCCATAAGGAGGCCACGCCCACTTTGATTAGGCCACGCCCCCTGACGATTAGGCCACGCCACTTTCCCACAACCTGACAGCAGTTAAGGGGCTGGGGTCGGGGTGCTGGCCAGTCGGCCGGCAGTCCGGAAGGGAGAGAAGCCCGGGGTGCTCAGGGCCATGGAGCAGGCTGGGTCCGGAAGGGCGGGTCGAGGGAGCGTCACACACCTGAGCCGGAAGACAGAACTGTTGCGGCGCTTAGGGTCCGCATGCCAGCCACTCGGCCGACAGTCCGGAGGGGAGAGAAGCCCGGGTTGCTCAGGGCCGCGGCAGAGGACATAAGCATATAGTCAGTGACACAGTGCAAGTGAAGGGTGGGGTATCAGATGAATTTAGTCAGTCACTTTAGATGTCACCCATGAGACAGGAAGTCAATATAAGTGATAATGGTATGGTTGGTGGGTGGGGGTGGCAGCTGCCAAGAGGAAATCAACAGCTTTCTCTCTCTGTCTCTTGCTTTGGCTCATACATGCTCTCTTTGAACGTGCCAATAGACTGCAGGATCTGGTAGGGTTCCCCTGTGGGACACATGGCTGAGTACAGGCAGGCCTCATAGGCCCAGATAGGGGCAAGAATCAGGCAGCATTCAGACACCAGAAAAGTTCAGATTCAGGTAGGACTCAAAAGCACAGGCAGAGACAGATACTAAGCATTCTTAATTTGATATAATTCCATTTATAAAACGACAACAGTATATTCTATTTGCTTGGCCAATAGCATTGAATTATTAAAGATACTTCTAGCTTCAATGTTATGAAGTGTTATACCTGTGTTTTACTTATTATAGCCTATGAATTCAGGCCTGATATCTGTATTGCCTTTACATCTCTTGTCCTCAGAGATTTTGCTTGGGTTCTGATATAGAATAAAGAAAGAACAATACTAATCTTGGGATGGAATTTTATTTCCTTAGGTTTCTGTTCATCCAAAACTGACTCTAGAGAGATGAGTTTTTTGATAAAAAAATTTCTATTTACAGGGTTTAGACTTAAACTCGTAACTAACACTTTATATGATTCTTTCTTTTCTTGGAATCCAGTTACCTCTTAAGTTGTATAAACCCTTGTGGAGATTATCTATGAAAGAGGTAGATGGAGCTTGAATAGCATGTTTGGTTTAAATATTGTTTTTTAAATATAATACTCAATTTCAGTAAAATACTTAAAACTATTGATGGAACTTCAAGAGTGCATAATTTGGCTTCCAAATGATTAGACACAGAACCATTTTGGGGGTATGGTTTCACATAAATTAGTTTTAATAGTTTCACATAAATTGGTTTTTATGTGAAAAATTCTGGAGAATTTTTGGGAAAAATAATGTTATTAGTTTGCTCCTACTATTGTAACAAATTACCATACCTTAAATGATTTATGCATCATATGCTTATTATTTCATAATTGAGGTGGTTAGAATTCTAACATCAAGGTATCAATAGGGCCAACTTTAGAGTTTTGCATCACCAACATGTTAGAAATGACAGCAGATATTTTCATTTATTAATAAGAAAATATTTGAAGTTGTTAACCATGACACCATTATAAGAAAGAAAGTGAATGCAGGAATGACTAAAGAAACAGAATAAGTTGAAATATTCCAGTGGAAAATGGTAAAGTGGTAGGAATAATAAACACCTTCAGCATAGAATTTTAGATTTCTAGTTTTACCCAAATATTCAACAAAACAATGACATCCTCTGCTATTAATCCCTAAATTAAAAAATCCAGAGTAATATTAATTTATAAGTGGCAAAAATTATACCCACACATTGCTTTAAGATTCAATGTTTATTTCTCATATAAATTAATTCAGGTATTGGACAATAGGTTAGTTCTTCATAGTATTGAAATACAAAGCTCATTCTAATTATTTTGCTAGACAAGCCACATTGAATGGTTGGTAAATGTTTTTGAGTTATAACTATAAAACATTTTAGTCATCATAAAATGTTGGCAAGAAAATTTGATTTACATTTAAGTACATATATCACTGAGCATACATAATATTTTGGTATACAGTACATTAGCCATTATTATATGTAATTGAACTATGTAGGGATGGTTAAGAACATTAATAGATTATTACAGAGTAACAGAACTATATCACTAAAATATCATAGAAACAATTATGTAAGGATCAATATTTAAAGTTTACTTTCCAAACCAGTAAAAGAAGAAAAAAATACAACAGTGCATTTCTAACCGGGGAAGACCTCTATGTGATTATAATTGGGAAAGTTATATGTGATTATCAATGGTGTCCAAAGGAAACATTTTAACAAATAGATAGGCATAGGAATTATAGTGTAACTTTATTTTTTTTCTTCAACTGGACAGATGATTAGTGTACCTGAATCAGATGACCAAAGCCTGAAAAATGGTTTTAGGACCCCAGAGAACTCTTTTGGGGAAAAGGTAAAAATGTGTGATCCATCTGTCATGTTATAAAAACATATATCCCCAGCCTCATAATCCAAGAATATTCCTATGCGTTCAAGACGGTCTTTTAGAGTGATAGAGGTTTCAGGGGAGGTGATTGCCCAGTATTCCCCGCCATAGAACCGGATGGCCCAGAAACCATTCTGTGGTGACATTGTGACCCTCCCCTTCCTTGTTACACTATACTTACAAATTCCCAGGTCCCATGAATATGCATTTTTCACATCCACCTCCCAGTAGCATTTCCCCAAGGTAATGTTTGGCTGACCAAGCACACAAGGAAGAGAATAAAATCTCTCTTCGGAACCTGCTGAATCTGCACTCTCTTCTTGCCAAGTAACTTCTGTGTTATTCTTAGAGAGTAGGAGGTTAGGGTGGGCTGTAGCTTCATCCAGGATCATATTTACTGCAAAGATAAGTACACCATCATATTTTTGGGAAAGGTCACTGGGCAGATCTACAACAGACGGTCTCCATTTATCAAAAGTATACCATACAAAAGTACATCATACACTCACCTGGATGGAACACTTCTTTTCTCCAATCTAAAAAAAATTACCATGAGGACTCACTATATGAAAGACAAAGCTGTATATCTGAAAATAAGACTATAAGTATTTTCCTAGGATTAATTAAAAGAGAAATAATGAGAGATATTATGGTAAGCAGGGCATTTGCTTTGGATGTGGCTGACCTAGCTCCAATCCTTGGCATCCCATATGGCCCTCCAAATATGGATTATGTCAGGAGTGATCCATGAGTGCAGATCCAAGAGTATGTCCTGAATACTGATAAGTGTGACTCCAAATTAAAAATAAATTCTTCAATATATTTGAGCATTATTTAACAATCTGCCAAATTTTGTCTGAATTCAAATCCTACTCTAATCCCAAGCTTTTATCATCAAACATTCCTGAGGGTTATATAAAACAAAACTGCTAAAACTATTTAGTCAAACCAAATTTTATGTTAAAATATTGAACATCGAATTTAGAGTTTTGGCATTCTTTGATTTTTGGTATATAATTTGCTAGCAGTGGTATTCGTCTAAAGAATTTTTGAGGATAGGATTTTCTTCAACAAAGTTCATGCTGCTACTCACCAGCATACAAAGGCACATCTTTATAGGCTGCAAAATAATAAAGTAAAAAAAAGTTTACTTGGTTTCTTTCCATGTTTTCTCTAATTATCTTTAAGACTTCATGTTATCTTTGTTCTATTTCTGCTTCTAAATCCTTTGCACAACCTCTTTCTAGACTCTGATACCTTATATTCTTTTCTTCAGCTAATAAAAATGATTAAGTGGTTAAGCTATTTGTTTCTCATGAAGCCAGTAATAGCAAATGAATAACACCTGATGTTCTCAACTCTCCCCAATAGATAAGTATAAAACATAGAAGCAATCATATAAGGTAGAGAGAGAGAGAGAGTGAGTAAGCATGGGAAAGAAGATGATGACAATAAAGAGTGAGGAAGGATGGCAAAGCAAACTTATTGTGGCTGTCAATTTAGAAACAAGATATTAAAACTCCCTAAATTCATAAGTATGATGCAACAAATACTTATTTCTCGACCATAGCTGTGTTTTGATTTTAATTCTCTATGTTTGTAATTCTATCAAGGAATTACCCATAAGAGAGTGAATGATAGGAATTTTGGAAATGTTTTCTCACCTAACTTGAATTGTGTCTTCCTCCTTTCTGAAAAAAGATGTACAAATGAACATTTGTGAAACAGGCATTCTTAATATTTAGTTTCCAATAAAGGTGTATCTATATACTGTAAAAGTAATTCCCATTTCAAAATTAATTAAATAAATTGCCAAAGACTGTTCAAACCATAATCTTCAATTTAATTTGATGGATACTACAATCTGATTAGTATAGCCTAAGGACATAATGATTTTAAAAGACCACTAAAAAATTAGGGCAAAATATCTTTAAAAATAGTTTAGAGTTTTGAGATGTATTGTCAATAAAATTTGATTGAAAACTGAATATATAAAATTTCATGTGCCAGATGAATATAATTTATTGAATTATAATTGAATTCATGTAAAAAGATAAAGAAGCATTAGATATTTGGTCAAAATCATGCAAAAATGGTTATATATTATAATCAATGATTTGGTCAAGAGAAGCTACTTGAAAATTAAAGCTTACTTTTAAATTCACATTATGTATCAATACCATAAAAAGTGTGTAAAAGTTTAGTGATTGTATTGGTGGTGGGGAGTGTGCACTGGTGGAAGGATGGGTGTTTGATCATTGTGTGATTGTAACCCAACCATGAAAGCTTGTGACTATCTCATGGTGATTCAATAAAATTAAAAAATAAAAAAGGAATTGCTTTTACTGAGCGATTTTGTAGTCCGGAACTTCTCATTAAGATTTTGTACAATATTTTTTTTTTAATTTTTTTTATTTTTAAATTTATTTATTTTTAATTAGAGAATCACCGTGAGGGTACAGTTACAGATTTATACACTTTTGTGCTTATACTTCCCTCATACAAAGTTCGGGAACCCATCCCTTCACCAGTGCCCATTCTCCACCACCCGTAAACCCAGCGTCCCTCCCACCCTTCCCAATCCCATCTCCCCCCCACCCCACCCTGCCACTGTGGCAAGGCATTCCCTTCTGTTCTCTCTCTCTAATTAGCTGTTGTGGTTTGCAATAAAGGTGTTGAGTGGCCGCTGTGCTCAGTCTCTAGCCCTCATTCAGCCCGCAACTCCCTTCCCCCACATGGCCTTCGACTACAATGTAGTTGGTGATCGCTTCTCTGAGTTGCCCTTTCCCCGGAACGTGAGGCCAGCCTCGAAGCCATGGAGTCAACCTCCTGGTACTTATTTCTACAGTTCTTGGGTGTTAGTCTCCCACTCTGTTATTCTATATACCATAGATGAGTGCAATCTTTCTATGTCTGTCTCTCTCTTTCTGACTCATTTCACTCAGCATGAAACTTTTCATGCCCATCCACTTAACTACAAAATTCTTGACCTCCTTTTTTCTAACAGCTGCATAGTATTCCATTGTATAGATGTACCAAAGTTTCCTCAACCAGTCATCCGTTCTGGGGCATTCGGGTTTTTTCCAGATTCTGGCTATTGTAAACAGTGCTGCGATGAACATACATGTGCATATGTTGTTTTGATTGTACTTTTTTGCCTCTCTGGGATATATTCCCAGCAGTGGTATTGCTGGGTCAAATGGGAATTCAATATCTAATTTTTTGAGAGTCGTCCAAATTGTTTTCCAGAAGGGCTGAACCAGTCGGCATTCCCACCAGCAGTGAAGAAGGGTCCCTTTCTCCCCACATCCTCTCCAACAGCGGTTGCTTTTGTTCTTTTGGATGTGTGCTAGTCTCTGTGGTGTGAGGTGGTATCTCAAAGTTGTTTTGATCTGCATCTCTCTGATGATTAGTGATGCAGAGCACTTTTTTATGTGCCTTTTGGCCATTCGTATTTCTTCCTTGGTAAAGTTTCTGTTCATTTCTTTGCCCCATTTTTTGATGGGGTTGGATGTTTTCTTCTTGTAGAGTTCAACCAGTGCTTTATATACCATTGATATCAACCCCTTATCTGATGGGTATTGTGTAAATATCCTTTCCCATTCTGTGGATAGTCTTTGGATTCTGGTCACTGTATCTCTTGCGGTGCAGAAGCTTTTTAGTTTAATGTAGTCCCATTTGTTGATCTCTGTTTTTACTAGATTGCTTAGTTCCGTGTCACCTTTGAAGATACCTTTATCTTCAATATCGTGGAGGGTTTTGCCGACCTTGTCTTCAATGTACCTTATGGTTTGTGGTCTAATGTTGAGGTCTTTAATCCATTTTGATCTGACTTTTGTGCATGGTGTCAGGTCAAGGTCTAAACCCATTTTTTTGCATGTGGTTGTCCAGTTGTGCCAGCACCATTTGTTAAAGAGGCTTTCCTTGCTCCACTTCACATCTCTTGCTCCCTTATCAAAGATTAGATGGTCATACATTTGGGGTTGTGTGTAGGGATATTCCACCCTGTTCCATTGGTCTACGGCTCTGCCTTTGTTCCAGTACCATGCTGTTTTAATTGTTACTGCTTTGTACAATATTTTTTTAAAAAGTGGGTGATTCATTGCAGACAGCATAGTGTAGAATCCAAGTTTAAGGTTCTACTAAGTGAAGGAAACATCTTTCACAGTTTAACCCCCTTCATCTTATTAACTTTAGAATTACATTTTAGAGTCAACTAGAAAATGCAAACAATACTTATACACAAAAGTGAGGAATGCAAATAAAGGTTTAAAGAATTTCTAAGAAACAAAAAAGACATGAGGAAAAAGTTACCAATATCATCATGAAGTACTCCTGAAAAGAAAAAAAAGAAAATAATCAGGTAAATCTAAAGGAAAACCAGTATTCCTATAAATGAGTTGGAAATTGCTAATATACATATTGGTAGAATTAGCATGATTAAAAACAAAAATTTAAAAGTGATACAAGCATGTTTCTATATTACAATAGTGAAGGACATGATTTTCTCAGTTGTTTTAGTAGAGTGAAGATTTTACATCACTGTCACTGTCATCCCATTCATCGATTTACTTGAGCGGGCACCAGTAACGTCACCATTTGTCCCAGCCCTGAGATTTTAGCAGGCTCTCCTTACTCATCTCATAAAAAAAATAAGAATTTATATCTTAGATACTTTGGATATACTAAAGACGTAGACAATTCAAGTGGCAAGATATGTACGAAAGAATAATAATGCTAATTTTATAACAAATACTGAGTGATTTACTGAAATTAATTTTTGTTTTGGAAAAACACAGTCAATTCAAGTAAAATAAGATTTGCATAAGTAATGATAATTATATGCATAATCATTGAAAGAGTTTCTTTTTAAAGACATAACAACTATTGAGAATATCTACTATCAAATGATATATGGACATAAACAAGGACACTGAAATTCATAGAATGTTGGCGCTGTTGTAATTTTAAAAATATAAGACAGAAATAAAAGCTCATCTGTGATTTAATACGACCAGCTTGGCAAGTTTTCTTACACTTGTAGGATGTACATAGCCCCTGAAAAATGTTGCCAACAGAAGAATGTCTGTTACCGAGGAGATAGACATGCCATAAATTATTTGGAGAGGGAACATATCACTCAGTAGGTGAGCAGGTGGTATTTTAAAGTAAAGGAAGATCATGTAGATCCCTAGAATGACATGCATCATCGTGTTTTTCTGAAGGGAAGAGGAAAGTGATCACATATGGTCACTGGATCTTTCATTTAAAATGAAGTAATTTTTTTTTTTTTGCTTTTGGGGTCATATCCGGCCATGCACAGGGGTTACTCCTGGCTCTGCCCTCAGAAATTACTGCTGGCGGTGCTCAGGGGACCATACGGGAATTGAACCCGAGTCATGTGAAAAGCAAATGATATCTGCATATGTGTCTATTTGAAACACCATGCTCATCCATTATGTTCTATTGCTTCATCTTTCAATTCTGTATGTGCTCTGTCTGTCATTTTTTGCATGATATCATTTGGTGACTCTGACTAAAAAGGAGCTGTGTGCAGGACGGTTTATTAAATGAAGGATGAGTGTGGAGGTCATCCTGTTCAGCAGGGAGAACCCTTCATGGGGCTGAGAAGGGGATGGAGCCAAATGAACAGACGCAGAGGCCGGAGGAGGGAGAAAAGGCGTTTACTCCATGGCAGTTACAGTATTTATACCTCCCTGCTCTAGGAGGTGGTATAGTATGCATGCCGGAACCCCCAATAGAAATGCAGGGTGTGGCATGGGTGTTAGCTAGTGATAAACAAATGGTGATAGGATAAGGTCAGTAAGGTAAAATGGCACCCTACAGACCATGGTTACATATTGTGTGCCATAGGGCAGTAGCTATGCGGCATAAAGTTTCCTCCTGTACTGTATATTATGAAATGGGCAAAGCACTATTCTAAAGACTGGAACTTTGAAATGCCAGCGAACATTTGTTCTGGACCTTTTGGGAAGTGCTTCATGAAAGACTTCTGTAGGCCTGAAAGTTCCTTGAATATATAATCCCATTTGAGTCATTGAATAAAAATAAGGTTGTTGGTAGCCCTGAGTCAAGCAATGGGTCAGTTAAGATACAACCATGAATTCGAGTAGAGTGTCATGAGAAAAATGATATTCAGCAAGCTGTGGATGTTTCTAGGCTCTTAATTGTTCACAGATTATCTCTTGAAGAGATGCATCCTCTCATTCTGGAAATGCTTGTGAAAGAGATCATCTTTGTGAGACATTCAGGATTTCTGTCTGAATGCAAACTTTTGGCACACATGCATGTGACTCCCATGTAGGTAAACAGCATGGAGCACATGGAAATACATGACAGTGTACCACTAACTCTTTGCATCCCGAGGAAAGTGCAAGGATGGCAGATGAAGATACTCTTAATTTGATATGAATGATGAATTGAATGCGGAAGAAGTAGTAAAAACTTAACCACTGAAATCAATTGAAGACATTTCAACTAGTTGAAATGTGCATTAATGGATATCGCGATGAGTGGGCGCAAATGCAAGGGATTCCTGAGACACTGGAAAAGTTATCAAGTGTATTAAAAAATTTCTAAAAGTACCATATTCTCCTTTCAGGTGACCTGCAAGAAAAGAGTAGATTCATGAGAATTCCTACTGAATAAATCAAAACATTTTATAACCTGAACCATTTCTAGACAGAAGTACACTTTTATTTTTAGAAGTAGATAGATAGTCTTTCTGTCTCCATCTGTATCTCTTACTCTCTCTCTCTCTCACTGCATCTCTTTGCTTTACTTTCAGTCAGGGCACAGAGGAATCGTCACTCAGGCACACATAGCCTAGAGATGCTCACTCTACTTGTTCCTAAAATTCAGAAAAGATAATGAAAAGTATTGAGAGATAGATGGCAATTGTCAATTCTTTCTACTGAGCAGAGATTACATATAATTGGGTTCCGTGAGAGTGTTTCTAAGCCCTTCAGAGTAGCTGAGAAACCAAGTATGTAGCATGAACACTCTGCATGTGTGCGTGCGTGTGTGTGTGTGTGTGTGTGTGTGTGTGAGTGTGTGCATGATTTTTAGGTCTTGGCCAGTAAGAATTTTGCAAGCAATGATCGCTGCAGGAAGAGAGGTAATGGGCTCCTAAGCACAGTCCCAAACCACACTGTGTCATAGGGCCTAGTGCATACTCAAGAAAGCGAGAAGCCTGTATTCACATGTGTGCATGACCAAGAGGGTAGGACAAGAAAGGTAAACAGAGCTAAGCTTCTCATCAGTGTTTGCAGTGAATTTGGACACTCTCCAAGCAGAGGGCATTGAGAGTGGATGGCAGAGTGTCAAGAAATTTAACAGGGAAGGAAAAGCACACAGGGCTCTCTGGCATCTGTCTCCACTCCCTTTTGCGGCATTCTTCTGTCTTTGGATCAAAGAACATAGATGAGCACTTTCTAGAGTAGAAGCACCTGGCTGCAACAGAGAGTGTGAAAAGGGCAATTGTGGAGCATTTGTTCTGTACTGCACAATGAATCCCACAGATGAATATCTCAAACGAGATATTTCTAAAGACAATACTTAAGCATAAAAATTATGTTGCTCCATTGTTGCTTCCATGCTCCAAATCTCGGTATGAAATATAACGCTATGCTGGTGCCACTCCAACACTTTGGGTATAAAGTGTCAAACACTTTGGGTATAAAGCATAAGCTGACACCTATTCTGTCAGGCTTCACCTACACAGGTGGCAGTCAGAATGATACAAATATACCATTTTGGTTGCACATGTGAACTCTAAGAAAATTGGAAGCATCAGTGTATGGATGTGTTCCCAAAGTACATCTTTGCCATTATCGAAGGCAAGAGCATATTCACAAGGAAAATACACTGCATTGGTCTGGAAACACATATCTTCATGCTAGACATCAAATAATGTGGAGATATTAACGAGGACACTGCTCTTAACACATTTTTTTTTTGTGTGGCACTTTTTACTTTTTGGAAATGTAAGACATAAATAAAAGGCACCCATGTGTCCTGCACACAGTAACTGTCCTTGAAAGTTTTCTTGCATTTGTGGAATGTACATTTCTAGTTTCTGTGAACCATTACAAGTCATATGAGTTCTGATGCTGTAGAGATACATGAGGTTGAATTTTTTTGTGAAGCATTGTGAGTTAAATGAATTCTGTTGTTGAGGAGACAAATGAGCCATGGCTTATTAGAAGTGGTGAAAATCACTCAACAAGGAGTGGTTGAGGGGGAAAAAAGGGATGCTCTTTCACTGTGGCTGGAAATGCCGACTACTACAGCCTTCCTGGAAATAAATATGGACTGACCTTCAAAACTAGAACTTCAGCTTCCATATGATCTCTCAATACTATATCTGGGAATAAATCTCGAGGATGCAAAAAAGCACAGTTGAAGTGACATGTGTACTGATATGTTCATTTCAGCACTGTTCACAGTAGCCTAAATCTGGAACCAACCCAAGTGCCCTAGAACAAATGACTGGTAAAAAAACTTTGGTACACCTACAAAATGGAATACTATGCAACAGTAAGAGAGATGAAGTCATGAAATTTGCTTATAAATGGATAGACATGGAGAGTATCATGCTAAGTGAAAGGAGTCACAAAGAGCGGGACAGACATAGAAGGACTGCACTCATTTGTGGAGTATAGGATAACATGATATGAGGTTGACTCCCAAGGAGAGTAGATGCAAGGGCCATGAGTATTGCACCATAGCTGGAAGCTTGCTTCATGAGTGCAGGGGAGAAGGCAGATGGAATGGAAAGGGATAACTTAGAAAATGATGGCTGGAGGAACCAGTTGGGATAGGAGATGTGTGCCAAAAGTACATAATGGTCCAAACACGATGATCTCTCAGTGTCTGTGTTGCAAGGCATAATGCCCAAAGAAGAGAGAGAGTATGTTGAATATTGTCTGACATGAAGGCAGGGGGATGGTGGAAAGAAGGGGTATACTGGGGATATTGGTGGTGGGGAATGTGCACTGGTGGAGGGATTGATATTTGATTATTGTGTGATTGTTCATGAAAGCTTGTAACTATCTCATGGTGATTCAACAAAACTAAAAAAAAACCAAGAAAATAACTAAGCAGGTATGCTTTTATACTAAAGAAAGGACATGCTAAAGCATGAGTATCCCTGGAAAGAACTGCATCATACATCTTTCTCACAGGGAGAGGATAGGAATGACTTTTGATCACCGAGTCTCGTCAGATATCTCATATCTTCTCACAGGAGACTGGATGGAGTAACCTATATTGGCCAGCTGACAGACATCAGATATTTCGTGTGCTATCGAAGGACCCATTCATCTCTCCTATGCATAGAGTACCCAGTCCATTTGGTATAGCTCATACTGAAGCATGCCATAAGAGAGTGGTATTAGGACATGAGGATAGGTAATGAGGTGAAGAGAGGCAATTGAAAAATAGAGAAAGAGTCATAGACATTATAAAGCATGCATGCCAGGGTTTGTCATTCATAAGTATAGTAGAGGTAGCTTACCATGGTTCTGTTGCAAAGTTTCTGAAAGTAAAAAACAGAGAGGAGGGGAATTGGGTGAGAGATTAAAAAGATCAATATTCTCTTCAAGTAATGCAAACCTTTCTTTTTACATAGTAATCACATTTTGACAAGAAATTTTGATCTACTCGTGAATATTAACACTTTGATATGCATTCTACCCTACCTCATACCAGCTCCCATTCTTCAAGTCATATTATATAGCCAATAAACATTTACACAGATCCAGATTGTGCATAGATTGATGAATTGCAGAAATACAAATGTTGGGATTAGTGATACCTGTGTATGTGTCTATTTGAAAAACCAAACTCATGCATTTTTTGTATTATTTTATCTTTAAATTGTATTTGCTCTGTCTTTGTCAGTTTTTGCATGATTTTGATTTGGTGACTCCGACTACAAAGGAGCTGTTCGCAGGATGGTTTATTAAACAAAGGATGAATAGGACCATGGTTATATATTGTGTGCCATAAGGCAGTTGCTACGAGGCATAAAATTTCCCCCTGTACAGTATACTATGAAATGGGCAAAGCACTTTTCTAAAAACTGGAACTTTGTTGTCAGCGAATATTTGTTCTGGTATTTTTGGGAAATGCTTCATGCCAAGCTTCTGTAGACCTCAAAGCTCCTTGAATATATCTCATTTGAGTCACTGAATGAAATGAAAAGAAGGTTTCGGCAGCCCTCAGTCAAGCAATGGGTCTGTAAAATGCAGCCATGAATTTGAGTAGAGTCTCATAGAGAAATGATATTCAGCAAGCTGTGGATGTTTCTAGGCTCTTAATTGTTCACAGATTATCTCTTGAAGAGATGCATCCTCTCATTCTGGAAATGCTTGTGAAAGAGATCATCTTTGTGAGACATTCAGGATTTCTGTCTGAATGCAAACTTTTGGCACACATGCATGTGACTCCCATGTAGGTAAACAGCATGGAGCACATGGAAATACATGACAGTGTACCACTAACTCTTTGCATCCCGAGGAAAGTGCAAGGATGGCAGATGAAGATACTCTTAATTTGATATGAATGATGAATTGAATGCGGAAGAAGTAGTAAAAACTTAACCACTGAAATCAATTGAAGACATTTCAACTAGTTGAAATGTGCATTAATGGATATCGCGATGAGTGGGCGCAAATGCAAGGGATTCCTGAGACACTGGAAAAGTTATCAAGTGTATTAAAAAATTTCTAAAAGTACCATATTCTCCTTTCAGGTGACCTGCAAGAAAAGAGTAGATTCATGAGAATTCCTACTGAATAAATCAAAACATTTTATAACCTGAACCATTTCTAGACAGAAGTACACTTTTATTTTTAGAAGTAGATAGATAGTCTTTCTGTCTCCATCTGTATCTCTTACTCTCTCTCTCTCTCACTGCATCTCTTTGCTTTACTTTCAGTCAGGGCACAGAGGAATCGTCACTCAGGCACACATAGCCTAGAGATCCTCACTCTACTTGTTCCTAAAATTCAGAAAAGATAATGAAAAGTATTGAGAGATAGATGGCAATTGTCAATTCTTTCTACTGAGCAGAGATTACATATAATTGGATTCCGTGAGAGTGTTTCTAAGCCTTTCAGAGTAGCTGAGAAACCAAGTATGTAGCATGAACACTCTGCACGTGTTTGTGTGTGTGTGTGTGTGTGTGTGTTTGTGTGTGCATGATTTTTAGGTCTTGGCCAGTAAGAATTTTGCAAGCAATGATCGCTGCAGGAAGAGAGGTAATGGGCTCCTAAGTACAATCCCAAACCACACCTGTGTCATAGGGCCTAGTGCATACTCAAGAAAGCGAGAAGCCTGTATTCACATGTGTGCGTGATCAAGAGGGTAGGACAACAAAGAAGGTAAACAGAGCTAAGCTTCTCATCAGTGTTTGCAGTGAATTTGGACACTCCCCAAGCAGCATTGCATGTGCTGAGAGGGCATTGAGAGTGGATGGCAGAGTTTCAAGAAATTTATCAGGGAAGGAAAAGCACACAGGGCTCTCTGGCATCTGTCTCCACTCCCTTTTGCAGCATTCTTCTGTCTTTGGATCAAAGAACATAGATGAGTACTTTCTAGAGTAGAAGCACCTGGCTGCAACAGAGAGTGTGAAAAGGGCAATTGTGGAGCATTTGTTCTGTACTGCACAATGAATCCCACAGATGAATATCTCATACGAGATATTTCTAAAGACAATACTTAAGCATAGAAATTATGTTGCTCCATTGTTGCTTCCATGCTCCAAATCTCGGTATGAAATATAACCCTATGCTGGTGCCACTCCAACACTTTGGGTATAAAGTGTGAAACACTTTGGGTATAAAGTATAAGCTGACACCTATTCTGTCAGGCTTCATCTACACAGGTTGAAGTCAGAATGATGCAAATATACCATTTTTGGAGCACATGGGAACTCTATGAAATTGGAAGCATCAGTGTATGGATGTGTTCCCAAAGTGCATCTTTGCCATTATCGAAGGCAAGAGCATATTCACAAGGAAAATACACTGCATTGGTCTGGAAGCACATATCTTCATGCCAGCCATCAAATAATGTGGAGATATTAATGAGGACACTGCTCTTAACACAATGGTGGCACTTTTTACTTTTTGGAAATGTAAGACATAAATAAAAGGCACCCCTGTGCTGAGCATACAGCAGCTGTCTTCAAAAGGTTTCTTGCATTTGTAGAATATACATTTCCAGCCTCTGTAAACCATTACCAGTCATGAATTCTGATGCTGAGGAGACACACGAGGCATGAATTATTTGTGAAGTATTGCAAGTTAAATGATTTCTGTTGCTGAGGAGACAGATGAGCCATTGCTTAACTAAACAGGTGAAAATCACTCAAGAAGGAGTGGTTGTGGGGAAAAAAGGGATGCTCTTTCACTGTGGGTGGGAATGGTGACTACTCCAGCCTTTCTGAAAATCAATATAGACAGTCCTTCAATTACTAGAAATTCAGTTTTCATATGACCCCGCAATACCACTGCTGGCAGTTTATCTCGAGGATGCAAAAAAGCACAGTAGAAATGTCATCTGTACGAATATGTTCATTTCAGCACTGTTCACAATAGCCTAAATCTCAAACAACAAGTGCCCTAGGACAGATGACTGGTTAAGGGAACTTTGGTACACCTACACAATGGAATACTGTGCAGCTGTTACGAGAGATTAAGTCATGAAATTTGCTAATAAATGGATAGACATTGAGAGTATATCATGCTAAGTGAAAGGAGTCACAAAGAGAGGGACAGACGTAGAAGGACTGCACTCATTTGTGGATTATAGAATGTTGGTATACAATATCCCATAATCTCAGGCCTAGCTAGGTCTGGATGTAAACATAGTTTTCTGATACTGTTACTTTAACTGAGTTTGTTACTGTTTCCGTTGACTAAGTTAATTTGCATATTCTGCCTATGTGGCTGAATATCATTTGTTAGTACATCAACCTACTTAAAAAAAGGGGGTTGAACAGGCTGCTCTCCAGCCGGCCATAACACAAAAACCTCCGGAGACAGTCATGAGATCCTCTCCAAAAATGTATATTTCTTCTGCCAGTGAAATGCCTGGGACTGTCAAGTAATACTGCAACATTGTTGCAACATAGAATAATATCACATGAAGCTGACTCCCAAGGAGAGTAGATGCAAGGGCCATGAGTATTGCACCATAGCTGGAAGCTTGCTTCATGAGTGCAGGGGAGAAGGCAGAGGGAATAGAGAAGGGATAACTAAGAAAATGATGGCTGGAGGAACCAGTTGGGATGGGAGATGTGTGCTGAAAGTACATAATGGACCAAAAACGATGATCTCTCAGTTTCTGTGTTGCAAGGAATAATGCCCAAAGAAGAGAGAGAGTATGTTGAATATTGTCTGTGATGAAGGCAGGGGGATGGTGGAAAGAGGGGGTATACTGGGGATATTGGTAGTGGGGAATGTGCACGGGTAGAGGGACAGATGTTTGATTATTGTGTGATTGTTCATGAAAGCTTGTAACTATCTCATGGTGATTCAACAAAACTAAAAAAATTAAGGGAAAATATCTCAGCAGGTATGCTTTTATACTAGAGAAAGGACATGCTAAAGCATGAGTATCCCTGGAAAGAACTGCATCATACATCTTTCTCACAGGGAGAGGATAGGAATGACTTTTGATCACCGAGTCTCGTCAGATATCTCATATCTTCTCACAGGAGACTGGATGGAGTAACTATATTGGCCAGCTTACAGACATCAGATATTTTGTGTGCTATCCAAGGACCCATTCATCTCTCCTATGCATAGAGTACCCAGTCCATTTGGTATAGCTCATACTGAAGCATGCCATAGGAGAGTGGTATTGGGACATGAGGATAGGTAATGAGGTGATGAGAGGCAGTTGAAAAATAGAGAAAGAGTCATAGACATTATAAAGCATGCATGCCAGGGTTTGTCATGCATAAGTATAGTAGAGGTAGCTTACCATGGTTCTGTTGCAAAATTTCTGAAAGGTAAAAAAACAGAGAGGAGGGGAATTGGGTGAGAGATTAAAAAGATCAATATTCTCTTCAAGTAATGCAAACCTTTCTTCTTACGTAGTAATCACATTTTGACAAGAAATTTTGATCTACTCGTGAATATTAACTTTGATATGCATTCCATTCTACCTCATACCAGCTCCCATTCTTCAAGTCATATTATATAGCCAATAAACATTTACACAGATCCAGATTTTGCATAGATTGATGAATTGCATAAAAACAAATGTTGGGATCAGTTATATCTGCGTATGTGTCTATTTGAAAAACCATACTCATGCATTTTTTTGTATTATTTTATCTTTAAATTGTATTTGCTCTGTCTTTGTCAGTTTTTGCATGATTTTGATTTGGTGACTCCAACTACAAAGGAGCTGTTCGCAGTATGGTTTATTAAACAAAGGATGAATAGGACCATGGTTATATATTGTGTGCCATAAGGCAGTTGCTACGAGGCATAAAATTCCCCCCTGTACTGTATACAATGAAATGGGCAAAGCACTTTTCTAAAAACTGGAACTTTGTTGTCAGCGAATATTTGTTCTGGTATTTTTGGGAAATGCTTCATGCCAAGCTTCTGTAGACCTCAAAGCTCCTTGAATATATCTCATTTGAGTCACTGAATGAAATGAAAAGAAGGTTTCGGCAGCCCTCAGTCAAGCAATGGGTCTGTTAAAATACAGCCATGAATTTGAGTAGAGTCTCATAGAGAAATGATATTCAGCAAGCTGTGGATGTTTCTAGGCTCTTAATTGCTCACAGATTATCTCTTGAAGAGATGCATCCTCTCATTCTGGAAATGCTTGTGAAAGAGATCATCTTTGCGAGACATTCAGGATTTCTGTCTGAATGCAAACTTTTGGCACACATGCATGTGACTCCCATGTAGGTAAGCAGCATGGAGCACATGGAAATACATGACAGTGTACCACTAACTCTTTGCATCCCGAGGAAAGTGCAAGGATGGCAGATGAAGATACTCTTAATTTGATATGAATGATGAATTGAATGAGGAAGAAGTAGTAAAAACTTAGCCACTGAAATCAATTGAAGACATTTCAACTAGTTGAAATGTGCATTAATGGATATCGCGATGAGTGGGCGCAAATGCAAGGGATTCCTGAGACACTGGAAAAGTTATCAAGTGTATTAAAAAATTTCTAAAAGTACCATATTCTCCTTTCAGGTGACCTGCAAGAAAAGAGTAGATTGATGAGAATTCCTACTGAATAAATCAAAACATTTTATAACCTGAACCATTTCTAGACAGAAGTACACTTTTATTTTTAGAAGTAGATAGATAGTCTTTCTGTCTCCATCTGTATCTCTTACTCTCTCTCTCTCACTGTATCTCTTTGCTATACTTTCAGTCAGGGCACAGAGGAATCGTCACTCAGGCACACATAGCCTAGAGATCCTCACTCTACTTGTTCCTAAAATTCAGAAAAGATAATGAAAAGTATTGAGAGATAGATGGCAATTGTCAATTCTTTCTACTGAGCAGAGATTACATATAATTGGATTCCGTGAGAGTGTTTCTAAGCCCTTAAGAGTAGCTGAGAAACCAAGTATGTAGCATGAACACTCTGCATGTGTGCGTGTGTGTGTGTGTGTGTGTTTGTGTGTGCATGATTTTTAGGTCTTGGCCAGTAAGAATTTTGCAAGCAATGATCGCTGCAGGAAGAGAGGTAATGGGCTCCTAAGCACAATCCCAAACCACACTGTGTCATAGGGCCTAGTGCATACTCAAGAAAGCGAGAAGCCTGTATTCACATGTGTGCGTGACCAAGAGGGTAGGGCAACAAGGAAGGTAAGCAGAGCTAAGCTTCTCATCAGTGTTTGGAGTGAATTTGGACACTCCCCAAGCAGCATTGCATGTGCTGAGAGGGCAGTGAGAGTGAATTGCAGAGTGTCAAGAAATTTAACAGGGAAGGAAAAGCACAGAGAGCTCTCTGGCATCTGTCTCCACTCCCTTTTGCAGCATTCTTCTGTCTTTGGATCAAAGAACATAGATGAGCACTTTCTAGAGTAGAAGCACCAGGCTGCAACAGAGAGTGTGAAAAGGGCAATTGTGGAGCATTTGTTCTGTACTGCACAATGAATCCCACAGATGAATATCTCAAATGAGATATTTCTAAAGACAATACTTAAGCATAGAAATTATGTTGCTCCATTGTTGCTTCCATGCTCCAAATCTCGGTATGAAATATAACCCTATGCTGGTGCCACTCCAACACTTTGGGTATAAAGTGTCAAACACTTTGGGTATAAAGCATAAGCTGACACTTATTCTGTCAGGCTTCACCTACACAGGTGGCAGTTAGAATGATACAAGTATACCATTTTGGTTGCACATGTGAACTCTAAGAAAATTGGAAGCATCAGTGTATGGATGTGTTCCCAAAGTACATCTTTGCCTTTATCGAAGGCAAGAGCATATTCACAAGGAAAATACACTGCATTGGTCTGGAAACACATATCTTCATGCTAGACATCAAATAATGTGGAGATATTAACGAGGACACTGCTCTTAACACATTTTTTTTTTGTGTGGCACTTTTTACTTTTTGGAAATGTAAGACATAAATAAAAGGCACCCATGTGTCCTGCACACAGTAACTGTCCTTGAAAGTTTTCTTGCATTTGTGGAATGTACATTTCTAGTTTCTGTGAACCATTACTAGTCATATGAGTTCTGATGCTGTAGAGATACATGAGGCTGAATTTTTTGTGAAGCATTGTGAGTTAAATGAATTCTGTTGTTGAGGAGACAAATGAGCCATGGCTTATTAGAAGTGGTGAAAATCACTCAACAAGGAGTGGTTGAGGGGAAAAAAGGGATGCTCTTTCACTTGGCTGGAAATGCCGACTACTACAGCCTTCCTGGAAATAAATATGGACAGACCTTCAAAACTAGAACTTCAGCTTCCATATGATCTCTCAATACTATATCTGGGAATAAATCTCGAGGATGCAAAAAAGCACAGTTGAAGTGACATGTGTACTGATATGTTCATTTCAGCACTGTTCACAGTAGCCTAAATCTGGAACCAACCCAAGTGCCCTAGAACAAATGTCTGGTAAAAAAACTTTGGTACACCTACAAAATGGAATACTATGCAACAGTATGAGAGACGAAGTCATGAAATTTGCTTATAAATGAATAGACATGGAGAGTATCATGTTAAGTGAAAGGAGTCACAAAGAGAGGGACAGACATAGAAGGACTGCACTCATTTGTGGAGTATAGGATAACATGACATGAGGTTGACTCCCAAGGAGAGTAGATGCAAGGGCCATGAGTATTGCACCATAGCTGGAAGCTTGCTTCATGAGTGCAGGGGAGAAGGCAGATGGAATGGAGAAAGGATAACTAAGAAAATGATGGAGATCCGCCACGGGACCGTGCTTCGTGGACACCTGTTTCTTGTTATTTACACCGTGCTTTTTAGAAAACACCTGATAGGGAACCAGGATGTCTTGTCACTCCACGAGCTGTAACTAGTCTATCAGCTGCAGACACTTGGGCGTAAGCAAGCAGCGAGGGGTATATAAGGAGGGAAGCTGCCTAGCTAGGTGGGGTTCCTCCTTGTTCGTCCCTCGGTCCTCTTCTTTTCCGTTTTGCATGAGAAGGTCTCTGAATAAATCGCTGCCAGAAGAATCTCCGGGTTGCGTGATTTTTTACAGCTGGCGTCCCGGGGTGGGTACGAACTGCCAACTAAAGGTAAGAATAAGCATTCGGTGCACCCCACTCTAGAAAGTGAGCGGGAGATCAGGACTTTTTAGTGTGCTGCGCATTAGAATCCGAACAGCAATCCCTCAATAAAATGGGGCAGATTCTGGGCCTTCTCAAAATCTTTCATAGTTTTTCGAGCCGGACTGAAGAGGGCAAGTCATTTATGAATTTGATTCAGTGTCTCTCCCACAGAATAGGAGACCCGGATCTCTACATTTCCAGAGACCAACTCTGGTCCTGCCTTAAGGTAGTTTATGAGGTTAACCCATGGTTCCCAGACGAAGGAACTCTAGAAAGCAGGATTTGGAGACAAGTTAGGAAAAATGTCCATAAGGCATCTAGGAAAGGGACTAAGATCCCCTGGGAATTCTGGACTACATGGGAGATTATTACTTCTATTCTCCTATTTTTGAATAGTGCAATAGATATGGAGAACATTAGGAATAATACAGCCTCAGCTCCTCCCACACCTAAGCCTCGAAAGGGTTTTAATAGTAAACATATTTCTGAAGCTGGTGAATATAGCTCTACTTCCAGTGCATTAGATGGAAGTGATGCGGGTTATGAGTCTGCTGCCAGTTACTCAGATTCTGAGTCCAAGAGTGACTCAGCCAAGCGGCCTCCAGACCGCTTGGGACATGCTCCCAATCGCCCAGTCCAGGCAGAGAAGAAGCAGCATCCATCTTATCGTAGGTTGGGGATGGATTCTCTCGGTCGTTTCAAACAGGCCTGTGTCTCGTATGCCTTACAGAGACAAGCTCAGAAAAGATGTTTTAATTGTGGAAAACCAGGCCACTTTCGTAGAGATTGCAATGCGCCCCCAAGCAGTGCTATGAGAGCAACGTCCTGGGCCCTGTCCCAGGTGTAAGAAGGGAAACCACTGGGCCAGAGACTGCAGAGCCAGACTTGCACCTCCCGGGCCCTGTCCCCCATGTAAGAGAGGAAGTCATTGGGCCAGAGATTGTCGCTTTAATCTTGATGTGGTGGGTGACCCCAACTCGGGACACCTGCAAGGGGGCCAGCACCAGGCCCTGCAAAATCAGGGGATGTTCCCAGTTTCAGCCCCTTTCCCCAGTGTGGAGTTTCAGAGCTCCAATCAGTATAATCGCTGCAGCCAGGCATGGCAGGAAGCGCAGCCTATTTCCTGCCCAGATACAGTTACTACAACCCCTTTTCAGTATAGAACACTGCGGCCTTAAGCCCACCACCTCTGCATTTTCAGTGGACATATGGAATGTTAAGTCAAATACAAAAAGGAGGTATTTTCTCAATTGAATGTAGCAGAAAAACTCCTCATTCGAGGAAAAGGCTATGCTTTTGTTTCAACAGATGATAACCCCACTAAGAAACTTTGGATCCCTTTACGTCTTATCAGAAGCAGAATTCAACCACCTGATTTGGATCTCAGACCAACAGAGTCTCACAACCCTTCAAATTCCAGCTCTGATTCATCGCCAAACTGATTTTAGCTGGAGGTCACAAGGAAGGAAGAGGAGCCAGCGTCAGAGGACCTAGAGCAAAGGCCTTTAGCTCCTTGCACATTTCATGAGGTCACATTGAGACCTTTCCTTATACTCTTATTTTACAGGTCGTGGATTGGACAATGCCAGGCCTCCCTATTTTGAATTGATAATGCTTTACTTTTACCCTTTCCTTTATATTCACAGGTTCCTGAAGGAGAAAGGAATGATTTAACAAGAACACCTTCTCATTTATCTCTGGGATATCCTTTTGTATTGGATTTTCTCTCTGGCTCTTTCTATTCACAGGCATGGAGACAAAAACCCCAATTGCGAAAGCCGTGGAGTTATACGCTGCAGCTGTAGCCTGTTTGGGTATGATTGGTATTCAGGACTGCTTGCAATACTTTGGAAAACTTCCAGATACTCTTATAACCCCCTATAATTCCACCTATATCCTTTCTGGCGGATGACATGGCCCGGACCCCGTGTTAACCTGGGCCAGGGGTTCTGTTTGTGTTTTTCCACAGGACAGGGCAGAACCAGTGTGGATCCAGTAGACCAAGATGTGCAAACTGGTGCTCCTGCTCAGCCTGGTTCCTGTGTCAGTACGAGCTGAAGAAGCAGCTTTCTGGGCCATTGCTACAACATGGCCTGCTTTAATCCTGTCCTTACCCATCTTGATAAAACCGGAGTGGAAAGTCCCCTCCATTTTATCAAAGAGTGGGTGGGGGTGGGAGCAGTACTATCCTTATTGCTTCTCGTTGCTTTGGTTTTTTGCCTGGTGTCTATACAAAATGCAGCAAGAACAACTATTTACAAAAGCATGGATTTACAGGCATTCGCGGCCCTGGAAGCACAGCAATCCCGGCAGCTTTGGCTTGCAACACTGAAACAATAATCTCGCTTAGAACAATCAGGTCTAGCTGGATGTAGCAAAGGTATTGTGCAGTTGAGAGCCCTTAACTGCAGGGGACCTGTAGTTGAGGAGTTTGAAAGGGTGCATTGTACCCCACCTGACTCTTGGACCAACCTAAGACAGGAACCTACAAGTGAGAGGGCTCCCAATGACGGGTAAGGCCAAGGGGGCCAAGGTCACTACACAGACTTGTTCTAAAACAAAAAAGGGGGAACGGTGGAGAGCCGCCATGGGACCGTGCTTCGTGGACACCTGTTTCTTGTTATTTACACCGTGCTTTTTAGAAAACACCTGATAAGGAACCAGGATGTCTTGTCACTCCACGAGCTGTAACTAGTCTATCAGCTGCAGATACTTGGGCGTAAGCAAGCAGCGAGGGGTATATAAGGAGGGTAGCTGCCTAGCTAGGTGGGGTTCCTCCTTGTTCGTCCCTCGGTCCTCTTCTTTCCCGTTTTGCATGAGAAGGTCTCTGAATAAATCGCTGCCAGAAGAATCTCCGGGTTGCGTGATTTCTTACAGGAGGAACCAATTGGGATAGGAGATGTGTGCCAAAAGTACATAATGGTCCAAACACGATGATCTCTCAGTGTCTGTGTTGGAAGGCATAATGCCCAAAGAAGAGAGAGTATGTTGAATATTGTCTGCCATGAAGGCAGGGGGATGGTAGAAAGAGGGGGTATACTGGGGATATTGGTGGTGGGGAATGTGCACTGGTGGAGGGATTGATATTTGATTATTGTGTGATTGTTCATGAAAGCTTGTAACTATCTCATGGTGATTCAACAAAACTAAAAAAAAACCAAGAAAATAACTAAGCAGGTATGCTTTTATACTAAAGAAAGGACATGCTAAAGCATGAGTATCCCTGGAAAGAACTGCATCATACATCTTTCTCACAGGGAGAGGATAGGAATGACTTTTGATCACCGAGTCTCGTCAGATATCTCATATCTTCTCACAGGAGACTGGATGGAGTAACCTATATTGGCCAGCTGACAGACATCAGATATTTTGTGTGCTATCCAAGGACCCATTCATCTCTCCTATGCATAGAGTACCCAGTCCATTTGGTATAGCTCATACTGAAGCATGCCATAAGAGAGTGGTATTGGGACATGAGGATAGGTAATGAGGTGATGAGAGGCAGTTGAAAAAAAGTCATAAACATTATAAAGCATGCATGCCAGGGTTTGTCATTCATAAGTATGGTAGAGGTAGCTTACCATGGTTCTGTTGCAAAATTTCTGAAAGGTAAAAAACAGAGGGGAGGGGAATTGGGTGAGAGATTAAAAAGATCAATATTCTCTTCAAGTAATGCAAACCTTTCTTCTTACGTAGTAATCACATTTTGACAAGAAATTTTGATCTACTCGTGAATATTAACACTTTGATAAGCATTCCATCCTACCTCATACCAGCTCCCATTCTTCAAGTCATATTATATAGCCAATAAACATTTACACAGATCCAGATTGTGCGTAGATTGAAGAAACAGAAATGATGGGATCAGTGATATCTGCATATATGTCTATCTTAAAAACAATTAAAACAATTCTCATGCATTTTTTTCTATTGCTCAGGGCCCTCTCCTGAACTTATTCTGAGCTCAAGAATCATTCTTGTCATGGTTTAGAATACCATGTGTTGTGCCATGGTTCCCAATCAGGATGGACTGTGTGTAAGGTAAATAAATACCCTACCAGCCATACTATTCCTTTGGCCGCAAGAAATTTGTATTGTTATTTTGTTTTATTATCGCACCTCATGATACTCAGGCTTTATACCTAGATTTTCACTCAGGAATTACTCCTGGCAGGCTTGGAGGACAATATGGGATGCCAGGGATATAACCTGGGTTGGCCACATGCAAGGCAAACTCACTGTACTATTGCTCTGGCTGAAATTAGTAATTCTTATCTATCATAAGAATGTTAGATATTAAAGAGATTGAAAGGTCTATATACAACAAAGCAGTAAAAGATAGAACACTAAGAAGCCAATCATTTAAAAGGGGACCAGGAGTAAAGAGATTTAAAATTTTTACCAATTTCTTGTTTAAGTTCTGTAAAACAAAAGATATCAAATTGTAATTCAAGGAAAGGAAACAAATTCAAAATTACTGAAACAAATCTTATCATTTGTGAGATACATAGTGATATTAAGACCTAGTGGAGAAAATTTAAACTGAGTCAAGAGCAGAATTAACAAAAAGGTAAGAAAATGGTTGCAACGCATGAAAATGTGTTGTCTCTAGATCATCAGGTGGCAATACCATATGATACCATGGAAACTGTCTTTTTTTAATTCAAAAGAATATATGCACATCTGTGGTGATCATTGCACTTAGTATAATATCCAAGATAATTATCTACATTTAAATAAAATTCTTGTAGCTGATAGATAACCTTGCAATGAGAATGCAACAGAATAATAAGTCAGTAAGAGCGATATTTATAAAAAAGAAAATTATGAAATGCTTAGGTAATATAACAGAGATCATGGATCATATGATCTAGAAAAGTGGAAGAGGGATGCTAAGTAAATTCTCTTTTTTTTTCTTTTTGGGTTACACCCGGCGATGCACAGTGGTTACACCCGACTCTGCAGTCAGGAATTACTCCTGTCAGTGTTCGGGGAACCATGTGGGATGCTTGGAATCGAACCCCGTGGGCCGCATACAAGGCAAACGCCCTACCCGCTGTGCTATATAGCTCCAGCCCTCAAGTAAATTCTTGATAAATCAGTTATAAAATTTATTTACAACAAGACTTTAAAAATATATGGACGGAAAAACTTAGCAAGCTTAGAGTCATAATGTTTTGTAGACTTTTCATAATGTACCCTCAAACTGAAAATACAAACAGAGAATTCTAAGATTTATGTTTTCCAGGAAAATACATTTATGTTTATATGTGTGTCATATATGTATACACATACACATTATATGTACATATATTCATTAGTGCCTACCAAATTAATGCCTCTTGCTAACGCTAATTTTACTAATTGTAATTAGAGTGATTATAATTAGTATAGTATAATTAATAATTAATAATCATTAGTATAATTAATATAATAACTATAATTTTAATTATGCAATATTAACACCTCATATTCACCCTAGTTATACTATGGTAAATTCTTACTGTTTGTAGGCAAAACCCGTTATAAGATGGCAAAAAGAATCAATGAGTAAAAAGATAATATAGGGTAAGCAATGGAGAAAACTTTTAAAATGAGAGAATTCAGAACAAAGGAAATTGGGATAAGATTGTTCAAGGTGAAGTTCAAGAGGCTCAAAGGTGTGTAGACAAAAAGGAAAAGGCAACATCAAGAAACAAATTATTTTAAAGGGGCCAAGAATAAGTGGTTTATAAATTTTTTAAAAAATTGAATCACTGTGATATAGATCCTTACAAAGCTGTTCAGGATAAGATTTCAGTCATACAGTGTTACAACACCCATCCCTCCACCAGTGTACATTTCCCAGGACCAGTGTCCCCACTCTCTGTCCCATCACCCCCTCCCCCCAATCCCTCAGACTGCCTCTATGGCAGATACTTTTCTTCTTTCTCTCTTCAAACACTTGTGGTTGATTCCAACCATTGACCAGTCCTCTTTCTTAGCCCCTGTTTTCCCTGACATGGACATGGATACCATATATATATAATATATATATGTTTCAGAGAAATATATCTCAAAGATATATCTATATAATCTATATCATATATATATATATCTCAAAGAGCCTGGCAAGCTACTGAGAGTATCCTGCCCACACGGCAGAGCCTGGAAAGCTACCCACGGCGTATTCTATATGCCCAAACAGTAGCGATAGGTCTCATTCCCCTGACCCTGAAGGAGCCTCCAATCATTGGGAAAGATGAGTAAGGAGAGGCTGCTAAAATCTCAGGACTTGGACGAATGTGATCCCGAGGGCTACACTTGTGCGGCCTCTCCACAGCTGCATGAGCATGATTCCAGAGGCCAGCTAAACTACTTTTGGTATCGGCAGCTCCTTGCAGAATGTCTCCAGACTGAGAACTAAGCCGCGGCTCCATGCCTGCCCAGAAGGGGAAAGGTATTTCTCTCTCTCGCCTTGTCCTTGCCAGGGGTGAAGGGTGTGGCAACCGCCATATTATGAGGACCACAGATGAAAGTTACAAGCTTGCAATGATCCAATATCTGGAAGAAATTTCCCTGGACTTAGTTGCTAAAATACAGAAATCCCAAACCTCATATCTCTTCACAACAGGTCTGACTCTAGTGGGGAACTCCTAACAATAATAATGAGGTTTTTGTTGAAATATTGAATGTAACCAAAGTAAAGAGAAAGTAAAGTGAAATTTATCAGTTACGGGTGGGGGCAGGATGTGGGGGCAGTATACTGGGTTATTATTATTATTATTTTTTTTGGTGGTGGAATATGGGCACTGGTGAAGGGATGGTTGTTTCAGCATTGTATAACTGAGACTTAAGCCTGAAAGCATTGTAATTTTCCACATGGTGATTCAATAAAATAAAAATTAAAAAAAAATCTCAGGACTTGGACGAATGGAGACGTTACTGGTGCCTGCTCAAGTAAATAGATACAGTGATACAGTGATATATGTATCTATTTATGTACTACAAATGAATTCAGTCATTCTGCATCTGTATCCTCTCCTTCTGACTCATTTCACTCAGCATGATACTCTCTAAGTCCATTCACTTATGGGTAAATTTTATTTCATTTTTTTCTAGTAGCTGCATTGTATTCCATTGTGTAGATGTGCCATAGTTTCTTTATTCATTCGTCTGTTCTTGTGCACTCAGGTTGTTCCCAGATTCTGGCTGAACATCAGCAATATGAAATGGTTCCTTTGTAATGGGTTGGACTTTGGGGGGACCATAATAGGGTTAAAGTTTGTAGCGACGTGTAATTTCTGGCTGTACTTTCCCTGGACTTTATACAGAAATTCAAAGCCGCGAGGCCGCTGCCATGGCCGCGCAACCTATTGTCATTTAATCATCACCAATATGAAATGGTTCCCTTTTAACGGGTCGGACTTTGGTGGGAAATCCTAACAAGAATAGTAAGTCTTTTGCTGAAATATTGAAGGCCACCAAAGTGGTAGCCATCTCTATAGACTGAACTAAGCCATATCCCCACGCCGGCTGAGAAGAAATATCCTTCTTTCTCGGGAAGAAACGCGGCGTGGTGTCAAACATCACCAATATGAAATGGTTCCTTCTTAACGGGTCGGACTTTGGTGGGAAATCCTAACAAGAATAGTAAGTCTTTTGCTGAAATATTGAAGGCTACCAAAGTGGTAGCCATCTCTATAGACTGAACTAAGCCATATCCCCACGCTGGCTGAGAAGAAATATCCTTCTTTCTCGGGAAGAAACGCGGCGTGGCGTTAACCATAGTATGATGTCCATTAAGCTGACACGGACCTGGTGGCGTGGGAATGGGATACAAGGGAATAAATTATTATGTACTTGGAACAGCGGGACGCTGGTGGAATCTTGAGCTGGGGCCGATACCAGCGTATTACTTTTGGTTCCAGAAACTGCTTGCAGACATTCTACCAGACTATCAACTAAGCCAGAGCCCCACGCTGGCTGATGATGAGAAATAACCATCTCTTTTGGTTTGTTTTCCCTTTGTCAGGCAGCGTCGTGATTACTAAACAGGCGTGATCTCGGTGGCGCGGGACGAGGGGGGAAAAATAGAAAAGTTATGTAACAAACAGCGGGACTTAATATCTCTACATTCTCAGCAATGGAGAGCCATCAAATGCTTCCTTGACAGTGGGACTGTCTTTTCTTTTTTGGGGGGAAACCCTAGCAACAATAGTGAGTTATGTGTTGAAACATGGACTGTAACCAAGATAAAGCGTAAACGAAGTGAAACTTATCACTTACAAGGGCGGGGACTGGGGGGGCGGGAGGTATAATGGGGTGGTTGGTGATGGAATATGGGCACGGGTGAAGGGAAGGGTGTTTGAGTACTGTATAACTGACATAATCCTGAGAACTTTGTAACCCTCCACATGGTGATTCAATAAAATTTAAATTAAAAAAAAAGAAATATAAAAATTGGAAAAGAATGTGTATTCTTTCTTTTTGGGGTGTAAAGCCCTGTATAGGTCTTTTAGGCCTCTCCTATTTTTTTCCTTCAGTGTCAGTATTTCCTTGGTGAGTTTTATTCTTGTCGATCTATCCAGAGGTGATCTATACAATGGAATACTATGCAGCTGTAAGAAAAAATGAAGTCATGAACTTTGCATATAAGTGGATCAACATGGAAAGTATCATGCTAAGTGAAGTGAGTCAGAAAGAGAGAGACAGACATAGAAAGATTGCACTCATATGTGGAATATAAAATAACACAATAGGAGACTAATATCCAAGAATAGTAGAAATAAGTACCATGGCTTGGAAGCTGGTCTCACATGCTGGGGAAAAAGGCAGCTCAGATGGAGAAGGGAACACCAAGTAAAATGTGGTTGGAGATCCCACCCGGGAAGGGATATGCGTGCCGAAACTAGACTAGAGACTGAACACAATGGCCACTCAATGCCCCTATTGCAAACCACAACACCCAATTGGAGAGAGAGAGAGATCAAAAGGGAGTACCCTGCCACAGAGGCAGGGTGGGGTGGGGGGAGATGGGACTAGGGGGGAGGGATACCGGGTTTATTGGTGGTGGAGAATGGGTACTGGTGGAGGGATGTGTTTGTGAACATTGTGTGAGGGTAAAACAAGTTCTAAAATGTGTAAATCTGTATCTGTACCCTCATGGTGACTCACTAATTAAAGAATAAAATAAAAAAAAGAACAAAAAAAAGAAAAAATATAAAAATTATTAATGAAACCAGGACTACTAATATAAGCGTTTTAAATCCTTAGGGGGAAAAAGAGAAAATGAAAATAAATTGGATCACATACGAAGGAGATATTACAATAGATATATCGGAAATGTAGAAGTTCACAAGCAGTTGCCATTAACAACTTTTTGCCATTGATCTGGAGAAACTAGAAGAAATGAAATTATTTTTAGAATCTCTTAATCTCCTAGACTAAACCAGGTCAAAGTATAAAACCTGAACAAGCCAACCACAAGTAAGGAAACATTAATATCTTCCCCCAAATAAAAGTCCAGGTTCAGATGTGTTCATTGATATGTTTTACCAAATCTTCAAAGACTTCTATCTATACTTTTCAGCTTTTTAGATTATTGAAAAAACACAAATATTTCTATTTCTATGAAGCCAACATTATACTAATACTCCAAATCGGTAGAGAGATTACTATAACAGTAAATTTCTGTTCGTTATCACTGTTGGACATTGATGCAAAGATTCTCAACAAAATCTTAACGAATTGATTTCAACAATATAGCAAAAGAGGGATTCTTTTCAGGCATGAAGAATGGTTCAATATACTTAAAGCATTTTACATAAAGCACCAGAAGTGTAGGAGAACATAGCCTCAGGTAGCTTAGGTTTATTTGGGTTACTCCCATCACAGTGCTCCCATTCCTCTGTGTTTATTTGTAATTTCTTTCTTTGTGTTCTGTTGACTTGTAAATGTTCTTTTTCTCTTCTCCTTGAGTCCTTTGTATAGTTTATTCAGAGCAATGTCCTTTTTTGTATGGGCACAGAAAGATAGTAGTAAATGCTATCCTTTTGTAACCTGGGAGTCATTTGGCGCTACATGGCATTTTCTTCCTGGGCATCTGTTCCCTCGACCTAAGCTTCAGCTATCCTTACTTCCTAGCACCCCCAAAGCATCCCGACGAGGGATGGGATGGACCCAGGGCAAGCGGTGAATTATGTGCCACCCTTGCATCGAGATGGGCCTGGCTAAAGTGCCTAATGCTAAACTATAAGTTAAGAGCTTGATCATGAACAAATGCTGTCATGATCTAAAGAGTAATAACTAGATTCGGACTCTGCTAGGGTTAGGAATGATTAATCTGGCCTGAGTGCTGTAGTTTGAGTCTGTGGCAAGGTGTTCCCAGGAGAGCTGCCCTACAAGCCTCAATGTATCTCTTATTGTGTCCATACAAAAATAACTAGTATTAAGATGTTGATGGAGTTTTTGGACTGAGGAAAGGAGAAGAACACCTTAAGGGGTATTTTGCCTGCAGGCAGTCAGGAAGGGCTTTGGAAAGCCTCTAGGTGGTGTTTCCTTTGAACCTGCTGGGACTTCAGGAAGGGCTTTCTTATGTTGATTTTGTTGGGTATAGCTCGGGCCCAGAGAGACAAGTAAGGGTGGAGAGACTTGTCAAGAAGAGAAAGAGAATCCAGAGAGCTGGGATCAAGGAATGAGGGGCTAGGTTGGAAGAGAAGCAGTCAGAGGCAGAATCCAGAGAGGAGAGAGAGAGCCCAGGCTGCAAGATGGAGCATGGAGAGATGAGCGGGAGAGACAGGAGTAGACGGGAATGAGGCGCAGGTTGAGACTAGAATGGAGAGCTCAGAGAGACTGGAACAGGTGTGTGGAAAGGATGGAATAAATGGCAACTGATCAATCAACTGGCTTGGCCCTCATTTCCTCTTCCATCTGCCCCATGGCCTGGGCTGCCCCGGCTGGGCCAGCGGCTCAGGACCAACCACCAGAATCTGAGCGGCCAATGGGGAGAGCCTCAGGGGCTCTCCCTTGGCTGCCCCCTGGCACATGTAATCATATCAATTGATGCAGAGGAAACTTTTGACAATATTCAACATCCAGTCATGATAAAAATTCTCAACAAAGTAATTACAAAGGGACTTTATTTCAAGGTATTAATGAACAGTTGCAACAAACTCACAGAATATATCTTATATCATACTTAGTGCAAAAAAGTTCAATGTCTCCCCTCTGAGATCAGGAACAAAAAAAGGAAGTCTACTTTCTCCACTATTATTCCGTGCAATTTTGGAAGTCTCTGATGCAACAATCAGATAAGAAGAAAGAAAAGGCATTCAAAATGGGAAATTGTTAAGGTGTAGCAGATTTCTACCCAGGGGAGGCCGGAGGAACGAGACCGAGACAACTCTTTCTGCAAAGACACGGGGTTTATTCAAGCCAACATGCCGGTGAACCTACAGCAAGCCTGAAGGAAGATTGGCACAGCTGAGGGCCTCGAACTCTTTTAAAAATCAAACCGTTTTTGTACCCTTTTGGGGGAGAAAAGGGAATCACACATATTAGATCAAAGGGAATCACACATATTGGATCAAAGGGAATTACACCTATTGAATCAAAGGGAATCACACCTATTGGATCAAAGGGAATCACACATAGGTCACTTAATTTGCTTATCTCAACATTTGTTAACTGTTAACTGTTTCCTCGCAAATGTTTGCTTACAGTTCCTACAGCAGTTTGTTGGCCCATTTGGTTTCCTGCCCAGTGGTAGGTCTCGAAAACATCTTTCAAAGCAGCCAAGCAGTTACAAAGGCAAATTTAACCCTTAACCTGCCCTCCTCTTCAAAATAACTGTTTGAAGATATAACAGTATATTTGGAAATAATACTTAGAAATAATAAACAAATAAAACAAAATATTCAGCTTTAAAATTAAGACACATCAATGTGTTTCATTTCTATACACTTGAAATGGTGTCCACAACCATAAAATACTTAGGAATCAACTGAACAAAGGAAGTTAAAGACTAATACATTGAAAGTTATAAGTTTTGAAGAAAATAGAATATATTAGGAAAGGGAAAAATTGCCCATAAATTAAAAGGCTTATTTGTCAATATAACCATCCTACCTAATGCATGAAATTCAATGAAAATCCAGTAAAAATACCAATGGAATTCTCTAAAGACCTAGAACAAACATTTCTAAAATTTATATTGAATAATAAAATTTCCAAAAAGTTTTGAAAAATTAACTTTTAGTCCCAATTTTAAAACATATTTTAAAAACTGCAGTACTCAAACAGCATGGAACATAAATAAGGATAGATTCTCAGACGGATGAAATAATACAAGATAGTCCCTCAATGCAAAGGACAGTTAATTTATGATGAAGGAACTGGGTCCATGTACTAGAGCAGAGGGTGTCTTTAACAAATGGTATTGGGAAAACTGGATAGACACATGAAAAAGAAATAAAACTGGATGTGTATTTCACTTCATTCTAAAAAGCTAATTGGGGGGCTGGAGTGATAGCACAGCGGGTAGGGCGTTTGCCTTGCACGCGGCCGACCCGGGTTCAAATCCCAGCATCCCATTTGGTCCCCTGAGCACCGCCAGGGCTAATTTCTGAGTGCATGAGCCAGGAATGAGCCCTGTGCATTGCCGGGTGTGACCCAAAAAGCAAAAAAAAAAAAAAAAAAAAAAAAGCTAATTGGGAGTGGAGAGAAAGACCTTGATATTAGGTCAGAATCCATAAAACACATTGAGAAAAACAGGTAAAACTCTCCACGATACAGACCTTACTGGTATGTTCAATGATTCAGCTCAATTTGGAAAGGCAACAAAAAGCAAAACTAAGTCTGTGGAGCTGTATCAAACAAAAGGTTTTACATGGAAAAAGAAAAATGGGGTATAAAAAGATGCTATAACAACTAGGTAATGGGAAAAATACTTCCAAATAATACATCAGATAATCTACTTACCTGCAAGTTGTATAAAGTGCTCACAAACTCAACAACAACAACAGCAAAAGAAATAGCCCCATTTAAACTTCCAAAACATGAAAACTGAACAAAACACTGCTAAGCAACAATTGGATTAAAGAGAGAAAATCAAGGATTAAATAAAAAGATTCTTGGAATTAATGAGACTGAAGACCTGTCTACAGGAATCACTGGTATACAGCAAAAGCTGCATTAAAGGAGAAATTCACAGCAATAGAGGCCTACATTATGAAAATAAGCCCAAATCAACAACCTAAACATATAACTCAAAAACTTGGACAAGGAACAGCAAACAAATCTATAAAGTAGCAGGGGAGAAATAATAAAAATTTGAGCAAAAATCAACAGAAATTCCAGAAAGCAAGAAAGTAATTCAAAGAATCAATGAAACAAGGAACTGGTTCTTCAAAATAAATAAGTTAGATCAACTTTGAGCTAGATTCACAAGGAGACAGAAAGAAAATGCTAAATAAATTGGATCAGAGATGCAAGGGGAGATGCAACATATCCTTCAGAAATTCAAAATCCTTCTTGATACCTTCTATGAAACTAACATTACACTAGTACCCAAAGCGGACACAGACACTTCCAGAAAAGAAAATTTCAGAGCAATATCCCTGATGAATATTGATGCAAAAATTCTTAACAAATATCTTAGCTAACCAAATAATAGTAACATAATGATAATACATATCAAATATCATACACCGGATCAAGTGGGATTAAACCCAGGGATGCAAGGATGGTTCAACATATACAGTCAGTTAACATAATACACATTAGTAAAAGAAATGGTAAAGCTCATATGATCATATCAATTGATTCAGAGAAAGTCTTTGACAAGATCAAACATTCATTCATGATAAAAAAAATCTCAACAAAATGAGGGTGGAAGGAACTTTTATCAAGATAATAATGACCATGTATAACAAGTTCATAGCTATTACTATCTTTAATAATAAAACACTGAAAGAATTCCATATGAGATCAGGGAAAAGAAAAGGATTTTTACTCTCTCCATTTTTATTTGATGTAGTATTAGAAGTCCTGGCTATAGCAATCAGGCAAGAAAAAGAAATCAAAGGAAATAGAAATAAAATTATCACCACCTACAGATGATAGAAGACTTTAAAATGTCTACAGAAATAAAACTCCTAGAGACAATAAGTCAACACAGCAAAGTGGTCAGTTGCAGAGTCAACGCACAAAAATCGGTCGAATTCTTCTACATAAAGAATGAATCAGGAGAAAGTGATGAGAGTCTATCTCACTTAAAACGGTATCCCAAAACATCAAGTATCTAGGAATCAGCTTAAAAAATGTGAGAGCAAGGATGTGGGAGGGATACCACAGCAGATAGGGTAGTTTCCTTGCATGTGGCTGACCTGGGCATAGATATGGTCCTTGAGCACCGCTAGGAGTAATTTCTGAGTGTAGAGTCAGGAGTAATTCCTGTGCATTGCTAGGGGTGCCCCCAAAATTAAAACAAACAAACAAACAAACAAACAAACAAACAAACAAACAAACAAACAAACAAAAACCAAAAAATGATGAGGGAGACCTTTACCAAGATAACTTTAAATCACACAGGAAAGATAAGAAGACCTTAATGGAAGGAAAGTATCTCATGCTTGTGGATTGGAAAAATCAATATTAAAGTGGCTATCCTTCTTAAGCTGTTATATAGAATCAGTGCAATCTCCATCCAAATTCAGACTACATTCTTCCAGGATGTTTTAAAACTGTATCCAAAAATGGGGAGAAGAGATGAATAGACACTTCTCAGAGAAAAACAGGTGGATGGCGAATGGACACATGAAAAAATGCTCATCATCACAAATCACTAGAGCAATCCAAATCAAGACAACAATCGGTGAGAAGTGAGCATATCAAAAATAGTAAAAATATGTTTTAGTAGGGTTGTAGTAAAACAACTCATTCACTGTTGGTGGTAATGTTGTCTGGTACAACCCCTGTAGAAAACAATATGAAGAGTTCTCAGCAAACTTAGAATTGAATTGCCATATGACCCAGCAATTCCGCATTTAGTTATCTACTTCCAGGACATAAAAACACTTTCTCAATAGAACATTATCACACATTATCACACATTATCACACACATTATTCATTGCTACTTGAAGTACAATAGCTAAGATATGAAATCAACCAAGGGGTTCAATGATAGATGATTGGATTATGAAGATGTGGTATATATACACAATGTAATACTATGCAGCTGCAAGAAAAAATGAACTCATGCAATTTGCTGCAACCTGGTTGATATTTTTTTTATCTGAAACTGAAAAATAGCATATTGTGTGAAATAAGCCAAAAGAAGAAAAACAAACACAGGATGATCTCACTTGTCTGTGGTATATAGAACATTGAATGAAGATATGTAGCAAATGGCGGATGTGGAAATTACCCTTATCCCAGTGTTCAGAGAGGACAGAGCAGGAAAGAAATCAAGGAGTGGATGGGGGCAAGAGGCAAGGAAGAATAGAAAAGGAAGTAATGGTTGAACAAGTATCAGAGGTTCATTTATACTGGTGATATGGGAGAGTGGTATAGTCGTATACCAAAAATACAGACTCAACAACACTGAAAACATGAGATCTAGGGTGCATCCACTGGAACTTTAAATTGCGCCTGTTAAATTGACAGGCATGGCATGGGGTGGGGATGGAATATTGGAACACTGATGGAAATAACTTGACGCTGGTGGTAGGATTGGTGATGGAATATTATAAACCTAAAACTCAACTATCAATAACTTTGTAAATCACATTTCTTTGATTTTTTAATAATTAAAAAGAAAACCCCCATCAAAAATGGAGAAAGGATATGAACAGAAATATTCCTGAAGTCGTCAATTAGCAGGCATAAGAAAGAGTTCATTATCATTTGCTATCAGGGAAATGCAAATCAAAAATAACAATGAGGGTGTTGGCTCATCCATTGCACCTTTTCTACTGATTCACCACTAAATTTCTGAGGAGATCCAGGCCAAGCAGCTAAAATTCATGGATATACTGGTTGGTTCCGATGGCTATAAACTTTGGAGCACCCTTGGGAGGCAGGTTGGCCCAGTACCTGCCCTGCTGAAATCCTGGCAGCTGCACCTACAGTTCATTACTGAAGCCATGCCAACAGTTCAACTCCATCCTTTCACTAAAATTCTCTACAGAGACATCAACTACAAATAATTTTAGGTACCTGGGTGCCCAGGCTGAGAACTCTGGTGCCTTCTTAGAGTGTGGGTGGGAGACTTTTCATCCCCCACCCTACCATGCCTCAGGAAGCTCAGGCAGCCTCGCCCATCTCCTACAGCTGCCATCATCTTAACTCACCTGCTTACTGCTCTATTAATTCATGACTAAATCTCAGGAAGATGCAAATCAGGCAGCTAAAATTTAAGGACACACAAGCAGATCCTCACAGCTGAAAGCTTTGGGACACCTTAAGGAGGGGGATGGGCCAAGTACCTGCCAGGCTGAAGTTGCAGTTGCACCCACACACCACTGTTGCAGTGGCAGTAAGGGTTCAACTCCACCACACAGACCAAAGAACCTGAAACCTCTGTACACCTCCAGATTGCTCAATACTGAAATTCTAGTAGACATACACTATATTAGATGGGAAAGTAATATAGACACCATCTAAACTCAACAAACAAAATCAGTAACACAGAAGGCTCAATTAGCAACAAACAGCTTAATAAATTCTTACAATGTCTTAACAACTCCATGATGCGATATATCAATTCTGCAGTCAAATTGATTTTTTCATACTTAATGATTTCAATAGTGGAACTTTGTTATCTAATAAATTCCAACTCTAGAATTTCATCATCTGTTGTGGCTTTTGTCTACATTAAAATAAAAAATAACAATAAAATAAAAAGAAACAATGAGATACAATCTCATACTAGTGAAAATATTGATGGCTGGAAATGACTAATATTGACAGGTATGTTAAAACAATGAACCCTTACATATACTTGAGGGAATTTTGTCCTATTCTGTCTTTATGAAATAAAAATTGTATGTAGTATAATAGGCTGAGATATGGAATCAACCTGGGTGTCCTAGAGATGAGTGGATAATGGATGAAGGTGTTTTGTATATACAAAATGGAATATAGGCAGCCATCAGGAAAGATGAAATGATGCAATTTGAAAAAAGTTTGGGATTTAGTCATCTGGCCTGTGATAGGTCTCCTTCCCAGAGCCTCGATTCTAACCAGACCCCAGGGATGCTGGTTCTCATCCTTGATCTGTGAGGGACAGGAATTGAAGCACACCGCGTGTACACCCCAAGCTGCAACGTTCCAGGCACTCTCTGCTCATCCCATTCAGTATCAGGCCCGTGTCAGGGCTCCTTCCCTGAGCCAAGGCTGCGTTACTCTGCCCCCTCCATATCCCATAAGGACCAGAAGTTACCCTCTTACTTGGAACTTTCACTCACTTGTATCACTTGTAGTCCCATTGATCTTCTATTTGCTTGAGTGGGCGACAGTAACATCTCCATTTGTCCCTGTCGTGAGCTAATGCAGCCCAATGATACCTGCTCGCTCCAGGAACAGAAAGAGCCTCAAATCGTTCATTCAGAGACTTGACGAAGAAATCTGACCATCTAGTTGGTGGGCGGCCACGAGGTCTTCTAATGTCCCTTGGAATCCAGTCAGTAACAGCTCTAGTCCAGCGGTCCTCTTTGAATCGAATTACATGACAGGCCCATCTGATTTTTGATGCCTTGGCAAAAGAGACAGCATCCCTGATTTTTGACCATCGACGGAGGTCAGAACTCCGGATTCCTTTTCTCACTTGAGTGAGACATGATATTCCCAGAATAGCTCTTTCGATTCCTCGTTGGGATACCCTAATAGCATTCTCATCCTGTTTGCATAGGGCCCAGGTCTCTGAGGCATATGTTAGTGCAGGAAGAATGGTGGAATCGAAAAGATGTGCCCAGAGTCGGAGGTTCTTCGTTCTCTTAACCACCTCTTCGATGCTCTTGAATGCATTCCACGCTGCTCTCTTCCTCCTGCGCAGTTCTGGCACCAAGTTGTTCCTCATGTTGATTTCTCGACCCAGGTACACATAGCTGCTGTATTCGGAGAGTTTGTTCCATTGAGAGCAAATGGAGCTTCAGGGACCAGTTCGTTTTTCATGAACATCATCTTGTTGAGATTCAGCTGCAAACCGACCTTTCCTCACTCGTGGTCGAAGTCAGTCAGCATTTGTGCCTTTTGGCTAATGTTTAGTGTTATGAGAACGATGTCATCAGTGAAGCAGAGGTGGTGTAATTGCCAACTGTCTATCTTCACTCCCATTCCTTCCCATACCAGTCATCGCATGATGTTCTCAAGGGCGGCACTGAAGAGTTTCGGTGAAATGGTATCACCCTGCCACAACCCTCTCTTTACATCAATGACCACTTCCTTGTAGAATGGTGAGATCCTGGTGGTGAATCCATAATACAGCTCGCGGAGGATTTTGATATACTGAGTTTGAATGCCTTGTTTTGCCAGGGCTTTGATGACCGCCTCAGTCTCAACAGAATTGAAGGCCTTCTTTAAGTCGATGAACATTAGACAGAGCGGCATCTTGAACTCTCACGAAACTTCAATGAGTTTGGTCACTGTGTGGATATGGTCTATTGTGCTGAATCCCCTTCGGAACCCAGCTTGCTCGCATGATTGTCCTTCGTCTAGTGTTCTGCCTATTCTATTCAGGATGACATGAGTGAACAACTTGTAGATGACAGACAGCAGGCAGATTGGGTGATAGTTGCTGATATCATGGATGTCTCCCGTCTTGTACAACAGAATGGTCCTACTGGTTTTCCACTGAGATGGAACCTTGGATTCAGACAGGTAGCGTGTGAAGAGTCGGGCCAGTGTATTGATGAGTACTGGCGACAGATTCTTCAGGTGTTCGGGTTTGACCTTTTCTGGACCAGGTGCCATTCGCGTCTTTACCACCAAATGGCCTGTCCGATTTCAGAAGGGAGAGTGTTGGGAACGACATAACCATCCTGCAGAATTTGGTATGTGGGCAGGTGGACATGGCTGTCAAAGAGATCCGAGTAGAAGTCGTGAATAATTTTCTCCATTGCCTTTCTGGAGGATGTGAAAGATCCTTCGGGATGTCGGAGGGCAGTCATCTTGGTCTTGTAGTTGGCGAAGGACAGGCGAGCGTTGCGAATACTTTTTCGGCTTCTGCTGCACTGGCCAACACTGCTGCTCTTCTCTCTTTTAGGTCTTCCTTTATCGCTTCTCTGCACAGCTTTGTGAGCTTGGACATTAGCTTGTGGTTGCCTGAAGCTTGTGCCAAACCACGTTGACGAATGAGCTCGAGAGTTTCCAAAGACAGGCATCTGTTTGTGGCTTTCTCACTCTTGGCATTCTTCGCACAGACTTGGAGGTGCTGAACCAGTCTATCGTATTCCTTGTTGATGTTGTCAAAGATGGCATCTTTCCACGTTGCTGCAATAGTGCCAAAGAGCTCCCAGTTGTTGGTCATTCTGGAAGTTGTCTTCTTAGACTTAAATTTTGCAGACTTTTCTCCCCGCTCTGTGAAGTAGAATTTCGCACGAAGGAGATGGTGGTCTGATCCCGTTTGGAATTTTGGGACTACAGCAACATCGGTCAGGCAAAACCTTTGATTGAATATGATGTGGTCAATTTCATTGTGGAACTGTCCACCGGATACTCCCATGTCCAACGTTTAGATTCGGCCTTCTGGAACTGTGAGTTACCATGGATGGTCTTGGTCGACATGATGACATCCACTACCCAGCCATTGCCACCCTCCAGGTTGCTCTCCAGACATTTGGGCCAAACCTCACGCACAAGTGAAGCCCCACAAAGCCAGGTAAGCAGAACTTTGCGACCGTACCTCTAGGTTCAATGAGACCTGGAAACAAGATCCTCTGTCTGCCTCCTCCAATCTCCAGCATCCGAGGGAGGGGTCCAACCCAGATGCCCCTCCCTACCCAAGATAAATACCTCACTAGCCGACCCCCACTACATTTACTACCCAGCCACCGCCACCCTCCAGGTTGCTCTTCGGACAGACATGTCTCCGGACACACCATAAAAACACTTAATACCTATTATTCCCACACCATATTGATAGGGTTCAAATTGGTGTGAACCATGGTAACACCTCTAAAGGCGCTTGGAGGACTCCCTAAAAGCTTCCGTCCCTCTCGGAGAGCCCGGCAAGCTACCGGTCTCGTATTCGATATGCCAACAATAGTAACAACAATTGGCCTCATTCACCTGTCACCAAAAGAGCCCCAAATATGGCAGCGTTAAGAAAGATGAGCAAAGAGAGGCTGAAAAAAATCTTGGGGACGAACTAGACTGCCAAAATGAAGAAAGACTAAAATGACCATCTGTACTTTCAACGCACAGACACTGGCATCAGAAGCATTCATCGAGGACCTGATGGTGCAAGGGCAGAAGATCAAGTATGACATCATTGGTCTGACCGAAACGAGGAGACATCAATCACATCACGCCATTTTCAACACTGAAGAATTGTTCCTCGGAACATGCGACAACAGAGGCATTGGTGGCGTTGGTGTCCTTGTCAACACGAACTTGGCCATGAGCATCGATTCATTCAAATACCTAAGAACCCGAATTGGATGATTATGCTTGAATAGATGTGGCTCACTGCCTGCAGTTTCTATCTTCATCGTCTATGCACCAACTTCCAACTACGATGAAGAAGAAATTGAGATGTTCTACATGTAAGTTCTATAAAGAAGACCACACCTTCTACAAGATCATTGTTGGTGATTTTAATGCCAAGATAGGTTCGAGAAGGTTGCCCGAAGAACTCCACATTAGGACACATGGCCTAGAATGGAACGATCAGGAACTTTCACTACTCAAGTAATATTGCATCACAAGCAGAATTGTAACAGTGAGCGTGAAGGGCTAAACCACATAGGTCACAATGGTAAAGCAACGCAGAACCCCACTAAGCTTACTTATTGAAGAGGCTACCCCAGAAGACCCCAACAGCAATGAAGTGCTAGATAATCTCTCTTAATTTAGAAGGGAGCTACCGAGGATGCATAGGGAGCTAAAAGAAACAATGGAAAGCAATGCCAATAAAATACAAGAGGATTTGAAGGTAGAAATGCAGAAAATGCAAAAAAAATTACAAACGGAAATGTCAGACCTGAAAAACCTGGTAGGCGAATTAAAAAACTCACTGGAAGGCCTCAGCAGCAAAGTAACAACTGCTGAGGACAGAATTAGTGAGCTCGAAGATGAAGTCCAGAGACTTTCTAGAAAAGAACAGAAAAGGGAAAAGAGACTAACAATCTGGGAACAGATGGCAAGAGAAGATCGTGATAAAGCCAAGAGAGTTGTAATATAAGAATTATTGGAGTCCCAGAGGGACAGGAAGAAAACCCTAATGAAGAAGAAACTGTCAAAGACATCATTGCTACGATGTTCCCAGAACTGAAGAACACATGCGACCACATTCAGGAGGCCCGAAGGGTACCAACTAGAACAAAACCAGATAAAAATACCCCAAGACACATCTTGATCAAAATGACCAAAACTTTTGATAAAGAAAAAATACTGAAATCAGCAAGATCACAGAAAGAAATTGCCTATAAAGGAGCATCCTTAAGATTCACAGCCTACTTGTCTGATGAAACCCTCAAGGTCTGAAAACAGTGGTGGGATATAGTGAAAAAACTCAATGAAATAAATGTCTCACCAAAAATACTTGAGCCAGCTAGACTCTCATTCATAACAGAAGGAACAACACACAGTTTCACAGATAAACAACAGCTCAGGAACTTAATTGATTCAAAACCACAGTTACAAGAACAACTGAATGGGCTACTTTAAGACAAGACAGGACCCTCAAATACACCAAATGTCAGCAGAAAAATGGGACAAAACCCTATAACAATAATCTCTCTCAAAGTCAATGGGCTAAATGCACCAATTAAAAGACACAGAGTGGCAGGATGTATTAGAAAATTGAACCCAACCTTCTGCTGCCTGCAAGAAACACATCTCAACAGCCAGAGCAAACACTGGCTCAAAGTCAAAGGCTGGAAAAAAACAATCCAATAGGCAAACAAATCCCATAAAAAAGCTGGTGTAGCCATCTTAGTATCAGACCACATTGATTTCAGACTGAAGAAGGTCAGAAGAGACAGTGAAGGTCATTTCTTATTGATAAAAAGATCTGTATAGCAGGAAGAACTTACAATACTAAATATATATGCACCTAATGAGGGACCAGCAAAGTTCTTAAAACAACTACTCGACGTGAAGAAAGACGTCAATAGCAACACAATACTAGTGGGAGATTTCAAAACCGCTTTATCACCTCTTAATAGATCAATCAGACTCAAGATTACCAAGGACATACTTCATCTGAGGGAAGAAATGGAAGAAAGGGATTTAGTAGATATATACAGGTCACTTCATCCTCCAGAAGCAGAATACACATTCTTCTCTCTTCTCAAGTATGCATGGAACATTCTCCTAGATAGACCACATGCTGAGACACAAAACATACCTCCATAAAATTAAGAAGATAGTTATTGTATCAACAATCTTCTCAGACCACGATGTGCTGAAATTAGGAATAAATCACATACACACAAACAGAAAACTATATCAAATACCTGGAAATTAAAAAGCTCACAATTGGACAACAAATGGCTTAGAAAGGAAATCAAAGAGGAAATCATGGATTCCTGGGAAAGTATGAAAATGAGGACACGAGTTACCAAAACTTATGGGACACAGCAAAAACTGGGTTAAAAGGAAAGTTTATAGTTCTACAAGCATTCCTCAGGAAGGAGACGTGAGCTCACATGAGTAACCTAACCTCACAGCTTAAGAGCTTGGAAAATGACCAAGAAAAGGAGCACAATCCAAACAGGAGGAAAAAAGTAATAAAACTCAGAGCAGAAGTTAATGAGATGGAAACCCAAAAAACAACCCGAAAGATCAATGAAATCAAGAGCTGGTTCTTTGAGAAAATAAACACGATCAATAAACTTCTCTAGCAAGACTCACAAAAAAAGGGGAGAGAAAAAACCCTAATAAACCGAATCAGAGATGAAAAAGGGAACATTACAACAGAAACTACAGAAATTCAAAGGATGCTCATATATTACTTTGAGAATCTTTATGCCATGAAACATGAAAACCTTGAGGAAATGATATAAATTCCTAGATTTCTATAGCCTCCCAAAGCTGAACAAAGAAGACCTGGAATACCTGAACAGACCTATCACCATTAAGGAAATGGAAACGGTAATAAAAAAGTCTCCCCAAACACAAAAGTCCTGGCCCAGGTGGATTCAGTAGTGAATTTCTCCAAACCTTTAAAGGGGACTTGCTCCAAATCCTCTTTAAGCTTTTCCAGGAAATTGAAGTATCAAAAACACTTCCAAACAGTTTCCATGAAGCAAATATCACCCTGATACCAAAAGCAGACAGAGATACCACAAAGAAAGAGAATATTCCTGATAAACACAGACGCAAAGATCCTCAACAAAACATTAGCAAATAGAATCCAAAAACTCATCAAAAAAATCATACAGTCCCAGGACCCCCAGGGCGTCGACCTAGCCCTGCCCTTCCCCCCCCAACAGGTGAAGCCCCACCTGGCCTGAGGAAGCTGTCCCACCGGACCAGCGCATCCTCCCTGCAGCCCCTGAGGACCCTGGTTTTCGGCCACAGCTCCGCCTCTTCCCCTAACAGGTGGCTGGGGGCATGGCCTCAAGAAAAGGGGTGTGGCCTCCTGTGGGGCCTCCCCCCCTTCCCTGTACTGAAGACTTAGGTCACAATCTGTATAACCTAATTCTTTGAATAACACCCTGGCCATCTCAATCTCTATATGCCAATAGTCCATTAGCTCTTCTAATTTCACCAAACTATCAGTGAACACCCGGAAGCTGCACAAGCACTTTATAAAAAGAACACAGCCTCCAAATATTCACTAGAGGCCACATATAGACCAGGAGGAATGCCTGAGAGTAAGGAAATATTTTAGAAGGGGAAAAAGACTAGCATCATCTTAGCTCATCCAGAATCCACTCTTCCAGCAAGAGGAAATAGGGATAGAGAACTGGAAGGTTCCACCTTTATAGTTCCATAACAATATGAAGAAAAAGCAAAGGTCCCCACAATGAGGAGAGGATGAAGAAAATTTTCCAGAAGCCCCAGGAGAAATTTCTCCCAAATATGATCCCTCAGATAAAGAATTCAGAGATGAAATGTTAAAGATATTCAACAAAGTCAAAATAACCATGGAACAGACATCCAATAAATTAATGGAGGATGTGAAAGAAGCAATGGAACGGTCTACCAAGAAAATACAGGAAGAAATGAGAGCAGAAATTTCAAAGCTACAAACAGATTGACACGAATAAAGGAATCGGCAGATGAAATAAAAAACTCAGTAGGTGCCCTCAATAGTAGAATGGCTACAGCCAATGACAAAATCAGTGAGCTTGAAGATGAGCTGCAGAAAGCCTGCAGGCAACAACAAATAATGGCAAAAGACTCCAAAATAGCTTTAGGGTGAATCAGAGTCCTAGGGGATGACCTTGAGAGGAACAACATAAGAATCATCGGAGTACCAGAAGGACAGGGAAGTAACCCCAATGGAAAAAACACAGTTAAAGGCATCATTGCTAAGAAATTCCCAGAGATGGAGAATGCAGGCATCCAGATCCAAGGAGCTGAAGGGTGCCAGCTAAAAGAGACTCTAATAAAAAAAACTCCAAGACATATCCTAGGAAGAATGATGGATGCTGTGGATAGAGACACAATACTGCAAGCAGCAAGGTCAAAGAAAGAAATCACATACAAAGGATTACCCCTTAGATTTACAGCAGACCTATTAGAGGAAACCCTTCAAGTCCAAAAACAATGGTGGGATATAGTGAAAAAACACAATGAAATGAACGCTTCACCAAAAATACTTTTATCCGGCTAAACTCTCACTCAAACTCGAAGGAACGATACACTATTTCATGAATAAACAGCAGCTCAGGAACATGATCGACTCAAAACCAAACTTAAAAGAAGGACTAAAAGGGCTACTGTAAAAGAAGAAAAACTCTATAAGCATAACAAACCCAGACAGAGAGATGGCACAAAACCCCATCACAATAATCTCTCTCAATGTCAATGGTCTAAATGCACCAATCAAGAGACACAGAGTGCAAAATGGATTCGGAAACTAAACCCAACCTTATGCTGCCTACAAGAAACACACCTGAACAGTGAGAACAAACACAGACTCAAAGTCAAAGGACCGAAAACAATCCTGCAAACAAAAATCTCCCTCAAAAAAGCTGGGGTGGCCATACTAGTATCCGACAACATAGATTTTAGGTTGAAAAAGATTATAAGGGACAGCGAAGGTAATTTTCTATTTATCAAGGGATACCTACAACAGGAAGAAGTCACACTGTTAAGCATATATGCAGTTAATGAGCGACCAGCTAAATACTTTAAACAACTGCTAACAGATCTTAACAAGGATATTGCTAGCAACACAATTGTAGTTGGAGACTTCAACATTGCCCTGTCGCCTCTAGATATATCAACAAGATTAAAACTCAGCAAGGAAACACTGGCTTTGAAGAAAAAGATAGAAGAGAGGACTAATAGATCTCGACAGGGTTTTGCATCCCCAAAAGAAAGAATACACATTTCTTTCCAGTGCACACAGAACATTTTCCAAAGTAGACCATGTGCTGGGTCACAAAACAGACCTCAATAGAATTAGGAAGATAGAAATTATATCAACTATATTTTCAGACCACGATGAAGATAGAAGTTTATCAACTGCAGACACGGGGAACCAAATCAAACACCTGGAAATTAAACAACTCAATGTTAAACAACGAGTGGGTTAGTAAAGAAATCAAAGAAGAAATCAAAAGATACCTGGAAACAAATGAGAATGAAGACACGAGTTAACAGGATCTATTGGAGGCAGCTAAAGTTGTGTTAAGGGGAAAATTTATAGCTCTCCATGCATTCCTCAGAAAGGAAGAAAGGGCTTGCATAGACAACTTGACCTCACAGCTCAAGACCTTAGGAAAGGACCAATAAAAGGAACCCAAACCAGGCCGAAGGAAAGAAATAACAAAACCTAGAGCCAAAATTAACAATATGGAAACCTAAAAAACAATCAGAAAGATCAGTGAAACTAAGAGCTGGTTCTTTGATAAAATAAAAAAGATTGATAAACCACTAGCAAGACTCACAAAGAAAGAGAGAGCGAGAACCCTAATAAACCAAATATAAATTAAAACGCGGACATCACAACAGAAACCAAAGAAATTCAAAACATCATCAGAAACTACTTTGAAAGTCTATATGCCACAAAACAAGAGAACCTAGAAGAAATGGATAAGTTCCTGGAATTCTATAATCTCCCAAGACTGAATCAAGAAGATCTGGAATACCTGAATAGATCCATTAATATCAAGGAAATTAAATCTGTAATCAAAAATCTTTCCAAAAATAAAGACTAAGGTCCAGATGGATTCGCTAGCGAATTTTTTCAAACATTTAAAGAGGACCTATTGCCAGTTCTTCTTAAGCTTTTCCAGGAGATTGAAGAAAAAGAAACTCTTTAGAACAGTTTTCTATTAGGCTTATATCTCCTTAATACCAAGAGCAAATAAAGACACCACAAAAAATGAAAATTACTGGCCGATATCCCTGATGAACACAGATGTGAATATTCTCAACAAAATATTAGCAAATAGAATTCAAGAACTCCTCAAAAAGATCAAACATTGCAACCGAGTGGGATTCATCCTGGGGATACAAGGATGGCTTAACATTCGGAAATCAATCAACATAATCCATCATATGAACAAAAGAAAAGATAGGAAACATATAGTTATATCAATAGATGCAGAGAAAGCACATGACAAGATCCAGCACCCGTTTATGATGAAAACTCTTGCCAAAAAGGGTTTCAAAGGAACTTTCCTCAATATAATCAAAGCCATCTACCACAAGCCTATGGCAAGCATCACCCTCAATGGGGAAAAATGAAGAGCCTTCCCTCTAAGGTCAGGGACAAGAGAAGGATTCCCACTCTTACTACTTCTGTTCAACATAGTACTGGAAGTACTTGCAATAGCGGTTAGGCAATAAAAAGATATTGAGGGCATTCAGGTAGGAAAGGAAGAAATTAAGCTCTCACTATTCGCAGATGATATGATATTGTATTTAGAGAACCCTAAAGCCTCTACCAAGAAACCCCTAGAAACAATAGGCTTGTAAAGTTGCAGGCTGTAAAATCAATACCCCAATGTTCATGGCTTTCCTATATGAAAATAATGAGAGAGAAGAAAGTGACATGAAAAAAGCAATCACATTCACAATCATGCCTTGGAAAATCAAGAACCTCGGAATCAGCTTAACGAAGGAAGTAAAGGATCTGTACAAAGAACACTACAAAACGCTACTGCAAGGAATGAACGAGGACACAAGGAAATGGAAAGATATCCCCTGCTCATGGATTGGGAGAATTAACGTTGAAAAAATGGCAATACTCCCCAAAACATTATACAGATTTAACGCGATCCCTATAACGATGCCCATGACAATCTTCAAAGAAGTGGATCAAACACTCCTGAAATTCATAAGAAACAACAAAGCCCCAAGAATAGCTATGGCAGTTCTGGGAAAAAAGAAGATTGGAGGCCTTACCTTTCCCAACCTCAAACTATACTACAAAGCGGTAATAATTAAAACAGCATGGTACTGGAACAAAGGCAGAGCTGCAGACTAATGGAACAGAGTTGAATATCCTTATACACACCCTCAAATATATGATCACCTAATCTTTAATAAGGGAGCAAGAAACATGAATTGGAGCAAGGAAAGCCTCTTTATTTATTTATTTTTTTGCTTTTTGGGTCACACCCAGCGATGCTCAGGGGTTACTCCTGGCTTTGCACTCAGGAATTACTCCTGGCAGTGCTTGGGGGACCATATGGGATGCCGGGGATTGAACCCGGGTCTGCCGCGTGCAAGGCAAACGCCCTACCCACTGTGCTATCGCTCTAGCCCCAAGGAAGCCTCTTTAACAAATGGTGTTGGCAAAATTGGACAACTACATTAAAAAAATGGGCTCAGATACCATACCTAACACCATGTATAAAAATCAGATCAAAATGGATTAAAGGCCTCAACATCAGACCAGAATTCATAAAATACATTGAATATAAAGTTGGTAAAACCTTTCAGAACATTAAAGCTAAAGGTATCTTCAAAGATGGCATGCCATTGGCCACGAAAGTGGAAACAGAGATTAACAAATGGGACTATCTTAAACTAAGAAGCTTCTGCACCTCAAAAGAAACAGTGACCAAAATACAAAAACAGTCAACAGAATGGAAAAGGATATTTACCCATTACCCATCAGATAAGGGGTTGATATCTAGGACATACAAGGCACTAGTTGAACTCTACGAAAAGAAGACATCCAACGCCATAAGAAAATGGGGCGATGAAATGAACAGAAACTTTCTCAAAGAAGATATCCGAATGGCCAAAAGGTACATGAAAAAAATGCTCTTCATCACTAATATCAGGGAGATGCATATCAAAACAACAATGAGATATCATCTTACACCACAAAGATTGGCCCACATCCCAAAGAACAAAAGCAACCCGTGTAAAAAGTAAAGAGAGGATGTGGGGAGAAAGGGACTCTCCTTAACTGCTGGGGGAATGTCGACTGGTTCAGCCCTTTTGGAAAACAGTATGGACGATCCTCAAAAAATTAGAAATTGAACTCCCATTAGACCCAGCTATGCTCTGGGGAATATATTCTGCAGAGGGAAAAAGAGTATAGTAGAAATGACATCTGTACTTGTATGTTCATTGCTGCACTGTTTATAATAGCCAAAATCTGGAAGAAAACAGAGTGCCCAAGAACAGATGACTGCTTAAAGAAACTTTGATATATCTACACAATGGAATACTATGCAGCTTTTAGAAAAAATGAAATCATGAAATTTGCATATAAGTGGATCAACATGGAAAATATCATGTTAAGTGAAATGAGTGAGAAAGAGAGAGAGACATAGAAAGATTGCACTCATCTGTGGATTATAAAGTAACAGATTGGGAGACTAATACCAAGAATAGTAGAGATAAGGAGCAGGAGGTACTCCACTACTTCATGGCTTGGAAGCCAGCCCCAAATTCTGGGGGGAAAAGTAGCTCAGATAGAGAACACCAAGTGAAGGGTATTTGCAGGACCAACTTGGGTTGAGAGATGCAAGCCGAATATAGATAGAAAGGAATGGCCACTCAATGCCTCTTGTGCAAACTACAACACCCAAAAGTAAAGAGAGAACAAAAGGGAATGCCCTGCCACAGAAGTGGGGTGGGGTGGTGGGGGATGGAGTGAGAGTGGTGGGAGGGAAACTGGGAACATTGGTAGAGGAGAATGGGCACTGGTAGAGGTATGGGTACTCGATCATTGTATGACTGAAACATAAGCACAAAAATTGTACCCCATGGTGATTTGCTAATAAGAATTTTTAAAAAAAGATCTTACACCACGACGAAGTAGGATTCATCTCAGGGATGCAAAGATGGTTTAACATTTGCAAGTCAATCAACATAATTTATCATATCAATAAAAGAAATAATAAAAACCACATGATCATATCAGTAGATTCAGAGAAAGTATTTGATAAGATCCAGCACCCATTTATGATGAAAAATCTCAGCAAAATGCACATTGAAGGAACTTTCCTCAATAGAGTCAAAGCCATCTACCACAAGCCCATGGCAAGTATCATTCTAATGGGGAAAAAATAAAAAAACCTTCCCTCTAAGATCAGGTATAAGACAAGGTTGCCTGCTCTCACCACTCCTATTCTATATAATACTGGAAGTCCTGGCCATAGCAGTTAGACAAGAAAAAGATATCAAGGGCGTACAGATAGGAAAGAAAGAGGTCAAGTGATCACTATTTGCAGACAATATAATACTATATGTAAAAAAACCCTAAAGACTCTACAGAAAAGCTCCTAGAAACAATAGGTCGATATAGTAAAGTGGCAGGCTACAAAATCAACACCCAAAAGTCAATGGCTTTCTTATATGCGAATAATGAAAGAGAATAAAGAAACATTAAAAAAAACAATCCCATTCACAATAGTACCTGATAAAATCAAGTACCTTGGAATCAGCTTAACCAAAGAGGTGAAGGACCTATACAAGGAAAATTACAAAACACTACTTCAAGAAATAAGAGGACACTAGGAAATGGAGGCACATACCCTGCTCATGGATAGAGAGAATTAATATTATCAAAATGGCAATACTGCCCAAAGCACTATACAAATTTAATGCGCTCCCTATCAGGATACCCATGACATTTTTCAAAGAAATATGTCCTAAAATTCATACGGAACAATAAAGCCCCACGAATAGCTAAAGCAATCCTTGGAAAAAAGAAGATGGGTGGCATCACCTTCCTCAACTTCAAACTCTACCACAAAGGGGCAATAATTAAAACAGCATGGTACTGGAACAAAGGCTGAGCCACAGATCTATGGAACGAGTTGAATATCCTGTCACAGACCCCCAAATATATGGCCACTTAATCTTTGACAAAGGAGCAAGAAATGTAAAGTGGAACAAGGAAAGCCTCTTCAACAAGTGGTGCTGGGAAAACTGGATAGCTACCTGCAAAAAAATAAACTCTGACCTCTGTCTAATGACAGGCACAAAAGTCAGATCAAAGGGGATTAAATACCTCAATATCAGACATGAATCTATAAGGTACATAGAGGAAAATGTAGGCAGAATTCTCCATGACGTTGAAGCTAAAAGCATCTTTAAGGATGAAACAGCACTGACCATGCAAGTGGAAGCAAACATAAACAAATGGGACTACATCAAACTAAGAAGTTTCTGCACTTCAAAAGAAACAGAGATCAAAATATAGAAAGAGCCCACAGAATGCAAAAAAATATTTACCTAATACACATTTGATAAGGGATTATTATCCAGGATATACAAAACACTAGTAGAATTGTATAGGAAAAAAAATTTCCAACCCCATCAAAAAATGGGGAGAAGAAATGAACAGAAGTTTCCTCAAAAAGACACACAAATGACCAAAAGGCACATGAAAAATGCTCCACATCTCTAGTCATCAGGGAGATGCAAATCAAAACAATAATGAGATATCATCTCACACCACAGAGACTGGCACACATTCAAAAGAACAAAAGCAACCAGTGCTGGCATGGATGTGGGGAAAAAGGGACGCTCCTTCACCGTTGGTGGGAATGCTGACAGGTCCAGCCTTTCTGGAAAACAATATGTACAGTCCTTCAAAAACTGGAAGTTGATCTTCCATATGACCCCACAATACCACTTCTGGGAATATATCCCGAGGATGTAAAAAAGCACGGTGGGAATTACATCTGTACCTATATGTTCATTGCAACACTGTTCACAATAGCCAAAATCTGGAAACAACCCAAGTGCCTTAAAGCAGATGACTGTTTAAAGAAACTTTGGTACATCTACACAATGGAATACTATGCCACTGTTAGGAGAGATGAAGTCATGAAATTTGCTTATAAATGGATAGACATGGAGAATATCATGCTAAGTGAAATGAGTCAGAAAGAGAGGGACAGACATAGAAGGACTGCACTCATTTGTGGAGTATGGAACATCTCATTAGCTGACACCCAAGGATAGTATATGCAAGGGCCAGGAGGAATGCCCCATAGGTGGAAGATGGCTTCTTGAGTGGAGGGTAGAAGCCAGATGGAATAGAGAAGGGATCACTAAGAAAGTGATGGATGAAGCAACCAATTGGGATGGGAGATGTGTGCCGAAAGTAGATAATGAACAAAACACGATGACCTCTCAGTGTTCTGTGTTGCAAGCCATAGTGCCCCAAAGTAGAGAGTATGGGTAATATTGTCTGCCATAGAGGCAGGGGAAGGGTATACCGGAGATATTGGTGGTGGGGAATGTGCACTGGTGGAGGGATGGGTGTTTGATCATTGTGTGACTGTAACCCGAACGGGAAAGCTTGTAACTATCTCACAGTAATTCAATAAAATTTTTTAAAAAAGAAAAAAGTTTGGATAGATCAGGCAGCCAAGAAGCATATATGTCTCTCCTGTCATGTTAGATAGATCACACGCTATTTTCCCTTCCCTCCCTTCCACCCTCCCTCCCTCCTTCCTTCCTTCCTTCCCTCCTTCCTTCCTTCCTTCCCTCCTTCCTTCCTTCCTTCCCTCCTTCCTTCCTTCCTTTCTCCCTCCCTCCCTCCCTCCCTCCCTCCCTCCCTCCCTCCCTCCCTTCCTTCCTTCCTTCCTTCCTTCCTTCCTTCCTTCCTTCCTTCCTTCCTTCCTTCCTTCCTTCACCTCCCTCCCTCCCTCCCTCCCTCCCTCCCTCCCTCCCTCCCTCCCTCCCTCCCTCCCTCCCTCCCTCCCTTCCTTCCTTCCTTCCTTCCTTCCTTCCTTCCTTCCTTCCTTCCTTCCTTCCTTCCTTCCTTTACCTCCCTCCCTCCCTCCCTCCCTTCCTTCCTTCCTTCCTTCCTTCCTTCCTTCCTTCCTTCCTTCCTTCCTTCCTTCCTTCCTTCCTTCCTTCCTTCCTTCCTTCCTTCCTTCCTTCCTTCCTTCCTTCCTTCCTTCCTTCCCTGGTGAGTGTATGTTGATTTGAGTTAGTGCTCATTGTTCTATTCTTCCCTTGATCAATAAGTATTGTTGATCCCCATCTACATTTCTAATTACATTTTTTAGATACAATGCAATTTGGTCTGATATTAGTGTGGCTATGTCAGCATTTTTTTGTTTTCCCCTTGGCCTTTATAATTTTGTCCCATCCTTTCACTCTGAATCTGTGTTTATCCTGTGATTTTAGATGTGTTTCCTGTAAACAGAAAATAGGTGGATTTTGTTTCCTGATCCATCCTGCAACTCTGTAATTTTTGATGGGAGAGTTTAGTCCATTGACATTCAGGGATATTATTTATATAAAGGGCTGTTTTTCTGTTTGATGTGATTGTTGTTGCTTCTACAATTGATTTCTTGCATCTGTGAAATCAGTGTTGTTTAATAGTCCCACTGACTAGGCTCAAGAGTTTTGAATGGCTTGGGGGACTTGTTTGAGTTTCTGTCCCTGTGTGCAACTATAGCTGAGCTTCTTAGTTTCTAATTGTTCTTTGAATTTTGTGGATATTAATGGTATAGATTTAGATTCCCAGTTACATGAGAACTGATTCTTTCAGTTTATACCAGAGAAGTACCAATAATACCTCTACTGTTTAAATTATTTTCCTTACCATGTAGTGTTATTTTAGTATTACAAAAAGATTGTAAATTAATTAATCAGCTGAGTTAACTAAGATTTAAGACTGTGTATTGTCTGAGATAATAGGAGTACCACATCCCACCTGCCTTCAATATAAGAGATTTATTTATTTATTTATTTATTTATTTATTTATTTTTGCTTCTTGGGTCACACCTGGAGATGCATAAGGGTTACTCCTGGCTCTGCACTCAGGAATCACACCTAGAGTTTGGGGAACATATAGAATGCTGGGAATTGAACCCGGATTGGTCGCATGCAAGGCAAATGCTCTACCCACTGTACTATTGCTCCGGCCCCAAGAGATTTATATTGTAAACTTTTCACACAGGTTTGCTAGTATTTATGTGGCTTTGGGTTTAGAAGATAGATGTGAGAGGTCCCAGTTCCTGGTCTAAGGGCAAAATGTGACATGTAGAACAGAAGAATGGTGTTCCTCTTGCTTGCAAGTGGGTGACTGCTTGGAGGGCTGGGCAGTTTTGGTCTCTTTGGGGCATTAACCAAGGTTTAGAGGATAGATGGATTGGGCCAACCTCTGGACTAGGGATGTGTGTCTGCTTCAGTGAGAGAAGGGGCGAAGAATAGCTCTTTTATAGGTGAATTTTTTTTTAATGGATTTGGGAAAGAACTTTAACTTTACAAAGGAGAATTTAAAAATTTTATTTTAGGCACCATAGTTTACAATACTGCTAATGGTATGGAAATCCAAAACTGTGCTGCTGCTAGTGCGGCCTCCTGACCTCATATCTCTTCATTCTCAGCAATGGAAAACAAATTACCAAATGCTTTCTTTTCAGCAGATCTACTTTAGGAGGGAGAAACTCCAAATCAATAATAGTGAATTTTTTTTGAAATATTGAATGTCATCAAAGTAAAGTGAAAGTAAAGTGAAATTTACCAGTTACACATGCGGGGTGGGGGGCTGGGGAGGTGGGGGGAAGTGGGGAGGTATATTGTGATTCTTGGTGGTGGAATATGTGCACTGGTGAAGGGATGGGTGTTTGAGCATTGTATAACTGAGACTTAAACCTGAAAGCTTTGTAACTTTCCACATGGTCAATCAATAAAAGAATTTAAAAAAATGAATAAGTTTCAAAGCATTACCTCATCCCCTATGGAGAGCCTTGCAAGCTCCCCATGGCGTATTCATATGCCAAATACAGTAAAAGATACATACATACCTGTTGGAGAGCCAGGCAAGCTACCGAGAATATCCTGCCCGCATGGTAGAGCCTGGCAGGCTACCCGTGGCATATTCGATATGCCAAAAACAGTCACGATAAGTCTCATTCCCTTGACCCCGAAAGTGCCTTCAATCGTTGGGAAAGACAACGAGAGGCTGTTAAAATCTCAGGGCGGAATGAAATAGATATGTTACTGGTGCCTGCTCGAGTAAATAAATGAACAATGGGAAGTCAATGATACAGTGATACCTCACCCCCCCAAATATCACCCACAGATTCATGAGTTGAAGTTTTAGACTATAACTCATGTTCTAAGAAACTTTAACAAGTAGTTATAACTAGTATCTGAAGTACAAAATTCAAAGGAAGAAAGTGAAAAGTGAGGTGACTGAACAGGGAAGAATAGAAGAAACTGTGGTGTAGGTCTGCACTGAGAAAAGCAGTTGGACAGATATGACTACTTTAAGTTTAAAAGGAAAATAACTCTAAACAAAATATAAAACAAGCCAAAGAAAACAGAGAACATAAACAAGAACTATAATTTGTTTGAAAAATTAGTGTTTTGCTTAAGTAAAAACTTACCATGTATTGACTTGAATTCATCTGAAAATCAAAACATAATTGCACATTAATTAGGTGGGAAAGAAGAAACAAATTAATTTAAAAACAATTTTTTTTTTGCTTTTTTGGTCACACATGGTGGTGCACAGGGGTTACTCCTGGCTCATGCACTTAGGAATCACCCCTGGTGGTGCTGAGGGGACCATATGGAATGCTGGGAATCGAACCAAGGTTAGCCTGTGCAAGGTAAATGTCCTACCTGCCGTGCTATTTCTCCAGGCCCTAAAAAAATTTAAATGACAATCATAGTTGTCAATGTAACTGATCTGAATGTGGTTTTTTTCTTGCATATTTCAAGTGCGGTAAGGTCAAGTACATTTTATTGGTACAGATTCCATTTACTATAGCTTCCAGCCCTTTTTCTTACTTTCATTCTTATATTGCTTCTTCATTTTTGTCTTCTTTCTTCCTCCTCCTCTATTTATACATTATCTTATTGCTTTTTAATCCTTCTTCCCTCCTGATGCCCCCCACCCAACTTTCTTATGTAAGGCCCTTATTTTCTCCAGCCATTCTCTTTTTATCTTTTCAACTAATTTCTTTTTTATTTCTTTTGCTCTCTCTCATCTTGCTTTTTCTCTTTTCTTTTTATATGTTTCTTCTTTAAGTTTTTACATTCTATCTTTGTTTCACATTTTGTCTGATTTTGTTTTGAGGGTAATTATGGCTTTATAAATGTGCTTGTGAGAACTCACTTTTCATGTACAGCTAGGTAAATATAAACTACCAGTGAGATTTTCTGAAACTCACCAGTGAAACTCACCTGGTGCCAGAATTTTGTTTGGAAACTTTGATATCTGTTTAAATTTCATACCTGCAATTGCTTTGCTAAGATTATTTTGTCCTGGGGGATTCAGTTTTGTGAGGTTGTAGATAAGATGATTTAGATTAGATGTTTTCAAAAGTATTAATTTCATTGAGCAGATGTACATAATTATTGCAAATTCCCACACTAAAGTGCCCAACACTCTCCATCACTGTCACTGTCCTTATGTTTCTTCAAGTACACTTCTTTCATTTCTACTACCTGCCTATTTCCTACTAACCTCACGTCTGCAAACAGAGGTCAAGGGAATTGTCATCATTCTATATTGTAAGAAGAAAATGTATAATTTCTCTGTAGTAGAGAAACAAGCAAGCCTTTAAGATTTCAAGAATATATTTCCTCTATATTCTTGAATCTACTAGAGTGGCATTTTTTAACTTAGTATCTAATAATCAATTGTATTTCTGTGGCATCTGATTTAACTACTAATTTATCCTCTTATATTACTTATTATGATTTTCTATTCTTTCCTTAGTAAATTATTCTATTTAAGGGATAGTCACATTTGTGTATTCCACATGTATATCTTTTTTTTTTCTTTTTTGGGTCACACCTAGTGATGTCCAGGGGTCACTTCTGGCGCTGCACTCAGAAATTACTCCTAGCGGTGCTTGGGGGACCATATGGGATGCCAGGGATTGAACCCAATTTGGCCGCCTGAAAGTCAAATGCCATAACCACTGTACTATCACTCTGAGCTATCACTCAGATAGCTCTCTTTCTCTCTCTTGCTCTCTTTTTTTCTTTTTTTTCTTTTTGGGTCACATCCGGCAGTGCACAGGGTTTACTCCTGGCTCTGCAGTCAGAAATTACTCCTGGCGGTGCTCAGGAGACCATATGGGATGCTGAGAATCGAACCTGGGTCGGCCGCATGCAAGGCGAATGCCCTACCTGCTGTGCTACCGATCCAGCCCCTCTCTATTTTATTTAACCTTGAAAATAATTATATATTTTGATGGCATTAGTATAGATATAGAGGACAATTTTAATTTTATTAAAATTTTTTAATTAAAAATTTTTTTATTACTGAATCACCATGAGGTACAGTCACAAACTTATGAACTTTTGTATTTGCATTTCAGTTATACAGTGATCATTTACCCATCCCTTCACCAGTGCCCATTCTCCACCAATGTTCCCAGTATCCCTCCCACCATCTCCATCCCATCCCCCACTACCGGACCCTGCCTCTGCGGCAGAGCATTCCCTTTTGTTCTCTGTCTTTTTGGGTGTTGTAGTTTGTAATAGAGATATTGAGTGGCCATCATTTTCGGTCTATAGTCTACTTTCGGCACGCATCTTTCACACCGAATGAATCCACCCAACATCCTCTACGTGGTGTTCCCTTTCTATCTCAGCTGCCTTTTCCCCCAGCATGTAAGGCCAGTTTCCAAGCTATGGGGTAGACCTCCGGTCCTTCTCTCTACTACTCTTGGGTGTTAGTCTCCCATTCAGTTACTTTATATTCCACAGATAAGCGCGATCTTTCTATGTCTGTCCCTCTCTTTCTGACTCATTTCACTTAACATGATACTTTCCATGTTGATCCATTTAAATGCAAATTCGTGACTTCATCTTTTCTAACAGCTGCATAGTATTCCATTGTGTAGATGTATCAAAGTTTCTTTAACCAGTCATCTGTTCTAGGGCGCTTGGGTTGTTTCCAGTTTTTGGCTATTGTAAACAATGCTGCAATGAACATACAAATGCAGATGTCATTTCTACTATACCTTTTTGCCTCTCCGGGATATAGTCCCAGGAGTGGTATTGCTGGGTCAAATGGGAGCTCAATTTCCAATTATTTGAGAATCATCCATATTGTTTTCCAAAAGGACTGAACCAGTCGGCATTCACACCAGCAGTGAAGGAGAGTCCCTTTCTCCCATATCCATGCCAACATGGGTTGCTTTTGTTCTTTTATATGTGGGCCAGTCTCTATGGTGTGAAATGGTATCTCACTGTTGTTTTAATCTGCATCTCCCTGATGATTAGTGATGTAGAACATTTTCTCATACATTTTCTCCTATGTCTTTTAGATATTTGGATTTTTTCTTTGAGAAAATTTTTGTTCATTTCTACTCTCCATTTTCTGATGGGGTTGGATGTTTTCTGCTTGTAGAGTTCAACCAGTGCCTTGTATATCCTTGATATCAACCTCTTATCATATGAGTATTGGGTAAATATCCTTTCCCATTCTGTAGACTGTCTTTGTATTTTGATCACTGTTTCTTTTGAGGTGCAGAAGCTTCTTAGTTTAAGATAGTTCCATTCATTTATCTCTGTTTTCATTTGCTTGGGCAGTGGCATGTCATCTTTGAAGATACCTTTAGCTTTAATGTTGTGGAGGGTTTTGCCAACCTTGTCTTTAATGTACTTGATGGATTCTGGTCTATTGTTGAGGTCTTTAATCCACTTTGACTTGACTTTTGTGCATGGTGTTAGGTAGAGGTCTGAGTCCACTTTATTGCATGTAGCTGTCCAGTTTTGCCAACACCATTTGTTGAGACTCTTCAATTTTTAACCAGTTTCTCAATGGGCATAACTTAAAACTATAATAATAATCAAATTAAAAGTGTGATGTTGGTAAAATGTATATTGATACTACAGGATCCCTTTGATACTGCCAACATGAATTTTCTGTAATTGCAGTAATATGTAGGCAATCAGACTCCAAAATATCACAAAATATATTTTGGTCTCTCTAAGGTTTGCTCGGGACTGAATGGAGGACAGCTGATGAAATGGTGACTTTCTTGGAATCAAAGATCACCCTGTCTCGACATAGAAAGATTGCACTCATCTGTGGAATATAAAATAACAGAGTAGGAGACTAACACCCAAGAATAGTAGTATATAATACCAGGAGGTTGTCTCCATGGCTTGGAAGCTGGCCTCACATGCTGGGGGAAAGTCATCCCAGATAGAGAAGGGAACACCAAGTTAAATGTGATTGGAGATCCCGCTCGAAAAGGGAGAAGCATGCTGAAAGTAGACTAGAGACTGAACATGATGGCTACTCAATACCCCTATTGCAAACCACAACACCCAAAAGGTGAGAGATAGAAGAGAGAGATAGAACTAATTGGAAGCAACCAGGTTGATTCTGTGTTTCAAACATCGACCTTCTTCAGATAACAGAAGGCTGGACCAAATACATCGGTTTCACTGGTCTCTGTTCCCTTTTGCTGCGCAAGACAAATTAAAAGCCCCTTAGTCTTTCCCAGGGCACTGTTCTACCCAGTCTCTCCAGGGAATGGCTTAGGGTCCATCTAGGAGTGCACATCACTATTTCTCCACTTTATAATAAATATCCTATTTCTTCACTTAATTTATTTCTGTCCCTCTGTCTGCACCAGACAGGGTCCCGAAATCTATTAGTCTTCTGGACACCTTATAAAGGATTTATATTATTTAATGACAAGAATAATTAAAAGTCTCTGTTAATCACTACTTATATTAATTTAGTTGGAAGGAGACTAGACTGCAGTCAGTGAAACGTGGGAAGCTAGGATTCACACTTGGATTTTCCTGATGATAGTGGAACTTGGATCTAAAATTTTCCTGTGAGAAACAGGAAAGATATATTTTGTCTAAAGATTTCCATCTTTGGAAATCTTTTCATCTCGGGATACTGGGGTCATTAGTGGTGGGAATGGACACTGGATGGGTATTGAATCATTGTATGACTGAAATCCAATCTTGACCAGTTTTGTAACATGGAAACTCAATGAAAAAAAAGATTTCCAACTTGACAGAATACCCCACTGTCTGTCCACTTATTCAAAGAAAAGACAATTTGATGAAACATCTGTGTCCACTCTATTAACTGCTTCACTTTTATAGCTACTCCATTTTCACAAAATCAGAATATATGAGGTTACAAATGGAAGTACAGTGAAGCAAAAATCAACTGTGATAGAGATTTCTCAGCTACTAAGTCATAAGAACAGCATAGGAAAGGAGGGCATCAGGTCAAAATCTTGCACTGATCCTTAATATCAACTATTCAAACATTTTAATAAACAGCAAGGGCTATACCAGGTAGTGGGCTTGAGATGGTGGTTTGTTTACATATCTGCAACATTGCATGGAGACAAACTCTTTAATTCCTATTCACAAGTCTAAGTTCACTCTATAATTGAAAACTCTCAGAGAAAATTTTATTATCCCAAGCTGTTGGAAAGTAGAATCCAGAATGCCAGAGTCCAGAGATGGAATGCTGCCCTGGAAAGCTGCCCACTGTGGGGTGGGAGTGGAGGGTCCTGTATCTGTTTTCTGCCTCCTTCCTTGAAGAGCATCCTGTTGTGAAAGTTCTTTACAAAGATGATAATTACCATTAACTAAAGGCCCTCCGATATGTAAAAGTCTAAGATAGTTAGGCACCTGACCAAAGAATGTTAGTCTTCTTTCAATAATTACTGGTTCTAAACAATAAACACTGTAAGTGGAGGACAGTGGGGTCTCAGTCCAGGAGGCCATTAGCCCCCTTACTCCATGTTTTTTCTCTCTAATTTATGTCTCTATTTCTTAATCCTTATGGTACCCCTGCTTCAGGTCTGTTCACCTGGGGCTTGTCCCCAGCACCAAGCTAAGGCCCAACAACAGAATTTGAGTGACTTTTGGCCACCACAAGTTAAGAAAGGCAATTTCCCCTGTACCCATTAGACTAATAGCAGACAACCTGAGTGAAAACCTCGTGCAGAAAGTATTTCTGGAGTCAGAAGAAGCAACAGAAGTTATCCCAAGTCTATTTCACCCACATTAAGTCCATTATGAGGGACATATAAACTGTTTGTTTCACAGACCTGGTTAATCCTGGTTGCACAGGCTTCACTATCCCACTTTCAGATCAAAGAATATTTCCAACTTAGGTTTGAGTTTGAGCACACAACTATCTTATACAGATCCAGATGGTTATACTGTTTTTTTTTGTGTGTGTGTTTATAAATGAAATATAATGTATTAAGTAATATTGTATTATATATAACTCTATAATACAACTCTATAATATTATAGATAAGTATCTGCACTGCACTGTACTGCACTGTCGTCCCATTGTTCATTGATTTGCTTGAGCAGGCATCAGTAATGCTCCGTTGTGAGACTTGTTGTTACTGTTTTTGGCTATCGAATACACCATGGGTTGCTTGCCAGGTTCTGCCATGCGGGCGAGGGAGGGATACTTTTGGTAGCTTGCCGGGCTCTCTAAGAGGGACGGAGGAGTCAAACCCCAGTTGGTTGTGTGCAAGGCAAACACCCTACCCTCTGTGCTGCATAAGTAAAAAATTGAAATAAAATCTTTATAGATGTAAAGACAATCACATGATAAACATAAATATTTAATATAATTAAATGTTACTTCATTATTTAAAGTCTCTTAGCAGATTAAGAATTAATAAAGGGACTTTTTTGATCATGTGGAAGCAACTATAAGTTGACAATATAATTTTCAGTAGGCATTCATCACCAAATGTCCCCATCAGTTGCATAAGCCATTTGAATGTCAATACCACAGGAACTGTTAGGTGCAAACAACCATGAACCATGGACTGCAGCTTGGTCTACAGTCATTCATAGTTACACCATCTCAGAGACACAACCTATATCTAGAATTAGTGAGTGTGAGCCCAGTTTGCTGGCCAGGCCTAGGGAAAATCATACCCTCAACCCTGTTCTTCACAAAATTCATGGAAAATGATAAAGGAAGAATTCACCTGCATTGAGAGAAGACAAAAACCATGACAGGACCTGAAGCTTATCAGGGGTTGCTTTCTAATCTTCTGGATGAAGATTTGTATAGCAATGAAGATTCAAACAGAAAATTCTTTAAATTGGGGAAATCAGTGGGAAAATTTCAGCAGTAGGAAAATTTTTATCAAATTCTATCAAAGTTTGAGAGGTTTGCATGCAATTGAATGAGAAATCATAAATTGAGCTAGAAAACAATGTGTCTTATCATCAGAAGGTGAGTAATGAATAATTGTGAATAAGGATAAGGCACATGGAGTCATGTTAAGAGAACAAAGAATGAGAAAAGGAAGCAATTTTATGGAACAGTAAGAGGAATAACACTGTCCCTATTGAAAAAGACTGGATTCTGGTGCAACAAAAGCCTAGCCTGAAGTTTAAATCCAGCTCCAGTGCCATAAGATTCCCATTTGTAGGCCTACTTCCTACTTCCCAGAAGCTTTTTCAGCCCATAAAGAATCCAAAAAGGATCAGATGGGGGCCTAAATTCATCCTTTACCTCTAGAATACTGAGAAGTTTGACTACATGACTTCTATTCCTACATCTTCACACTGGGATACCTTTCACTCCTTCTCAGTGATGAACCACTAAGGGCACTCTCATAGAAATAAAATATGAAGATTTACCTCCACAAAATAACAGACACAATGGGAAAGCTGCAAAGAAGCCAACAAAGCCCATGGAGAACAAATAATGAAGGTTCTACCAACACCAATCAGCTCTCTACACTCATAAAAAAACTAGAAAAACATTATGGAAAATTTTAACAAACTCAAAGAAAAAATGGCATAAGTTCAAGAAAGTATTATATCATAAATGGGAAAACTATAATCAGCAGACAGAAGATTATACCATACTCTACCATGCAAGGTAGAGTAGGTGAAATGAAAAACTTGATAAAAAGCTTCAACAACAGTGTGACAACATCTGAGGAAAAAATTAGTAGGGTTCATAATTGGATTAAGAAAACTTTTAAAATTAATAGAAGAAAGTCTAAAACCATAAACAGCATGCTAGAGAACTATGGGATAATTAAAAGACAATGAAAATAATCAGAATTCCTGAGGAATAAATTCAGAATTAATACATAAACAATAGAAATTACTTTTTTCTACAAATTTTAGTTGGTGGTCATTCTGGGAGTTCTGTTCTTAAACTTTGCAGCCCTTTCTCCCTGCTCTATGAAGTAGAATTTTGCATGAAGGAAACGGTGGTCTGATCCTGTTTGAAATTTTAGGACAACAGCAACATTGGTCAGGCAAAACAATCGATTGAATATGATGTGGTCAATTTCATTGTGGAACTCTCCACCAGGAGACTTTCATATCCAACATTTAGATTCAGCCTTCTGGAACTGTGAGTTACCATGGGTGGTCTTGATTCTACATAATGAACTCAGACATTCTCTCACCCTGTTTGTTCCATTCTAAGCCGTGGTCCCAATGTGGAGTTCTTTGGGTGACCTTCTTGGTCCTATCTTGGCATTAAAATCACTGTAGAATGTGTGGTCTTCTTTACAGAACTTCTCCAGCTCCATGTAGAACTTCTAAATTTCTTCTTCATTGTACTTGGATATTGGCGCGTAGACGACAAAGATAGAAACTGCCGGCAATGAGCCACATATATTCAAACATAAGCATCCGATTTGGGTTGTTTAGCTTTCGAACGAATCAATTACTCATGGCCAAGTTTGTGTTGACAAGGACACTGACACCACCCATGCCTCTGTCGTCACATGTTCCAAGGAACAGTTCTTCTCCAGTGTCGAAAATGGCGTGATGTGATCAATGCCTTCTCGTCTCGGTCAGTCCAATCACGTTACATTTGATGTTCTGTGCTTTCACCACCTGATCCTCGACGGATGCTTCTGATGACAGCATACATGCATTGAAAGTACAGACAGTAATTTTAGTCCTTCTTTGTTTTGGCAGCCTAGTTTGGTTCTGAGATTTTAGCAGCCTCTCCTTGCTCGTCCTTCCAAATGCAACTGTATCGGGGGCTCTTTCGAGGTCAGGGGAATGAGGCCCATTGTTGTTACTGTTTTTGGCATATAGAATATGCCACAGGTATCTTGCCAGCTCTGCTATGCAGGCAGGATACTCGCAGTAGCTTGCCGGGCTCTCTGAGAGGGATAGAGGATTTTAGGACTTTTAGAACTCTTTAGCACTATTGTGGCAATATGGGAAGATGCTGTTGTTTACAACATCAATGAGGAATATGATAGACTGGTTTAACACCTCCATGACTGTGTGAGAAATTCTGAGAGTGGGAAAGCCATAAAATTATGCCTATCTTCAGAAATTCAAGAGCCCATTCGTCAACGTGGTTTGGTGCGAACCTCAGGTAATCACAAGCTAACATCTAAGCTCTAAAATCTGTGCAGAGAAGTGATAAAAGAAGCCCTCAAAGAGAGAAAAACAGCAGTGTTGGCTGATAGGGCAGAATCCTGGAAAAGTATTTGAAATGCCCACCTCCCCTTAGCCAAATATAAGACCAAGATAACTGCCCTCCGACGTCCTGATGGATCTATCACATCTTCCAGAAGGGCAATGGAGAAGGTTATCCATGACTTCTACTCAGATCTCTTCGATAGCCACATCCACCTGCCCACATACCAAATTCCGCAGGATGGATATGTCATCCCCAGTATTCTCCCTTCCGAAATCTGACATGCCATTTTGTTGGTAAAGAAGCGTACAGCACCCGGTCCAGACAAAGTCAGACCCGAACATCTGAAGCATCTGCTGCCAGTACTCATCAATACACTGGCTAGGCTCTTCACACACTACCTGTCTAAATGCAAGGTTCTGTCCCAATAGAAAACCAGTAGGACTGTCCTGTTGTACAAGAAGGGAGAGATCCACGACATTGGCAACTATCTCCTGATCTGCCTGTAGTTCTTCATATATTAGTTTTTCACTTGAGTCATCCTGAATAGGATTGGCAGAACACTAGACGAAGGATAACCATGCGAGCAATCTGGGTTCCGAAAAGGATTCAGCATGATCGACCATATCCACATGGTGATCAAGCTCATTGAGGTTTCGCAAGAGTTCAAACTGCCACTCTAACGTTCACTGATTTAAAGAAGGCCTTTAATTCTGTTGAGTTTAAAGTGGTAATAGAAGCCCTAGCCAAACAGGATGTTCAAACTCAGTACATCAGGGTCCTTGCGAGCTGTATTACAGATTCACCACCAGGATCTCACCATTCTACAAGGAAGTGATCATCGACGTAAAGAGAGGGGTTAGACAGAGTGATACCATTTTACCGAAACTCTTCAGTGCTATCCTCAAGAATGTCATGCGACAACTGGAATGGGAAGGAATGGGAGTAAAGATAGATGAACGGCAACTATACCACCTCTGCTTTGCTGATGACATTGTTCTGTAGCACTGTAGCACTGGGTCCCATTGCTCATTGATTTGCTCGAGCTGGCACCAGTAACATCTCCATTGTGAGACTTGTTGTTACTGTTTTTACATCATGGGTAGCTTCTCAGGCTCTACCATGCATGTGGGATACTTTCGGTAGCTTGCCGGGTCTCTGAGAGGGATGGAGGAATCGAACCTAGGTTGGCCACATGCAAGGTAATCGCCCTACCAGCTGTGCTATCCCTCCAGACATCGTTCTAATAACACCAAACATTAACTAAGTGGCACGAATGCTGGCCAACTTCGAAGGTGAGTGTGGAAAGGTTGGACTGCAGCTGAATCTCACAAAGACAATGTTCATGAGAAACGAACTAGTTTCTGACGTTCCATTTGCTCTCAATGGAACGAACATCTCTGAATGCAGCAGCTATGTATACCTGGGTTGAGAACTCAACATGACGAATGACTTGGTGCTAGAATTGAGCAGGAGGAAGAGAGTGTAGTGGAATACCTTTAAGAGTATTGAAGAAGTTGTTAAGAGGATGAAGAACCTCTGGCTCCAGGCACATCTTTTCAACTCCACAGTTCTTCCTGTACTAACATACGACTCAGAGACCGGGCCCTACAAAAGCAGGATGAGAATGCTATTCAGGTCTCCCAAAGAGGAATCGAAAGAGCTATTCTTGGAGTATCATGCTTCACTCAAGTGAGAGAAGGAATCTGGAGTTCCGACCTCTGTCAATGATCAGGGACGCTTTCTCGTTTGCCAAGGTGTTGAATATCAGATGGGCTGGGCACGTAATGCAATTTGGGTATGTCTGCTGGACTAGAGACATTACTGACTGGATTCCACGGAATGTCAAAAGAACACCTGGCCTCCCACCTATGAGATGGTCGGACTTCTTTGTAAAGACCTCGAACGAATGGTTTTATGCTCTTCTTGTTCCTGGAATGAGCAGAAGTCATTTGGCTACACTGGCATGCGACAGGGATGAATGGAGAAGTTACCTTCACCAGCTCGAGCAAATCAATGAGTAATGGGATGAAAAATGATACAAGAAAGTGATACAAATTATAGATTAGATTTTCCTGGAGTTGAGGGGTAAGTACACCCATATTCAAGAGGCCTACAGACTTCTAGCTAAGAGGAATCCAAATAGAAATATTCCAATACACATTGTGCTCTACAATGATAAAATCAAAGACGGAGACAGAATACTACCATAGAAATATCAAAGAAGAAACATACACAAATGAGATCTTGTTCAGAGGATTCAAAGCAGATCTATTGAATGAGAAACTCTATGGGTCAGAAGACAATGGTAGAACAACGCAAAAACGCTGAATGAAGTGAGTATCTTACCAAGAATGTCTTATCCAGCTGTTACCATTTATATTTGAGGGGAGAAATCCTAATAATTTTTTTGGGTTTAGGAAAACCTTAGGAGCTTCACAGTTTTGAAACCAGTATTGTAAGAAGCATTAAAGGAGCTTCTTTCAAAGACAAGATAAACCTTATAGTCACATAACTTCTACAAAATGATGGCAATAAATTCCTTCATCTCAGTGATCTCATCCAATATTAATGAACTGAACTCATCAAAAAAGAGACAGAGTAGCAGGATGAATCAGAAAATTAAACACAACTTGATGTTCCCTTACAAGAAACACACCTGAACAATCAGGATAAAGACAAGTTAAATGACTGGCTAACAATGTTACAGGAAATCAATTCGTTTAAAAAAGGCTGGGTTCATATTAGTATCAGACAATATATACTTTAAATTTTTTAAGGCACAGGGACAGAGATAGACATTTATTAATGATCAAAGATCAGTACATTATGCAGAAACTTATCCCAAACATATATACTCCTAATGATGATCCACCAAAATATTTAAACAACTGCTAATAGATATGAAGGAAGACATTAAAAAAATACAATAGTAATAGGAGACCTTAATACTCTTATCTCACCACTATATAGATCTACATAAAACCTTAACAAGAAAACACCGAACTTGAAAAATAAATGAAAACCATGGGCCTAGCAGACATATCTAAAAATTTTCACCCCAAAGCAGTTTATTGTGCAATTTTTTTTCATCGCACAGGTACATATTGAGTCAAAAAACATAGATAACCTAAACAGTGCACATCAAATAGCTAGAAAATTGCCAACAAAAGGATTCCAAAGCAAACATATGGAAGGAAATAATACAAATTAAAGTAGAAATTAATAAAATATATTTCAAACGAGTAATCAAAAAAATTCCAACTAGTCATACTTGACATAAGAAATTTAGTATAGACCTCATGTTATAAATAACCTTAACAAATAGCTACAACTATATTCTGAATCACAATGTAAAAATGAAGGTGTTACCCAAGAATAATAGGATATAATACCAGGAGGTTGACTCCATGGCTTGGAAGCTGGCTTCACATGCTGGGGAAAGGCAGCCCAGATAGAGAAGTGATTTCACACCAAGTAAAATGTGATTGGAGATTCCTCCTGGGAAGGGAGAAGCATGCTGAAAGTAGACTAGAGACTGAACACGATGGCCACTCAATACCCCTATTGCAAACCAAAACACCCAAAAGGAGAGAGAGAACAAAATGGAATACCCTGCACAGAGGCGGGGTGGGGTGGGGGTAGGATAGGATTGGGGATGGGAGGGATACTGGGTTCACTGGTGTTGGAGAATGGACACTGGTGGAGGGATGGGCTCTCGAACATTGTATGAGGGAAACACAAGTACGAAAATGTGTAAATCTGTAACTATACCCTCAGGGTGACTCACTAATTAAAAAATAAATAAATTTTAAAAAATGAAGGTGTTAATTAAAAAAGGAAAGGAATACAATGTTATGCATACAGTACAATGTTTTCAGTAAATTCAGTTAGAAGTAGATTTAAGCATTAAATTATGAATCAGAAAGATCTGAATATAAAACTTAAGAAGCTGTAAAAACAAAATAATGTTAGAAAACAAGGAACATAATTTGTCTAAAAAGAAGTCCCACAACCAACGTGTTTAATGAGAACTACATAGACAATAAAAGTTCCTCTGAAAAGCAAAACAGTGAAAGAGAACAAGCAAAACCTAAAATTTTAGATTTTGAAGTTTTAAAATTTATAAGTTTTGTCTATTAGTTTAACTGGTTCAAAATACTTTTCTTGCTTGCTATGAGAATGCTTTTCAAGCTTGTTATGGTCAATTATATTTTTGGTGGAGATTGCATTTAGGCTTCTTCTGACTCTCATGTTCACAGTTTAATCCTGGTACTGCTCAAAGGAACTTTATAAGATGTCTGGAATAGAAGTGGGTTCAGCTTCATAAGCGAAGTGCCATAATGTCTGTATTGTCTTTCTTCCAAAGAGATGTAATTTTGTTTTGTTTGTATGTGGGCCACACCCAGCAATATTCAGGGGTTACTCCTGACTCTGCATTCAGTAATTAATTTTTGCAGAGCTCAGGGGGGCAAATAGGTTGCCTGGGGTTGAACTAGGGTGTGGCAATTGTAAGGCAAGAGCCTTACCTGCTGTACTATCTCTCCTATCCCAAGAGATGTACTCTTAAATAACTTTCTACTTGACTACAAATACATATATCAAATATTTCATTACATACATATAATATCGAGCTTTGCATTTTTGTCTTGTGTTTTATGACAAGGAATCTACTAGAAAGTTCTGGGAAATAGATTATGGTTTCATTCATGTAAAAACAGAATTTTGTTCATGAAAATGTAGAATTCTTATAAAGTAACAGAGTGGGAGACTAATACCCAAGAGTAGTAGAAATAAGAACCAGGAGGTCTTCCCCACAGCTTGGAAACTGGCCTCACATGCTGGGGAAAAGGCAGCTGAGATAGAGAAGGGAACACCTAGTAGAGGATGTTGGGAGGACACACTCAGGTTGAAAGATGCATGCTGAAAGTAGACTATAGACTGAACATGATGGCCACTCAACACCTCTATTGCAAACTACAACACCCAAAGGAGAGAGAACAAAAGGGAATGCCCTTTCGCAGAGGCAGGGTGGGGTGGTGGGGGATGGGGTGGTGGTGGTGGATACTGGGAACATTGGTGGAGGAGAATGGACACTGTGGAGAGATGGGTAAACGATCACTGTATGACTGAAATGCAAACACAAAAGTTTATAAGTTTGTAGCTATACCACATGGTGATCCACTAATTAAAAAAGTTAAAAAATTTTTATACTGCATAAAATCCAAAAAAATAAAGAAAAGAAAATGTAGAATTCTGATGTCATCATAATTTACTAAGAAACAAAGTCTTTAAAACACTATGGGCAAACAATATCTTAAAGATTAAAATAGTATATGTGAGTTTTTTTAAATTAAAAAAGGCAAATGACATAAAAAACTGCATGCAAATGGAAACATAATTCTTGATGCTAGCTATGTGAAAGAGGATTGATTTTATAAAGTAAATGTTAAATTTCTCTTAGAAAATTTAAAACAATTTAGGATACATAAAAAGGGAAATAGGGACATGAAGCACGCAGGTCAAATGGAGAACACTTATAATGTGCTCTAAAAATTGTAAATATGTTCACAGTATTTGATGTCTGAGTTTATGCCTCCTTGTTTTAGCAATCTTAACATAATTATAATTTGTTATGAAGCAAAAAATTAAAGTGAAGAGAGTTATAAAGGATGGTTTATTCATAAAGGGAAAATGATAAAAATAAATATGGAGTACAGAAAGGCAGTGGGCATGGCTTACTCAACGGAGGTCCCAGACACAGTGGGCAGTAGCAGCAGCCATGGACCTGGGAGAGTGGTCCTAGGAGGCAACTGTTCAGAATTCAAACTCAAAGACCTCTGCTAATGTACTGCCTCCTAGTCAGAAAGATGGTGGCTGTGGCTTCCCCAGCTGGTGGCCATGTTAGCTAATGCAACACCAGCTATACTCGCCTCTGTACAGCCCATAAGATCCATTTTCAAGAAGGCAACACAGTTACACCAGAACACAGAAAAGGAAGAAAATATCCTAGAAGGGGAAAGAAGAGATCAGTACAGGTGTAGGATATCATTGGTTTGTCCTTTCTCCCTTGCCACAAAGAGTTTAGATATATCTGGCAAAAATCTCTAAACATTTTAAGACTACATTGGTATGTCCTGCTCCTCTTGCCACTAGGAGCTTAGGTATATCAGTCACGCCCATCAAGGTGCTTCCCGGGTCACTCCCATTCCTTTGTTTATCCATAATCACTTCTATGCTCTCTTCCCCAACTAGTTAATCAGCTTTTTCCCTAATCAGACTCTGTAAATTTGTTAATGTGCTCTAAAAATTGTAAATATATTCACAATAGTTGATGTGAGAGTTGCTAGGACAGTGAACTTGTATTGTAAGTTTATATTGCCTTTCTCCTCTCCTTATGTCTTTTGAATAGTTTTCTTTAAAACAATGTCCTTTTTTTATGGACAAAGAAAGACAGTTGTTAATATGCTTTGCCAACATGGGATTTAATTGGCTTCAAATATTATTCACTCCCGGGCATCTGCTTTCTCGACTTAAGCCTCAGCTGCCCTTACTTCCTAGCACCCCCAAAAGCAGGGTCCCAATGAGGGATGGGACGGACCCAGGGCAAGCGGTGAGTTATGTGCTACCCTGGCATCGAGATGGGCCTGGCCAAAGTGGCTAATGCTTAACTAAGAGCTTGGTCATGGACATGCCATGTCATGATCCAAAAGCAACGACGAGACTAGGACCCTGCTAGGGATAGGAAAGACTAATCTGGCCTGAGCACTGTAGTCTGAGATCGAGATGACCCCAGGAAAACAATTCTATAAGCTTAATTCATCTCTTGCTATGTCCATACAAAATGATTAATATTATGAATACTTATATGTTAGTTGGACCAGGAGAGGAGAAACACACCCATGGGATTCCGCTCTTGGTGGGTGTCCTGCTGAAAGAGAATCTGTCCTAGTAGAAGCATCCCCTGAGGGAAAGAACTTTACCCCTATTGATTGTGACCACACCTATGTGTAAGCCCTGACCCCTGATGCTGGGGGATTTAAGGTGGCTGTAAGAGGGGGTTCGGGGAAGAATCAGGGAGAGAGACGGGAGTGTATAGAGAGGAGATTGGAATAAACTGTAACTGAGACCAATCAGCTGGCTCTGTTCCTTCCTTCGCCTGCCTCATCATCGCCATCAACCTCCCCAGGGTGGGGGAAGTGGCTGGAGACTAACGAAAGCGGGCAGCAGGAGAGACAGAGCGCCGCTGCCCTGTGCCCCGCATGGCCCTCTGTTCCTTTTTCTTTTTTGTGTTTTTACACAACAGGCACTATGAGAAAACAGCACAGAAACCGATCATGAGAGTAATGATGATAGGAGCCCCAAAAACCTCAACAAGGAAAACCTCAACAAGAAAAATATAAATCAAAATCTCTCTGATAAAGAATTCAGTAACGAAATGGTGAGGACATTAGAAGAGAGCACAGTGCTGTAGATCACATTAGAAGTGTACTCCATTTGACCTGCATGCTTCATGTTCCTATTCCCCTTCGTGTGTGTCCTGAACTGTTTTAAATTTTCTAGGATAGTTGATCAGGATGTTCAACGAACTGAAAAAAAAATCAGTGGATTGGCTGTTCAATAAAATACAGGAGGATATTAGAGCAACAGTGAAATGGAAAGCCAATAAAATACAGATGCAAGTGAGAGCAGAAATAAGAAAACAAATATATATGTCATTAATAAAAAAAATTGATAGATGAAATAAAAAACTCAATGGATGCTCTTAACAGTAAGATGAAAACTTCTGAAGACAGAATCAGTGAGCTTGAAGATGAGCTGCAGAAAGCATCCAGGCAACAACATAAGTGAAGTCAAGAGGAACAATTGTAAGAATCTTGTCCCAAAGAAACAGAGAAGGTAGTAACAGGGTGAGGTAGTAACAGCTAAAGACATCATTGATGAAAAGCTCCTAGAGGCAGGGAATCCAGATCCAAGAAACCCAAAGAGTACCAGCTAAAAGAGACACCAATAAAAAGACTCTAAGACGTATCCTAATCAAAATGATGAATAACATAGAGAGATACAATACTGAAAGAAGCAATATCAAAGAAGGAAATTATATACAAAGAAGCATTCCTTACATTTATAGCAGACCTATCATATGAAACTCTTTAGGCCCGAGGTCAATGGTGGGATATAGTTTAAAATTTAATGAAATGAGGGCTTCACCAATAATACTTTATACAGCTGGACTCCCACTCAGATTTGAAGGAATGACATACAACTTCAAGGGCAAGCAACAGCTCAGGAACTTCATAGACTCAAAACCAACACTAAAAGAAGGAATGAAGGTGCACTGTAAGGCAAGGCAAACCCCAGAAGCACAAAAAATTTCTACAGAAAGACAGTACAAAACACCATGACAATAATCTCTCTCAAAGTTAATAAAATAAATGCCACAGTTGAGAGACACAGAGTGCTAAATAAATTAAAAAACTGAATCCAACATTCTTCTGCCTACAAGAAATACACTTGAATAAATAGAGCAAACACGGACTCAAAGTCAAAGGCTGGAAAATAATTTTTCAAGCAAAAATCTCCTTCAAAAGGGTTGGGGTGGCCATACTAATATCCAACACCATAGATTACAGGCTGAAAAAAGGTCAGAAGTGACAGCAAAGGCTATTAATAATCAAGGGATATGTACACGAAGAAGAAATTACACTCCTAAGCATATAGGCATCCAATGAGGGGCCAACAAATACTTAAAACTTATAATAGATTTCAAGAAGGACATTGGTAGCAACACAATAGTAGTTGGAGCCTTCAACACCAATATCATCTCTTGATAAATCAATGAGATTTAAACTCAGCAAGGAAATCTTGGCTGTAAAAAAGAAGTGGAAGAGAGATGATAGTTAGATATATGCAGGGCTTTTCATCCCCCAAGTGTGAATACACATTCTCTCCAGTGCACATAGGACATTCTCCAAGATAGAACACATGCTGGACCACAAAACATATTTACATAAAGTCGAGAAGATAGAAATGGTGTTGACTATATTCTCAGATCATGATGCACTTAAATTAGAAGTTCAATCAAATCAAACATCTGGAAATCAAACAGTTTCACTACTGAACAACCAGTGAAGGTTAGGGAGTAAGCCAAAGAAAAAAATCAAAAGACCCTGGATGTAGGATAACATTGATTTGTCCTTTCTCCCTGGCTGCAGGGGGCTTTGGTTTGTTGGAATGCACCCATTCACAGTGCTCCTGAGGCACTCCAATTCCTCTGTGTTTATCTTTAACTTCCCTGTGCTCTGCTTTTTCTACCCGTTCATCACTTTTTACCCCCTAACCAGTACCTGTGACACAGCAAAAGCAAAGAGAAAATTTTATGTTCTTCAAGTGTTCATCAGAAAGGAAGAAAGGGCCCACATTAATAACTTGACTTTACAGCTTAAGATCTTAAAAATCACCAATAAAAAGAGCCCAAACCAGGCAGAATGAAGAAAATCTTAAAACCGAGGGCAGAAATTAATGAGCTAGAATAAAAAAAATCCAAAAGATCAATGAAACCAAGAGCTGATTCTTTGCAAAAAAAAATTAGCAAACCACTAGCAACATTCACAGATCTAGAGAGAAAGAAATCTAATAATCCAAATCAGAAATGAAGAGGGGACATCACAGCAAACATCAGAGATTACTTTAAGTACCTGTATTCCATGAGACAAGAGAACCTGGATGAAATTTATAAATTCCTGGATTTCTATAACCTCGTGATGCTGGACCATGAACATTTAGAAATACCAGAACAGACTTATCACGATCAAGAAAATTGAAATGGCAATCAGAAGTCTCCCCAAACCAAAATCCCAGATCCAGATGGATTCACTAGTGAATTCTTCAAAACCTTTAAAGGGGAACTAGTGCCAATCCTTTTTAGACTTTTCCAGGTAATCAAAGAAACAGAAACATATATAAACTATTTCTACAAGGCAAATATCACCTTGATACCAAAAGTAGACAGAAACATCACAAAAAAGAAAATTATATGCTGGTATACCTGATGAGCACAGAAGCAATGATCCTCAAGAAAATACTAGCAAACAGAATCCAATGACTCAGCAAAGAGATCATACACCATGATCAAACAAGATTCATTGTGAAAATTCAAGAATGGTTTAATATTCTTTTTTTTTTTTTTTGCTTTTTGGGCGATGCACAGGGGTTACTCCTGGCTCATGCGCTCAGGAATTACTCCTGAGGGTACTCGGGGGACCATATGGGATGCTGGGATTTGAACCCGTGTAGGATAACATGGGATTTGTCCTTTCAGCTTTGCCGCAGGGAACTTAGTTTACCTTAAAGCAATGTCCTTTCTGTACGGACACAGGAAGACAGTTAATATTATGATTTGTGACTTGGGAGCTGATTGACTCCAATAATATTTACTCCTGGGCATCTGCTTTTTCGACTCAGTTGCCCTTAGTTCCTAGTAACCCAAAAGCAGGGTCCCAATGAGGGACAGAATGGACCCAAAGCAAGCTGTGAGCTACCCTGGCATCGAAATGGGCCAGGCCAAAGTGCCACAATACTCAACTATAAGTTGAGAGCATGGTCATAGACAAATGCGTCATGATCCAAAAGTAATGATGAGACTAGGACCCTGTTGGGGTTAGGAAGACTAACCTGGCCTGAGGACTGTGGTCTGGAATATATAGTGAATGTCCTCAGGAAGAACCAAACTTTAAGTCTGATATATCTCTTACTGTGCTCATGCAGAATGACATTGTTAGAAATATTAGAAGTAAATTTACTATTACTATTTCAGCAGATTACTAGCTGAGGAAGGAAGAAAGGAAAACACCCTGACAAACCCTTGTTTGGACCCCACCCTTGAACAGATCTTCTAATAATCTCCTTAGATGAGATTTTGTTAATATCCTCAAGAAATGGTCTTACCCTTCTTTGTTGATTTGTTAATATTCAACCCACCTTTGTGTTACCGCCCTATGTAATTGCTATATAAACTAAGACTGTATAAGATAGAGGAGACTGAAAGGGAGAACAGAGAAGAAGAGAGAAGAAGAGAGAAGACACAGAAGCAGGGCAGACGACACAGGGAGACGACACAAGAGAAGACACAGAAGACACTTGGGAAGACACAGAAGTGAAGGAGACAACACAGACAGAAGAAGACATAGAAGCAGAGACAAAGAGAGGTTGGAAGAGACAAGACGAGAGACTACAGAGACAGAGAGACAGACAGAAGAGAGCACAGCTGCATACACAGAAGCAGAGCACAAGGAGGAGCCATCACGATCCGGTCCACACACAGCGGCTCGCGAACACCGAACGTGAGAGGCGCGTGTGAGAGAGAACTGGCCCGAAAGCCAGAGGATAACAGAAAAACACAACACACATATCGTTTCCCCATCTCAAGCACGCGTGCCTTTGTGATTTTTTGCAAACCCGTGTCGGCTGCGTGCAAGGCAAACACCCTACCCACTGTGCTATTACTCTAGCTCCAAGGATGGTTTAATATTTTTAAGTCACTAAAAACAATACATCATTCCACAGATGAGTGCGATCTTTATGTCTGTCTCTTTCTTTCTTACTCATTTTACTCAACATGATACTTTCCATGTTGATCCAGTTATATGCAAATTTCATGACTTCATCTTTTCTGACAGCTGCATAGTATTCCATTGTGTAGATGTACCAAAGTTTCTTAAACCATTCATCTGTTTTTAGGCACTCTGGTTTTTTATAGATTTTGGTTATTGTAAACAGTGCTGCAATGAACATACAAGTGCAGATGTCATTTCTACTATACATTTTTGCCTCTTTGGGATATATTCTCAGGAATGGTATTGCTGGGTCAAATGGGAGTTCAACACAACTTCTTGATCCACTCTTCTGGAGTTGGGATTCCAGGTTGTTTCCATATCTTGGCTACTGTACTAATAACACCAAAGAGTAGTAGAAATAAGAACCAGGAGTTCTGCTCTCCAGCTTGGAAACTGGCCTTACATGCTGGGGGAAAAGGCAGCAGAGATAGAGAAGGGAACATCTAGTAGAGAATGTCAGGGGGACCCACTCAGGTTGAAAGCTGCGTGCCGAAAGTAGACTATAGACTGAACATGATGGCCACTCAACACCTCTATTGCAAACCACAACACCGAAAGGAGAGAGAACAAAAGGGAATGCCCTGCTGCAGAGGCAGGGTGGGGTGATGGGGGTTGGGGTGGGGGTGGTGGGAGGGATACTGGGAACATTGGTGGAGGAGAATGGGCACTGGTGGAGGGATGTGAATGAAATGCAAACATGAAAGTTCATAAGTTTGTAACTGTACCTCATGGTGATTCACTAATAAAAATTTAAAGAAATAATACATCATATCAGTAAAAGATAAAATAAAAATCATATGATCATTTCAAAAGATGCAGAGAAAGCAATTGACAAAAATCCAGCATCCACTCATAATAAAAAATCTCAACAAAATGAGAGTAGAGGGAACTTTCCTCAATACAGTGAAAGCCATCTATCATACACTCATGGCAAGCATTTACTTCTATGGGGAAAAAGTAAAACCTTTTATTTAAAGGCTCTTTCAAAGATGAAACACCACTGACAAAGCAAATGGAAGCAATGATAAACATATGGGACTATATTAAACTAAAAAGCTCTGCAGCTCAAGAGAAATGCTGACTAAAATACAAAGATGACCCACATAATGGGCAAAATAATTTACCTAATACCCACATGATAAGTGGTTAATATACAAGATAAATAAGGCACTGGTAGAATTTTACAATAAAAAACCAACCTCATCAAACAAATGGGGAGAAGAAATGAACAGAAATTTTCTCAAAGAAGAAATTCAAATGGCACATAAAAAATGCTATATACCACTAATCATCAGGGAGATGAAAATCAAAATAACAATGAGATACCATTTCACACTCTAGAAACTGGCACACATCCAAAAGGACAAGAACAACCAGTACTGCAATGAATTCAGTGAGAAAGGACTCTTATTCATTATTGGTAGCAATGATGACTGGTTTTGGAGAACAATATGGACACTCCTCAAAAGACTAGAAATTGATCTCCCATTTGAAACAGCAATACCACTTCTGGGAATATAACCTGTGAGCCCAAAAGAAACACAGTAGAAATGCCATCTGCACTTCTGTGGTCATTGCAGCACTATTCACAATAGCCAGAATCTGGAAACAACCCAGGTGCCCGGAAACAGATAACTGGAATACTACAGAGCTTGTTAGTAAAAATGAAGTCATGAAATTTCCCTATCAATGGATGGACATGGAAAGCATCATTTTGAGTGAAATGAGTTAGAAGAAGACGGACAGATATAGAATGACTGCATTCATCTGTGGTATATAAAAAAACAGTAGCATTGTTACCGTCATCCCGTTGTTCATCAATTTGCTTGAACAGGCACCAGTAAACGTCTCCATTGTGAGACTTGTTACTGTTTTTAGCACATCGAATATGTCACGTGGAGCTTGCCAGTCTCTGCCCTGTGGGCAGGATACTCTTGATAACTTCCCAGGCTCTCCAAGAGGGACGGAGTAATCGAACACGGGCCAGCCACATGCAAGGCAAACGCCCTACCCACTGTGCTATCGCTTCCAATCCAGATTCTAAGGTAATGGTCTAAAATATGTCAGAGCACAGAGAGATAACAATAGCTAACTAACAAAACCAGGGGGCACAGGCTGGTGAAGGGAAGATGGAAGGAGGGCGCAGGCAAGACTTGGTTGGTTGGTGGTTTGGGGGCCACACTCGGTGATGCTCAGGGATCATTCCTGGCAATGTCTAGGGGATCACACGGGACTGAACTGACTCAGCTGTGTGTAAGATTAGCACCCTACCTGCTGTGCTATTGTTTGGGGCAAGACGTTTTTAAAAAAATTATTACTATATTCTAATTACTGACGCTGATATAAAAGAGTAGTATAATTATTTGATGAAATACTGTTTATTCAACAATGACAGTATCTTATTTCAAGGACAAAAAGAGGGAAACCTCTATTTTTATATAAGTTGAACAAAGAAACAAAGAAAGCTGAAATCAATACTAGATAAAAACAATCATATTCCTATTTGTTTCTAGTTAGTGATTTATTTTCTTTTTTTGGACTACACCCAGCAGTGCTTGGTGGGGGGGGTGCCACATGGGATGCCGGGAACTAAACCTGGTCAACTAAACCAGCAAGGCAAATGCTCTACCCACTCCAGCCCCTGTTCTTGGTTAGTTTTTATGTTAGAATCTCAATTCACAAGTCCCACATGAAGAATTAAAATTAAATTAGAGATCATTATGTATGTAAATTAGAGATCATTATGTATGTAAATGAGAGATCATTATGTATGTAAAAAATAGTATGAGACCAATATCGAAGGCCAGGGAAAACAGGGGCCAGGAGGACTGGACAATAGTTGAAACTTGCTACAAATGCATGGGGTAAAGGGCAGTTAGGATATAGACAGGACCAATATGACAAAAATAGTGGACATCATCATTTTGGACAGAAAATGAGTGATGAAAGTAGGTAAAGGTATATAGATGATGACCTTTCAGTATTTGTTTTTATAAACCATAAGGTCTAAAAGGAACCAAGGAGAAAGAGAGAGAGAGAGACAGAGACAGAGACAGAGACAGAGACAGAGAGAGACAGAGACAGAAACAGAGAAAGTCCCTGCCATAGAGTAAGGTGGGAGGAGGGGTAAACAGGAAGGAAACTGGGGACATTGGTGGTGAGAAATGTACACTATTGAAGAGATGGGTGTTGGAACATTATATCACTGAAACTCAATCAAGAACTTTGTAACTGTGTATCTTACTGATTCAATTAAAAAATAAATTAATTTAAAAAACCACAAAAAACAGAAAAATATGGAGTAAACTTACATTTTGTAAAGGAGTTGGGCATATATGAATCTAAATAGGAATAAGAAAAGTTGTGAAAAATAAAATAACATGAAACAAAATAAAATATTAAACAGTGAATAAAATTTTTGGAACAAGTAAATTAGCATTGTTTTTAAACACACTGTAAGACACTTACAGGATATTTCCAGACGTTGATCTGAAATGAAGAATAGAAAATTGCATATTTATTTTTGATACATTATACACATTAAAACATAAACTAAATATTTTGAAAATACTTAAGAGTTTTCAATCTTAATCTTTAGCTAATCAAGCCCAGTACAATTTTGGTAAAAATTACCCTTAATTTAACTTTCATTTTTCTTTCCTACTTTCCAAATTCACTCCTTCTTTCCATCCATCCATCTTTCTTTCCTCCATCCCTTCCTTACTGTCATCCTATTTTTGATCTTAATTCATATTGTATTTCATATTTTACAATTTTTTCTTTTTCTTCTTCTCTTTTAGTCCCTTTCTCTGATAATATTTCTTGTTTCATATACCTACTTGATTATTTTCATGGTAATTTTGCTTGTTTATAAGTGATTGTCAATGGTAACCTTTCATTTTGTGGAAGAACTTGATTATGTAGGTAATAATAAGCCACTTTGGAAGATGCTAAAATTCACGGTGAAATCACCTAATGTTGGATAACAATGGGTTGTCCTTGCTTCTCCCACAGGGAGCTCAGGTTTATTGAGCCACTCCCACAACAGTGTTCTTGAGGCACACCCAATTCCATCAAGCACTTATTTTTTTGGTTTTGTTTTGTTTTGTTTTGCTTTTTGGGTCACACCTGGCAATGCACAGAGGTTACTCCTGGCTCTGCACTCAGGAATCACCCCTGGTAGTGCTCAGAGGACCATATGGGATGCTAGGAATTGAATCCGGGTCGGCCTCGTGCAAGGCAAATGCTCTACCTGCTGTACTACTGCTCCAGCCCCCCATCAAACACTTATAATCCTATATATCTTTTCTCTTTCCTTTATGTCACTTGCATGGTTTAGCAATGGCCTTTTCGTATAGGTACAGGAAGACAGTTCATGCTATGCTTTAAATATGGGAGTTAATTGACTTGAAAATAATATTTACTCCTGGGAATCTTCCTGATGACAATTGTGTTTGGAATCTATTATTATTTTCCTGGTAAAACAGAAGTTTTTGTCTAGCTATTTATATATTGACAGAAAACCAATATATGGTCCACTGATCCAGGAAAGGGCAAAATCCTGAAACTGCTGTGTCCTTTCTATTAACCTCTTTACCTTCCAACTGCTCCACCTTTATAAAACCAGAAAATATGAAGTTACAACACAGAAAAATGGAGAGAATCAAGGACCAGAAATATGGTAGAGTTGCCTAAACTGCCAAGCCAAAAGACTTTGCCTTGGGGAAGGAGAAAGTCAATGTAAAACCCTGACACCCTAACCTTAACATTCTTTACTTGCATTTGATATATATGCAAGAGATATAGCAGGGAGGTTTCTGGGGACCTTAAGTGATGCCAGGCTGCATGTCAATGGTCTCTTGTAAGATAACAGGAAACCAAAGCTATTTGATTTTAGTAATTGGAGCCTGAGAGAAGGAAATGAAGTAGAATAGAAAATCCTGAATACAATCCAAGAGCTAGATAACTTTTTTTGGAGTCAAAAGAAGCACAGAGCAGATTTTCACAGGCCTACTGGGCAGATATTCAGTCCATTTTTGGAACAAGTAAACCGTGGTTGCTTCTTGGGCTTGGTGTCATAGGCCTCACCAAACTGACTTTCAAATCCCAGGTTGCTCCCAATATTTATTGGAGCCTGTCAGTAGAGTTGATCCTGGGCACTGACGAAAGCAAATATCATGGCAGAAACACAGAGCCACTCGGTGCTATAGTTTATAGCAAGCACTCAAGTACCTGCCATTTGTACTTGGACATCAACACTACAGGAACTATTTTAGGTACAAGAAACTGAGATCAACAGGATGTAGCCTCAGCCTATTGTTGACCAGAATGAGAAAAGGAGAAAAATAAATCTGAAATATTTGCCCCTAAGAAAGTCAGAAGGAAAGGGAGAGACACAGAATTGTAGCTTTCCTATGTAGGACTGAAAAATAGACTACATAGTAGCAATGAAAGACCAAAGGAAACACCATGGGAAACCTGATATTCACAATTTAGTTGGTCACAAGGTACTTTAAGGGAGAGGTATTTGAGTTCTTGGGAAAGGAAAATGGTGGGTATAATAATGGTGGGGAAGGGGTTGGGAACATACGTACTTGAGGCCATCATTAACATTACTGTTAATAACAGATTTCAACTCCCCTCACTATAAAGTATACAGTGGTTAAATGTAAAGCAGGGTCACTAGACTGCTGTAGACTCAACCACCACCTATGACCTGTGGCAGTAGATTGTGGCTAATAGATTTTTATGAGAATAAGAGGAGCCCTTAAGCCCCAGCAAATGTGAATAAGCTATTTTGGTGAGATACTCCTCTCTGCATCTAAAGAATGTATAAAAAGTTCACTGTGTTGGTACCATTGTTTGTTTATCCAGGCATCTGTTCTAAGCCTCTCAGATTGCTTCCAAATTCTGGTTATTGTGAATAATAGTGCACTAAACATAGAAGTGCAGATGGCTGTTCTTCATTGTGTTTTTGGGCCCCAAGACTATATTCCCAGGAGTTAGATTGCTTACTCATATGGAAGCTCAACTTCTAGTCTTTTATGAATGCCCATATTGTTTTTCAAAAGGGCTGAACTGGTCAGTAATCCCATCATAAATGAATGAGAGTTCCTTTATACCAGCATCCTCTCCAGCACTGATAGTTCTTGCTCTTTTGGATGTGTGCCAGTCTCTGTGATGTGAGATGATATCTCATTGTTGTTTTGATTTATATCTTCCAGTGGGAGTTACCTTGTACTGATGAAGGGATGGGTGTTAGAACACTGAGTGATTGAAATCCAATCATTAACAATTTGGTACCTGGGTCTCAAACCCAACCATTAACAATTTGGTACCTGAGTTTCTCACTGACTCTTCTTGTTTTTTGGCTTTTCTGGGTCACACCTGGCGATGCACAGGGCTTACTCTGCACTCAGGAATTACCCTTGGCGATGCTCTGGGATGCTGGGAATCAAAGCTGGTTCAGCCGCATGCAAGGCAAATGCCCTACCTGCTGTGCTATTGCTCCATCCCCATCACTGACTCATTTTTTTAAAGGAAAAGTAAAAGATTCACCCATCTTCTCTGTGGTTCTTAGGAGTCTTTACTCTAGAGGTTTCCAACTTCCAGGCTTTTCCTTTGAATAAAGCTTTTCTCACTCAGCAATGGAGTCTGACCTGATTCCTGACACCTACCCTAAGAATACACTAAAATTCACCATTATGTTAGCAGAAGAATTTCAGAATCTGAGAAAATAATCAGTGTGCTCTAGCATAAGTGAGCTGCAATCATCCAAAATGCAAAAGATAGAAAATAGATATAACATCTTAGAAATTTCTATGCATAATTATTACATCATATGGTTTACACATAGAGAGGAAAAGAGAAGAAATGGATAAATTCTTTGTTGAAGTAAAACATAGAGTAAACACAACAGGAAAAATTTAAAACAGCATTTGGAATTAATGTAAATGTCAGTTGATAATCCTCCACTGATAATAAAGAACAAAATTTCCTAATCTCTCTAAAGTGAGATACATAGAAAATTATGGAATAAACTTACGCATGATAATAAAGTTCAGCTTTCCATTTAAAAGGATAGAAAAAATTACTCTTATAGTTGAGCTCTGAAGAAGCAGTTACAACGCATTAAAAAAAGCAGTAACTACTGAAAAACCTGAAATAGTTGAATGTAAAGATGCTAATGAACCATAACCAGTGATGGTATTCAAAAGACATGAAGAAGATAGGATGAAGATAAAGACACAAACACAGCTTTAAGATGTCCTGCCAAAAGACTAAACATGCAGTTGGAAACAAGGAAATTTGTAGGATGTGCATAGAAGGATGGCTAAGATATTGTAGAAGATAGTGGAAACAAAAATAGATGGTATGGAAAAAGCAAATGATACTTTCTTTGAGGATACCATTCAGATAAATGGAAAACTACACAATAATTAGTTGATCTTGAAACCACCTGACATCAAATCACTAAACAAAAATAACTTCTGACTACAGAGAAAACTTTAAAAAAGAATCATTGAAAAAAGAACTAGAATGGCCAGTCAGCAGCTCAGAAGTTCCAGAATATATCCCGGAGATGCAAAAGAGTACAGTAAAATTGGCATCTGCACTTGTTTATTGCAACACTATTTCCAATAGCTAGAATCTGGAAAAAACCCAAGTGCCTGAGAACAGATGAATGGTTAAAGGAACTTTGATATATGTACACTATCAAATACTATAGAGCTGTTAGAAAAGATGAAATCATAAAATTCAAATACAAGTGAATGGAAATGGAGAGTATCATGCTAAGTGAAATGAGTCAGAGAGAGACAGACATACAATGACTGCACTCATTTGTGGAATATAAAGTAACATAGTGGGAGACTAATGCCTAAGGATAATTGAGATAAAGGCTAGGAGGACTGCTCCAGGGCTTGGAAGGCAATCTCATTGCTGGGAGAAAAGGCAGTTGGGATAGAGAAGGAATCACTAAGTAAATGATCATTGGGGAACTGGCTCAGGATGATATAGGTGGGCTGAAAGTAGACTATGGACCAAACATTATGGCCGCTTAGTACCTGTTTTACAAACTATATCACCCACAAAAAGGAGAGAGAAAGAGAGAATGTGCCTTCCACAGAGACAGGAGGTGGGATGGGGTGGGGGTGGCAGGAGGGATACAGGGAACATTGGTGGTGGAGAATAGGCACTGGTGGAGGGATGTGTACTCGAACATTATATTACTGAAATGTAATCACTCAAATTTGTAAGTCTGTAATTGTATCTCATGGTGATCCATTAAAATAAAAAAATTAAAAAAAGAAGTTCCAGAAGTCTTTAGATACATTTTAAAATTTATGTTAGGCATCACGATTTGTAATATTGATAATGGCAGCATTCCCTGCATAAAACATTCTGACACTGCACCCTCTGCCAGAGTGTCAGCTTCCCTTGACCGTGCCCTGCTTCCCTGTTCACCCAATCTTATCCTCTTCCCATCTCTCTAGCAGTTATATGCTTTCTTCAAAGACCAATATTCAGTTTCTGTTGCCTCTGGCACTTGTTATTCTTTTAAAAAATTAATTTTTTTGTTAAAGCACCTGTACATGATGTATAAAGTTATGTAGTTGAGTTTTATTTATTTATTTATTTATTTATTTATTTATTTATTTATTTATTGCTTTTTGGGTCACACCTGGCGATGCACAGGGGTTACTTCTGGCTCTGCACTCAGGAATTACTCCTGGCAGTGCTCAGGGGGCAATATATGGGTGCTGGGGATTAACCTGGGTCAGCTGTGTGCAAGGCCAACACCTTCCCCACTGTGCTATCCCATTGCAGCACTAATCCCACCACCATGGGAAAGCCTGGCAAGCTCCCTGTGGCATATTCATATGCCAAAACAAGAAACAATGATGGGTATAATTCCCCTGATCCTGAAAGAGCTTACAATGCAGCACTGTTGGGAAGGATGAGTAAAGAGAAACTTCTAAAATCTCAGGGTTAGGACAAATGGAGACGTTACTGAGACTGCTCAAGAAAATCGATGATCAACAGGATGATGATGGTGATGATGAATCCCACCACCAGTGCCAACATCCCTCCACCAATGTTCCCATATTATTTCCCATATTCTTCCACTCCCTTCATTTTTAGCCTGCTTTCTTGACAGGAACATTTTCACCTTTGTTCTTTAAAGTGTGTGTCTCTTGATTTCAGTTTTGTTGACTCTGTGGTTTGGATATTTGGCTCTGTCATCCATTAACACCGCCTTTGTTCCTGAATCCCCTCATCTGACCACCATTGCTTCTTATCTCTCTCTTCTCCCTCCCTTCTACTCTTTCTGTTCCTCTGTATAATCTGGGGGCAAAGTTGATCTGGGGTAATTCCCCTTTAAAACATTGCATTTCCTCAACAAGTTATTCTAAATATCACATATAAGTGATATCATCCTGTGTTTATCCTCATTCTGGCTTGCTTCATTTAACACAGTCCTCCAGTTCCATCCAGGTTGCTGCAAATTGCAAAATTTCATCATTTCTTATGGCTGTGAAGTACTCTATTGTTAGCACAGCAGTTGGGCTTTCGCCTTTCACGTGGCCGACCCGTGTTCTATTCCTTCGCCCCTCTCAGAGAGCCCGGCAAGCTACCGAGAGTATGGAGCCCGCGCGGCAGAGCCTGGCAAGCTACCTGTGCTTATTGGATATGCCAAAAACAGTAACAATAAGTCTCTCAATGAGAGACATTACTGGTGCCTGTTCAAACAAATCGATGAGCAACAGATGACAGTGACATCTTCATGATTCACTTATTTATCATTGGGCATTTAGATTCATTCCAAATCTTAGATATTGTATGGTGAACAGCAATGAATAGTGGTGCACAAATGTTCTTTGATATCAACCATTTATCTGATGTTTTCAGTAAGTATATTTTCACTTACTTGGGCTTTTTACTTATACTAAAATCATCCTACTTTTATTGAGAATAAGGAACAATCTAATGGGAAATGTCTCAACACTTCTTAGTTTGTTTCACAGGATCACAAATGAATTGTATAATATACATCAGGTCAATTTCCCAGTTAGATTTTCTTTAGTCGTACTCCATGTTTCTCTGGCCGTATAGAACTTTTTAAGTTTGATGTGGTCTCATTTCTTTAATTTTGATACTATTGTTTTTGCCAATAGCATAATATCATTGATGACTCCATGTTATTTAGGTCCTGGAAAGTTCTGTCTATATGTTCCACAATGTACTTTATAGATTCAGGTCTGATCTCAAGGTCTTTGATACACTTTCAGTTGCTTTTTTTGAGATATGATGCAACTTTACTTTCTTCCATGTGGTTATCCAATTCTCCCTACATCATTTGTTGAAAATGCTGTCTTTATTCCATTTCATGCTCTCAGGTACTTTGTTAAAATATCTGCTTTTCTTCCCCATATATCTGGGGGATTACTTTTGGTATTCTATTCTGACCATTAGTCAGAGAGTCTTTTTTAATTCCAGTATGGTGCTGTTTTGATTACTATGACTTTGTAGTATAGATTCAAGTTAGGTGTGACATGCCTCTCGGTTACTTGTTTTTAAGTATGGTTTTCACTATCTGAAGTCTTTTATAATTCCACACAAACTTTATAATAGACCATTCAAAGTACTTGATAAGTGTTGTCTGAAATTGGAGTGGGATTGCTTTGAATCTATATAGTAGATTTGATAAGCAGATCTTTTCGACAACACTGATTCTTTCAGTTGATGAGAATAGAATATCCAAAGATCTTTAATTTCTTTCTTGAGTGTTTTATAGTTTCTATAGTATGTCTCTCACATCTTTTGTTAAGCTTATTTCTAGGTACTTGATATTTTGGACACCATTTAAAATTTTAAATTAAAAAAAATTTAATGAATCAACGTGAGGTACAGTTACAGACATGCGAACTTTCATGCTTATGTTTCAGTCATATGATGATCAAGTGCCCATCCCTCCCCCAGTGCCCAATCTCCACCACCAATGTTCCCAGTATCCATCCCAACCCCCCCATCTCCCCCACCATACCCCCTTCACCTCTGTGACAGGCATATTCCACTTTACTCTCTCTCTCCTTTACGGCGTTGTGGTCTACAATGCAAGTATTGAATGGCCATCATGTTCGGTCTATAATCTACTTTCAGCATGCATCTGTCTGAGCTGCCTTTTACCCAGCATGTGAGGCCAGGCTTCAAGCCGTGGAGCAAACTTCCTGGTACCTATCTCTACTATCCCTGGGTGTTAGTCTCCCATTCTGTTACTTTATATTTCACAAATGAGTGCAATATTTCTATGTCTGTCCCTCTCTTTCTGACTCATTTTACTTAACATGATACTTTCCATGTTGATCCACTTATATAAAAAATTTAATGACTTCATCTTTTATAACAGCTGCATAGATTCCATTTTGTACATGTACCAAAGATTTTTTAACCAGTCATCTGTTCTTGGTCACTCTTGGTCACTCTTGTCCCGATTCTGGCTATTGTAAGCAATGCTGCAATGAACATACAAATGCAGATGTCATTTCCACTATCCTTTTTTTCCCCCCTCTGGGATATATTCCCAGAAGTGGTATTGCTGGGTCAAAAGGGAGCTCAATTTCTAACTTTTTAACATCCATGATGTTTTCCAAAAGGGCTGAACCAGTCGACATTCCCACCAGCAGTGAAGGAGAGTCCCTTTCTCCCCACATCCAAGCCAACACTGGTTGCTTTTGTTCTTTTGGATGTTCTTTTGTTCTTTTGTTCAGTCTCTATGGTGTGAAATGATATATTATTGTTTTAATCTGCATCTCCCTGATGATTAGTGATGAAGAGTATTTTTTCATTTGCCTTTTGATCATTTGGACTTCTTCTTTGAGAAAGTTTCTGTTCATTTTATTACCCCATTTTCTGATGGGGTTGGATGTTTTCTTCTTGTGCAGTTCAACCAGTGCCTTCTATATACTTGATACTAACCCTTATCAGATAGGGTATTGGGTGAATATCCTGTCCCATTCCACAGATTGTCTTTGTTTTTTGTAACTGTTTCTTTTGAGGTACAGAAGCTTCTTAGTTATTTTTCTATCTACCAGCATTTTGGACTCACATCCCAGCCACCATTATCTAATTCTGAAGAGGACATCCTGGCAATACCAATCACATTAGACCAACAGTCCACCAGCCTATTCTAATCAAAATACTCCCTAAACACTGAAATAACAGTGAACACAAAGAATTGAATAATCCCAAAGAAAAAGGGATCTTCTGAAGCCACACTAGTGACCTCACATAAGGTACAGAGGAGCACCAAAGAGGTAGTATTACTAAATGGGAAAAAAGAGACCACTACCAACTAAGCCCATGTAGAATCCTCCCTTGTCATGAGAGGTGGTCACTAATAATGAACTGAATGGACCCACCTTCATACTACCACAGCAACATGAAGAAACAGTGCAGATCCACCCCACAAGGAGTGGATGAAGAAAAGAGCCCTGAAGCCTAATCAGGAAATTCCCACAAAAAATAATCTCTCAGACAAAGAATTCAGAGATAAAATGTTGAGGATATTCAATGAACTCAAAAAACGGTGGAACAGACGTCCAGTAGATTAAAGGAGGACATGAGAGAAACGGTGTAATGGATGGCCAACAAAATACAGGGAGAAATGAGGGCAGAAATACAAAATCTACAAACAGAAGTGCCACAAATAAAGGATTTGGTAGATGAAATAAAAAACTCAGTGGGTGGCCACAACAGTAGAATGGTTACAGCTGAGACAGAATCAGTGAGCTTGAAGATGAGCTGCAGGAAACTTACAGGCAACAACAAACTATGGAAGAAGACCTGAAAAGAGCTCTAGGGTGACTCAGAGTCCTAAGGGGATGATTTCAAGAGGAACAACATTAGAATCATCAAAAGGACAGGGAAGCAACCCCAATGAAAAAGCCACAGACAGAAATCATTGCTGATATTCCCATTTGTTTATCTTTGTTTCCACTTGCTTGGTCAGTGGCATTCATCTTTGAAGAGACTAATCACCAGGGAGATGCAGATCAAAACAACAATGAGAATTCATCTCACACCATAGAGACTGGCACACATCCAAAAGAACAAAAGTACTGGTGTTGGCATGGATGTGGGGAGAAAGGGACTCTATTCCACTGCTGGTGGGAAAGTAGACTGGTACAGCATTTTTGGAAAACACTATGTATTTTTCTCAAAAAACTAAAAATTGAGCTCCCATTAGACCCAGCAATGCCACTTATGGAAATGTATCCTGGAGATGCAAAAAAAATATAGTAGAAATAAATGTCATCTGCACTTGTATGTTTATGGCAGCACTATTTACAATAGCCAGAATATGGAAAAAACTGAGTGCCTGAGAACAGATGACTGGTTAAAGAAACTTTGGTACATATGCAAAATAGAATACTATGCAGCTGTTAGAAAAGATGAAACCATGAAATTTACATTTAAGTAGTTCAACATGGAGAGTATCGTGCTAAGTGAAATGAGTCAGAGAGAGAGGGACAAACATAGAATGACTGCACTCATTTGTGGAATATAAAGTAACAGAATGGGAGACTAACACCCAAGGATAATAGAGATAAAGGCCTGGAGGATGGCTCCATGGCTTGGAAGCCGGCCTCACATGCTGAGGGAAAAGGCAGCTGGGATAGAGAAAGACCACTAAATGAATGATGCTTGGAGGGCTCATTCGGGATGGGAGATGTGTACTGAAAGTAAACTATAGACCAAACATCACAGCCACTTACTACCTGCATTGCAAACCATAACACCTAAAAGGAGAGAGATAGTAAAAAGGAATGTGCCTGCCACAGAGGCAGGTGGGAGGGATAGGGTATGGTGAGGTGAAAGGGATATTGGGAACATTGGTGATGGAGAATGGGCACTGGTGGAGGGATGGTCCTCAATCATTGTATGACTGAAATGTAATCACGAAAGTTTGTAAGTCTGTATCTGTACCTCATGGAGATTCATTAAAAAATTTGAGGGGCCGGAGCGATAACACAGTGGGTAGGGCATTTGCCTTGCACGCGGCCGACCCGGGCTCAATCCCCGACATCCCATATGGTCCCCCAAGCATTGCCAGGAGTAATTCCTGAGTGGAAAGCCAGGAGTGACCCCCTGAACATCGCTGGGTGTGACCCCCAAAAAAATTTGAAAGAAAATACTCCAAGACACCTCCTAATCAGAATGATGAAAACCATAGATAGAGACAGAATACTGAAAGCAGCAAGATCAAAGAAGGAAATTATACACAAATGTTCATTTTAAAGCTTTACAGCAGATTTATCAAAACAAATCCTTGGAGCCTGAAGATGATGGTGGGATATACTAAAAAAACTTAGTGAAATGAACTTCTCATCAAAAATACTTTACCTCGCCATCTCTAACTCATATTCAGAAGAACAATATGCCACTTTACATACAACAACTCAGGAACTTAGTAGACTCAAAAAACAACTTTACAAGAAGAATTAAAGGGGCTACTTTAGGACAAGGTAAGTCCTCCAAACATGTCAAACTTCTGCAGAAAGATGTCAAAAAGTTCCATGACATAAATCTCTATCAGTGGACTAAATGCAGCATTTAAGAGCACAGAGTGGTAAAATGGATTAAAAAAATTGAACTCAATGTTTTCTGCCTACAAGAAACTTATTTGAACAGTCAGAGCAAACACAGATTCAAAGTGAAGGGTTGTAAGACAATTATTCAAGCAAACAGTCCCGTCAAGAAAGCTGGCTGGCCATAATGATAATAGATGACATAGACCTCCAGTTGAAAAGGGGTGTAAAACGCAGCGAAGATCATTTCTTAATGATTAAGTGATATGTACATCAGGAAGAGCTCACATTCCTAAATATTTGTGTACCTAATGAGGAACCAGCAAAGTACTTAAAACATTTGACCTGATGGAAAAGAGAAAGGATCATTAAGAAAATAATGGCTGGAGGAGTCAGTTGGGATGAGAGATGTGTGCCGAAAATAGGGAATAGACCAAACATGATGACCTCTAAGTGTTTGTGTTGCAAGCCATAAAGACCCAAAGTAGAGAGTATGGGAAATATTGTCTGCCATGGAGGCAGGGGGAGGGTGGGAAGGGGGGTATATCGGGGATATTGGTGGTGGGGAATGTGCACTGGTGGAGGGATGGGTGTTTGATCATTGTGCAATTGTAACCCAAATATGAAAGCTTGTAACTATCTCATGGTGATTCAATAAAATTAAAAGAAAATCTGATCTAAGACTTGAAGAAAAGGCATTGATACCAACACACTAGTTGTTGGAGTTTGCAAAATGGCCCTGTCACTGCTTGAGAGATCAAATAGACTAAAGCTGAACCAGGAAATGCTTTTTTGAATCAGGAAATGAAAGAGATGTGGTTAGCATATATATATATGTATATATATGCACAAACATATATATATACATTCATGTATGTATATGTATGTAAGTATATGGGTTTTATACATGTGCAATTAAGAAATGGAAGAGATGTGGTTGGCAAATATATATATGTGTATATATATACATAATATGTATATATGTATATGGTTCTTCATCATCAAATGTCCATGGATTTCCTATACACAAATAATGAAAGAAGACAAATATCACTGTCACTGTCACTGCCATCCTGTTGTTCATTGATTTACTCGAGCAGGGCACCATTAAGATCTCCATTAGTCCCAGCCCTGAGATTTTAGCAGCCTCTCCTTACTTGTCTTTCCCAACACTGTTGTATTGGAGACTCTTTCAGGGTTAGGGGAATGAGACCCGTTATTGTTACTCTTTTTGTCATATTGAATATGCCATAGTAGCTTGCCAGGCCCTGCTGTGTGGGTGGGAACGCTCAGTGACTTGAGGGCTCTCCGAGAGGCATATATACATATATTTCCCTCTATGATTTGTTGCCTACTGTCTGAACCCCATAAAATATTGTGTGGTAATTATAGAAAATGGGTAGGGAGTATCTTATAATGTGTCAGCTTTCTCAGCTGCAGTCCAGAAATATGTTCAGGAATATGTCAGGCTTGGCCTGAGTGTGTGGAAAGTGGCCTAGAGGATGCTGGTGGTTGGGTAGTGGAGGTCGGCTGCCGGGGGCTGGGTCCCTTGGGGTGGGCTCTCACTCGCGCCTCCCACTGGGGCTCCTTGAGTGAAAACAGCCTGGTGCAGAGTCTGGTGGCATGGTTATGGGGGCCTTATTTTATGCTCCCTTCTGGGAGAAGCAGTCATGAGGACAAAGATATATTTTAAAAGACAGATGTGCCTTAGAAAATCAAGTACCTTGGGATCAGCTTAACTAAAAGTTAAAAGACCATTTCAATGAAGACTACAAAACACTACTTCAAGAAATAAAAGAGGAAATGGGAACATATCCTGTATTTATATATTGGGAGACTTGATATTATCAAAATGGCAATAATTTACATAGCATTGTACAGATTCAATATAGTCCCTATAAAATATCCATGTCATAATTAATTAATGTTTTCATTAGTTTTTAAAATTCAAATTTTAAAAATTGTTTTAATTGAATCACAGTGAGATATACAGTTAGAAAAATTTTCAAGATTGGATTTTAATCATGACATGTTCCAACACCTGTTCCTTCATCAGTGTAAATTTCCCACCACCAATGTTCCCAGTCTCCCTCCTGACCCCTCCTCTCCCACCACTATGGCTGACACTGTTCTCTCTCTCTCTCTGGTAAAAGGTGAAAAATTTATGCCCTCTGAAGAGAAGTTAGAGTTTCTCTCTCTCTCTCTTTCTCTCTCTCTCTCTGGGCATTATGGTTTGCAATACAGATACTGAAAGTTTATCATGTATATCCCTTTACATACTTTCATCACTCAGTTCTTGTCCAGAGTGCTCATTTCCAACTATTAGTTTCATATTGGATTTTTCTCTATCCTAACTGCTCTCCCCCACACCCCGTGGTAGCTTCCAACCATTGACCAGTCCTCCTGGTCTCTGTTTTACCTGGCCTTGAATATTAGTCTCATAGGTTATTTTTTATATCACACAAATAAATACAGTCATCCTATATCTGTCCCTCTCTTTTGACTTATTTTACTCAGCATGATATTCTGCTTGTCCATTAATTTACAAGCAGATTTTATGGTGTTAAACCATCCTTGTACCCCCGGGATGAATTCTACTTGGTCATGCAGTATGATCTTTTGGTGAGTTGTTGGATTCTATTTGCTAGTATTTTGTTGAGGGTCTTTGCATCAGTGTTCATCAGGGATATTAGCCTTAATTCTTTCTTTCTTTCTTTCTTTCTTTCTTTCTTTCTTTCTTTCTTTCTTTCTTTCTTTCTTTCTTTCTTTCTTTCTTTCTTTCTTTCTTTCTTTCTTTCTTTCTTTCTTTCTTTCTTTCTTTCTTTCTTTCTTTCTTTCTTTCTTCTTCTTCCTTCCTTCCTTCCTTCCTTCCTTCCTTCCTTCCTTCCTTCCTTTCTTTCTTTCTTTCTTTCTTTCTTTCTTTCTTTCTTTCTTTCTTTCTTTCTTTCTTTCTTTCTTTCTTTCTTTCTTCTTTCTTCTTCTTCCTTCTTCCTTCCTTCCTTCCTTCCTTCCTTCCTTCCTTCCTTCCTTCCTTCCTTCCTTCCTTCCTTCCTTCCTTCCTTCCTTCCTTCCTTCCTTCCTTCCTTCCTTCCTTCCTTTCTTGTCTCTGCTTTTGATATCAGGGTAATATTTGCCTCATAGGAACAGGAAATGCAGCTGTTTCTTCAGTTTTCCAGAGAAGTTTGAAAGGATTGACAGTAGGTCATCTTTAAAGGTTTTGAAGAATTCACTAGTGAATCCTACTGGATATAAACTTTTGCTTTTGTAAAGACTTTTGGTTACCATTCCAAGTTCCTCATTAATTATAGGTCTTTGGTGGCACCCATGTGGCAGGCACCATCTTCTAGACTCCAAACCCAGAGGTATTCGGTTTTTACTTTTGGGCTCCCAGGAACTCATGGGAAGGGGGCATAACCGGCACACCCTCGGCCCAGATAAATCCAGAGCCGCTGAGTGCGAATCGGACCCTCTGTGCCTAAAGACTTTGATTCCAGAGATCTAACACATTCGGGCATCCAGCGCAGCATCCAATAGCAATGCACTGGGACTACGAACTGGGCTACAACTCTGTACTGCCGGGGGTGGATTTTTTCCTCCCCACCCTGTCTTCCTGCATGGAAAGCGGCGGGCTGGCGGCACCCATGTGGCAGGCGCCATCTTCTAGACTCCAAACCCAGAGGTATTCGGTTTTTACTTTTGGGGCTCCCAGGAACTCATGGGAAGGGGGCGTAACCGGCACGCCCTTGGCTCAGATAAATCCGGAGCCGCTGAGCGCGAATCGGACCCTCTGCGCCTAAAGACTTTGAATTCAGAGACTTCTTACAGCAATGCACTGGGACTGTGAGCTGGGCTATGTAATTTCTGGCAGAATTTTCCCTGGACTTTATACAGAAATCCAAAACTGTGCGGACGCTACCGCATTCGCACAACTTAATATTTATAATTGTCAGCAATGTGAAACGGTTCCTTTTGAACAGGTCTTACTTGGGGGGGGAAACTCCAAATAATAACAGTAAGTTTTTGTTGAAATATTGAAGGTTTTTAATGTAGCAGCCACCTCTCTGGACTGTGAACTAAGCAAAAACCCCACGCTGGCCGACGCGGCGTGGCGTGCACCATACTATGAGGCGCGGGAAGGGGGATGAGGGGGAAAAAGAAAAAAAAAAGGGAAAAGGAAAAAGGAAAAAAAAAAGAGAGTTATGTGCTTTTAGCAGTGGGGCTACATATCTCTTCATTTCCAGCAATGAAAAACTAATTATCAAATGTAGTAGGTCTGTCTCTCTTGGGTGGAAACTCCAACAACTATAGTGAGTTTTGTGTTGAATTATGGAATGTAATCAAGGTAAAGAGAAAATGAAGTGAAATTTATTAGTTATACAGTAGGGGGTAGGGGGTGGGGGCGGGGGGTATACTGGGGTTGTTGTTGGTGGAATATGGGCACTGGTGAAGGGATGGGTGTTTGAATATTGTATAACTGACATATAAACCTGAGAACTTTGTAACTTTACACATGGTGATTTAATAAAAAGTTAAAAAATAATTATAGGTCTTTTCAGGCATGCTGAGTCTTTTTGGTTCAGACTTGGGATATTATAGGAATCCAGGAATTTATCCATTTCTTCTTGGTTCTCTTGTTTCATGGCACAGACTCTCAATATAATCTTTGGTCATTTCTTGAATTTCTGTGCTTTATGTTGTGATGTCCCCTTTGCATTTCTGATTCACTTTATTTTGTTTCTCACTCGCTTTGTGACTCTTGCTAGTGGTTTATTGATCTTGTTCATCTTTTCAAAGAAACAGCTCTTGGTTTCATTGATCTTTTGGATTGTTTTATTGGACTCCAGTGTGTTAATTTCTGCTCCATGTTTTATTTTTTTTCATGCTCCTGCCTGATTTGGGCCCATTTACTTGGTAATTTTCTAAGATCTTAAGTTGTAAAGTCAAGTTATTTTGTGGTCTCTTTCTTTCTTCCTGATGAATGATTGCAGAGCTATAAACCTTTCTTTTAACATGCTTTTGCTGTGTCCCTCAAGTTCTAGTAGCTAGTGTCCTCCTTCTCATTTGTTTCCAGGAATCTTTTGATTTTTTTTAAAAATCTTTTAATTTTTTTTTCTAATCCACTTGTTTTTCAGCAGTGTGCTAGTTAATTTCCAGTTGTTTTATTTGATTCTACAACTTCTATGTGTAACTAACTTCTATTTTAAGTGAATTATTGTCTGATATAGTCGATCCCATTTCTATCTTCTTGATTTTATAGACGTATGTTTTGTGGCCCAGCATGTAGTCTATCTTGGAGAATATCCCATATATTTGGGGAAGAATTTGTATTCAGCTTTTGGAGGATGAAAAGTCCTGAATATTTCTACTACTACTAGCACCCTCTCTTCCATTTCTTCTTTCAAAGCCAGTATTTTCTTGCTGAGGTTTAATCTTGTTGATCTCTCTAGAGTTGACAAGGCACTGCTGGAGTCTCCAGTTACTGCTGTATTGCTAACAATGTCTTCTGAAAGTCTATTAGTTGTTTTAATACTTTGCTGAACCCTTTATTGGGTGCATATGTGTTTAGATATATAATTTCATCCTGATGTACATGTTCCATCTTTCTGCAGAAGTTTGTTGTGCTTTGGGAGTTTGTCTTATATTTCAGTAGCCTGTTCAGTCCTTCTGTTAAAGTTGGTTTCAGTCTATGAAATTCCTGAACTCTTTACACATGAAGTTGTGTATCATTCCTTCAAATTTGAATGAGAGTCTATCCAGTAAAAGAATTTTTTGTGAGGCATTTATTCATTGAATTGTCTCAACTATATTTCACCACAACCTTCAGTTCCAGAGGATTTCATCTGATAGATCTTTTGTAAATCTAAACGACACTCCTTTTTATGTAATTTTCTTCTTTGATATTGCTGCTTGCAGTATTGTTTCTCTACCTATATGATTCATCATTCTGATTAGGATCTGTCTTGGAGTCTTGTTATTAGGGTCTCTTTTAGCTGGTACTCTGTGCTTCTTGTATCTTTATGCCTTCATTCTTCTGCTCTGGAATGTTTTCAGGAATGATGTCTTAAACTGCTACTACCTCATTGGCATTGCCTCACTCTCTTCTAGGACTTCACTGATTCTTGTGTTGTTCTTCTTGAATTTATCATATAATTCTCTTACCCACACTTGAGCTCCTTTGAGGTGTTTTTTTTTCATCTTTGGTTGTTGCCTGGATGTTTTCTGCAGCTCATCTTCAAGCTCACTATTTCTGTCTTAAGCTGCTGTTACTCTACTGTTGAGGGCAAACACTGTGTTCTCTTGCTGGTGTCTGTACGTCTGCAGGAGATGTATCATCTCGCCTAAGGATTATCTGGGTACAAGGAACTGCAGAGATGCCTCTCTTCGTTTACTGCTGCCTTGCACTGCACTAATTGGGAAACCCCTATGTCATTATTTAAAAGAAATAGATCAGTGTTCCTAAATTATATGAAACAGCAAACACCCACAAATAGCTAATTCAACTCTTGGGAAAAAGAAGATTGAAGGCATCACATTATCCAACTTCAAACTGTAATGCAAAAGGATATTATTTAAAACAGCATGGCTGTGGAATGGAGACAGACTCTCAGGTCAGTGGAATAGACCTGGAAATCCTGAAGTATAGAATCAGTTAATCTTTGACTAAAAAGCAAAATCGTGAAGTGGAGCAAGGAAAGTCTTTTCTCCTAAAGGTGTTGGGAAAACTGGTCCTCTGCATGTATAAAAATAAACTCAGATCTCTTTCTAATACCATGCTGAGAAACAAAATCAAAATGAATGAAAATCTTTAACATCAGATCTGAATCGATAAGGTACATAGTGAAAAATATAGGCAGAAATTTCCATGACATTGACGCTAAAGATATCTTTAAGGATGAGTCACCATGACTAAGAATAGAAGCAATGAGAAACAAATGGGAGTGCATAAAACTAAGAAATTTATGCTCTTCAAATGGACAATGGCCAGGATACAAAGAGACCATGGGATAGGAAAAAATATTACCTTCCACTCATCTGATAAAGAGTTAATATTAAATGTTATATTTAAGGCACTGGTAGACCTTGACAAGAAAAATAATCCAACACCATAAAAAATGGAGAGAAGAAATGAACAGAAATTTTCTCAAAGAAGAAATTCAAATGTCACATGTAAGAAATGCTCTACATCACTAATTATCAGGGACATGCAAGTCAAAAATCAAAACAACAATGAGATATCTCACAGCCTAGAGATTGAAAACATCCAAAAAGACAAGAGCAACTAGTACTGGCACATATTCAGCGAGAAAGGATTCTCATTCATTATTGGTAGGAATGTGGATTGATCCAGCCCTTTTGGAAAACAGTATGGACATTCCTGAAAAAAAATAGGAATTGATCTCCCATTTGAAATAACAATACCGCTTCTGGGCTCCTGTGAGCCCAAAAACACATAGGAGAAATGCCATCTGCACTTCTATGTTCATTGCAACATTATTCACAACAGCCAGAATTTGGAAACTATCCGCGTGCTCGGAAACAGATGACTGGATAAAGAAACCATAGTACATCTACACAAATAAATAACTACAACAGCTGTTAGTTAAAATGAAATCATGAAATTCGTCTACAAATGGATGAACATGGAGAAAATCATGCTAAGTGAAGTGAGTCAGAAGAAGAAATACAGGTATAAAATGACCTCTTTCATCTGTGGGATATAAAAAAATATAGTATGAGACTAATATTGAAGGCCAGGGAAAACAGGGACCAGGAAGACGGATCCCTGGAAGACACTGAAGCTTGCTACAGTGCATGGAGGCAAAGGGCAGTTAGAATATAGACAGGACCCAATATGAAAATAATAGTGGAAATGATTATTTTGGACAAAAAATGAGTGGTGAAAGTAGGTAAAGCGATATCGATGATGACCTTTCAGTATCTGTTTTGTAAACCATAAGGACTAAAAGGCACCAAGATGAGGGAGAGAAAGAGAAAAAGAGCAGAGAGACAGAGAGAGAAATAGAGACAATGACAGCGAGATAAAGAGAGAGAGAGAGAGAGAGAGAGAGAGAGAGAGAGAGAGAGAGAGAGAGAGAGAGAGAGAGAGAGAGAGAGAGAAAATCCCTGCCATAGAGTAGAGGCAGGGTGGGTGTAGACAGGAGGGAAATTATGGATATTGGTGGTGAGAAATGTACACTGGTGAAGAGGTGCGTTTTGGAACATTATATCACTGAAACCCAATCACAAACAATTTTGAAACTGTGTATCTCACTGTGATTCTAAATTAATGTACAAAAACAACAAAAACAGGAAAAACATAAAATAAACAAGTTTTGAAAAAGTTTGGCATATCTGATTCTAAATAAGAATAACAAAAGTTGTGAAAACTAAAATGACTTGAAACAAAATAAAATATAAAACAGTGAATACAATTTTTGCAAAAACAAATTAGCCTTGTTTTAAAACACACTGTGAAAACACTTACAAACTATTTCCAGACATTGATCTGAAATGCAGAATAGAAAATTGTATATTTATTTTTGAGACATTATACACAATAAAACAAAAACTAAATATTTTAAAAATACTTAACACTTTTCAATTTTAATTTTTAACTACTTAATTTTACTTCCATTATTCTTTCTGAATTTCAAAACTTACTCCTTCTTTCCTTCCTTCCTTCCTTCCTTCCTTCCTTCCTTCCTTCCTTCCTTCCTTCCTTCCTTCCTTCCTTCCTTCCTTCCTTCCTTCCTTCCTTCCTTCCTTCCTGGCATCCTTTTTTGATTTTCATTCAGTTTTATTTCTTATTCTACCATTTTAATTCTTTTTTTCCTTCCCTTTTAGTCCCTTTCTCTGATTTTATTTCTTGTTTCACATACGTACTTGATTATTTTCAGGGAAATTTTGCTTGCTTTCAAGTGGTTGTCAATATTACCTTCTCATCAAGATATCAAATTGCAATGCCCTGCTACAGAGGCGGGGTGGGGTGGGGGGATGGGACTGGGGTGGGTGGGAGGGATACTGGGTTCATTGATGGTGGAGAATGGACACTGGTGGTGGGATGGGCTCTTAAACATTGCATGAGGGAAAAACAAGCATGAAAATGTATGAATCTGTAACTGTACCCTCATGTGACTCACTAATTAAAAAATAAATAAATTTAAAAAATATTACCTTCTCATCTGTGGAAGATCTTGTCATGTAGGTAATAACAAGACAATTTGGCAGATGCTAAAACTTTCAGTGAAAACACCTGGTCCTGAATTTTTGAGTGGAAACTTTTGACTCTTTTTTTCCTTTTCTTTTCTTTTGTTCTTTTTGGTTTTTTTTTGGGGGGGGGCATATCCAGTGTGTTCAGGGCTTACTCTTGATTTTGTTCTTAGGGAACATTCCTAGTAGTGCTCAGGGAACCACATAGGATGCTGAGGATTAAATCTGGGTAGGCTGTTTGCAAGGCAAGTGCCCTTTCTGCTGTACTATCTCTCTGGCTCCAGAACCCTTGATTCATGTTTAAAATTTACTTCCCATAATTGATCTGTTTAGTTATTATATTTTATCATTGAGTTTTCAGACTTAGGGGTTGTAATTTTTTATATTAGAGTTAATACAACCTGGATTTAATAGTGTTGATTTTATGACTTGTTGTACATAGTTCTTACATTATCACTACCATCAAAGAGCCTAGATCCTCTACCTGTCCTTGTATCTTTCTATTTAACACTTACTTTCTTCTCAACCCCTGCAACTTATTGTTAATCTTAGTTCTGTAATCAGAGGCTAAAGGATTTTCAGCGTTCAATATAAACAAAGATGTACCCAATGACATCATTCTTCTATGTTACATAAAAATGAAAAAAAGATAATATAATTTTAAGAAAGCATCTATTTACTTTTGTTACGAGCATGCTATTGTTTGTAGTGGTCTACCGGAATCCCTTGTATTACTATAGTATCTCCTTTAATGTTTCCCCCTTCTCCTCAATCCTATTTTTTAAAAAAATTCGCTTTCTTAGACTAGTTAAGGGCTTGCCACTTAAAAATCTCATTTATGTGTCATTTCCAACTTTGGAAATCATTGCATAATTTGGAAGTTATTAATGAAGACACAGAACCCTTTTAACTCTTTATAAATTTACCCCAACAAGTATATCTTAAACACTTATACTAATGCTGAAGTCAATATGATGGCACTGTTAAATTGTGTTCATAATATAGTAGTCTTCTGCTATATCCAAACGATTTTTTCCCCTATAATTGCAGTTATATGTGATCAATCAAACTCCAAAATGATTACATATAGGTATAAATTGTTTTCACCAGTAATTATTGTATTAGTTTATTTCAGACAAATAGGAAAGTCTCTGATTGCCTATTTTTACTTAATTATGCCAACCCCAAATATTGGTGGGTTACTACTATGCAATAATTGGAATTCTGAGATTCAAACTTATATTTTCCTCATGACAATATATTTTGATCCAAATTTTACTGGTGATAAAAATGAAAGTTTTAGACTGTCTAAAGATCTCTATCTTAACAGAACATTACAATGTAGGTCCACTGACTAAAACAAGAAAATTTTCTCAAATTTTTGTGTCAATTTTATGGTTTCTTCAGTTACCCAGCTAATCCACAGTAAAAACACCCAAAACATATAAAGTTTCAAAAGGGAAAAGTGTGGTGAAACTAAGTAGAGCCATGTGGTAGAGATTCTAAGCTCCTTTCCACATCAGTGTACCAGCGATAGGATTTCTGTAAAGAAGTAAATTATTAGACAAAACCTTTTCTCTCTAACAAAGGAAAAATTATTGATTGCAAATGCCACTGACATCAGGAAAATCCAAGAGTTAATAATTAGAATAGAGTGAATGCAATTGTTGGTAAAAACAAATTAGTACTGTGCCTAAGCACAACATGAAACACTTACCAGGTCTTTGCAGAAGCACACCTGAAATTCAAGACAGAAAATTTCATATATTATTTTTTGACAAACATTAAAATATAAACTAAATCTTTCCTTAATATTTAACAATTATCTATTCTAATTATCACCAATTTATTTGAGAAAAAGGATATATCTCCCTGGTGATTAGTGGTGAAGAGAATTTTTTCATGTGCCTTTTGGCCATTCCTATATCTTCCTTGAGAAAATTTCTGTTCATCCCATTTATTTGTCCCATTTTCTGATGGGATTGGATGTTTTCTTCTTGTAGAGTTCAACCAGTGCCTTATATACCCTTGATATCAACCCCTTATCAGATGGGTATTGGGTGAATATCCTTTCCCATTCTGTAGATTGCCTTTGTATTCTGGTCACTGTATGCTTTTTGGTGCAGAAGCTTTGCAGATCAAAACAACTATGAGATAACACCTCACACCACAGGGACTGGCACACATCCAAAAGAGCAAAAGCAACAGCTGTTGGCATGGATGTGGGGAGAAAGGGACCCTTCTACTCTGCTGGTGGGAATGCCAACTGGTTCAGCCCTTTTGGAAAACAATATGGATGCTTCTCAAAAATTTAGAAATTGAGCTCCCATTTGATTCAGCAATACCACTTCTAGAAATATATCCCGGAGAAGCAAAAAAGTATAGTCAAAATGACATCCACACTTATATGTTCATTGCAGCACTGTTTACGATAGCCAGAATCTGGAAAAAACCCGAGTGCCTGAGAACAGATGACTGGTTAAAGAAACTCTGGCACATCTATACAATGGAATACTATGCAGCTGTTAGAAAAGATGAAGTCATGAACTTTGCATATAAGTGAATCAACATGAAAAGTATCATGCTAAGTGAATGAGTCAGAAAGAGACAGACATAGAAAGATTGCACTCATCTGTGGAATATAAAATAACAGAATAGGAGACTAACACCCAAGAATAGTAAAATAAATACCAGGAGGTTGGCTCCATGACTTGGAAGCTGGCCTCACATGCTGGGGGGAAAAGGCAGCTGAGATAGAGAAGAGAACACCAAGTAAAATGTGGTAGGAGGACCCGCTCAGGAAGCGAGATGCATGCTGAAAGTAGACTATAGATTGAACATGATGGCCACTCAATACCCCTATTGCAAACCACAACACCCAAAAGGAGAGAGAAAACAAAATGGAATGCCCTGCCACAGAGGTGGGGTGGGGTGGGGGGATGGGATTGGGGGGTGGGAGGGATATGAGTTCATTGAAGGTGGTGAATGGGCAGTGGCAGAGGGATGGGTTCTCGAACATTGTATGATGAAAACACAAGCACAGAAATGTGTAAAGCTGTCACTGTACCCTCATGGTGATTCACTAATAAAAAATTATATATATATATAACTGAATCAGATGTCTGATCAGTTTCTTCTCCCATTACATGGCAAAAGTCTTGCGGTCTAAGACCAGATCTTATTTTTATACTTTCATCCCAAGTACAAAAACTTCTGCCCCTTGCACCTGCCCAACTATACCTTATACATGGTTGCATCAATAAATGTTTATTGAGTTGAAACAAAAAAAGAAAAAAAGAAAAAGGATGTATCTTCTCTACTCCAAGTTTGTTAAGGTCTAATATAATATTATAGAAAATAAAGTTTCCATGTTTTTATTCTACTTTCCAAACACTCTTCCTTCCCTTTTATTTCATTATTTTAAAATTCATAATTATATTGAATTATTTTTCTTTTTAAAACTGTATCATCTTTCAACTCTTTTTCTTCATTTCATATTCTTGTCTTACTTAGGTTTAGTGTTCCTTTGTTTATTGGGGGAAACAAATTTGGTTGCTATTGAAACTAATTTTCTGTCATTACTGTGTCAAATTTTCTTGTTGAACTTGGAGTTTCAGTCCTGTTTGGTTATAAGATTTATTGATTTTTAGGTAACATAGTTTTGGTAGTATTGTTTTTTAGGTTTTGATATGTAATTAATGCCAGTTCATCAAATTACAAAGTTTCGAAGAATTCTCAAGACAGTCCTTTTGCCCCTCCCATCTGTTTATCTTATTTCTTCCCTCCTGTTCCCACCTACTCCTTCGTAATTTCTGTGCTTTTATCAAAGACCAAGAGAACTGTAATTATCCAATACTTTGTGAAGTGCAGTTCCTGCATGATCTCATGCCTCTGTGACATGAAAAGGAAAATAAGGTTGTAAGATTTTCCTTTAAGATTGGTCCATTCCATTTTGGTTCTTCACGTACTTGCATGTGATTATGTAGCTGTATCCCACGAGCTCTTGTTTTCTGAAGCATCTGTTTGAATTTTTTCCCTATAATCATACTTATTAGATTCTGTTTTTCCTCTCATTTGTAGATAGTCCAGTTAAAGACTTGTCACATTTAAGTATCCCACCTCTGTATTCTTTCTAGTTTGAAAACAGTACATGTATTTGGAGTTTATATGGAATTTGGAAAAGATAAAGAGGAAGCTGCGTGGACATGCCTCTCCGCTCCTCCCTGACCCCACAACTGTAATCAGGTACTCACTTGGACCATCCTGACCCCACCTACTGACCCCTGGAACACTCTCCCTTTGGCCTGGTGCGACGGGGGCTCCCCTGGAAGCACCCAGCCACCTTTGATGTGTGGACAGGCCTCTATGCTCCTCCCTAAGGCTGCAACTCTCAAGCAGGTACTCCCAGTGTCCCAAAAGATTACTGGGGCCATGGCCTGTATCTCAGGAGGTGTGGCCTCAAAAGGGGCATGGCCTCCTGCTGGAGGGGTGGACGCTAACTCGACCTCAGTTATAATTTTTCTTACATTATACTCCGTATAACCTATTTCTTTGAAAATCACCTGTCCATCTCAATCACTCTATGCCAAATAGTCCAGTAGCTTATTCTAACTTCACAAAAACTGTCAGTGAATAATAGAAGCTGCACAAAACCCTTGTAAAGAGAGCATAGCCTTAAGTCTTCACTAGAGGCCCCACATAAATCAGGAGGAGCGCCTGAGAGTAAGGAAGTATTCTAGAATAGGAACAAGGCTACCAGCATCAACTTAGCACAAACAGAATCGCCCCTGCAGCAACAGGGAATAGGGATAGACAACTAAAAGTTTCCTACTTCCATAACAATATGAAGAAACAGTGAAAATCCCCTCCACGAAGAGAGGATGAAGAAAAGATTCCAGAAATCCCAACAGGAGTTACCCACATACACGACCTCTCAGAAATAGAATTTAGAGAGGAAATATTGAAGAGGGTCGACATACTCAAAGCAACCATGGAACAGAGGATATGAATGAAGCATTAGAATGGTCAATCAAGAAAATGCAGGAAAAAACGAGAGCAGAAATTTTAAAGCTACAAACAGAAGTCACAAAGCTACAAGCAGAAGTCACACAAATAAAGGAATAGGTAGATGAATTAAAAATCTCAGTAGGTGCCCTCAACAGTAGAATGGCAGCAGTCAAAGACAGAATCAGTGAGCTTGAAGATGAGCTGCAGAAAGCTTACAGACAACAACAAATAATGGCAAAAGACTTCAAAATGTTTCTAGAGTGAATAAGACTCCTAGGGGATGACCTCAAGAGGAACAATATAAGAATCATTGGAGTACCAGAAGCACAGGGAAGTAACCACAATGAAAAAACACAGTTAAAGACACCATTGCAAGAAATTCCCAGAGCTGGATAAGGCAGGCATCCAGATCCAAGGAGCCCGAAGATTACCAGCAAAAAGAGACCTGAATAAAAAGACTCCAAGGCATATCATAGTCAGAATGATGGATGCTGTGGATAGAAATGCAATACTGCAAGCAGTAAGGTCAAAGAAGGAAATCACATAAAAAAAGAGCACCCCTTAGATTAGCTGGCCTCACATACTTGGGGAGAAGGCAGCTCAGATATAGAAGGAAACACCAAGTAAAATGTGGTTGGAAATCCCGTGGAGATGCATGCTGAAAATAGACTAGAGATTGAACACGATGGCCACTCAATACCCCTATTGCAAACCACAACACCCAAAAGGAGAGAGAACAAAAGGGAATACCCTGCCACAAAGGTGGGGTAGGGTGGGGAGGGATGGGATTGGAGGGTGGGAGGGATACTGGGTTCATTGGTGATAGAGAATGGACACTGGCAGAGGGATGGGTTCTCGAACATTGTGTGAGGGAAAATCAAGCACGAAAATGTATGAATCTGTAACTGTACCCTCATGATGATTCACTAAGTAAAAAATATAAATATATTAAATTTAAAAAAAGAAATTATAGAAAAAAAAGAAATGATAGATGTTTGCTCCCTCTCCAAGGTCAATGACTTGGATTCCCCTGAGCCTGTGCCCCAGGCGTCCCCTCGGACCCTGAGTCGCCCAACTTTCCCATCTGCCCCTGCGCCATACTCCAGTGCCACTCCCAGTTTCTCCCTCTACCTGGTTTGTGCCCTCCCCCATCTAGTACTCCCCCCACATCGAGGAAGGGGCGTGGCCTCCACAGAAGTGTGCGTGGCCTCTTTTATTTTCACCTTTACTGGCACTTTGGAGTCACATACTCATTTTCATCACCTAATTCTGTGGAGAATATTCTGGTCTTCTTAAACACATTAGGGCAATTGTCCAGTAACGTATTCCAATTGCACCGCAATACTGGCGTCAAAAGAAACTGTATAAATCCAATACAGAAGAACACATACTCCGAAGCTTGACTAGAGACCTCACCTAAGGCGCTAAGGAGCATTTGAGAGAAAGGTGAAAATCTAGAAGGGGGAAAAGGTGACCACCATCAACCGAGCTCATCCAGAATCCTTTCTCGAAATAAGAGAGGGATACTTACAGTGAACTAGAAGGTTCCACCACCATACTATCACAAAAACATGAAGAGAAAATGAAAATCCCCAATATGAGTAGAAGATGATGAAAAGGGTCCAGACGCCTCAACAAGCATTACCCACAACACATCTCTCCTATAAAGAATTCAGAGATGAAATGTTGAAGATGTTCAATGAACTCAAAAAAGCGGTTGAACATATATCCAGTAAATTAAAGGAGGACATGAAAGAAACAATGGAATGGACAGCTGAGAAAATACAGGAAGAAATAAGAGCCAAAATAAAAAAGCTACTAAGAAAAGTGTCAAGAATAAAGGATTCGGCAGATAAAATTAAAAACTCAGTCGGTACCCTCAATAGTAGAATGGCTACAGCCGAAGACAGAATCATCGAGCTTGAAGATGAGCTGCAGGAAGCTTACAGGCAACAAGGCAATAGCAAGCAATGGAAAAAACCTCAAAGTAGCTCTTAGGCAAATCAGAGACCTAGGGGATGATATCAATAGGAACAACATTAAAATCATCAGAGTACAAGAAGGACATGGAGACAACCCTAATGAACAAGTCACATTAAAAAATATCAGGGGCTGGAGCGATAGCACAACAGGTAGGGTATTTTCCTTGCATGCGACCGACCCAGGTTCGATTCCCAGCATTCCATATGGTTCTCTGAGCACCACCAAGTGTGATTCCTGAGTGCAGAGCCAGGAGTAACCCTTGTGCATCGCCAGGTGTGACCCCCCCAAAAAAAACACATTTAAAAATCTCATTGCTTATAAGTTCCCAGAGCTGGAGAATGCAGACATCTAGATCCAAGGAGCCTGAAGAGTGCCATTAAAAAGAGACCTGAGTAAAAAGACTCTAAGACATATCATAGTCAGAATGATAGATGCTACAGATAGAGACACAATACTGCAAGCACCAAGATAAAAAAAGGAAATCACATACAAAGGAGCACCCCTTAGATTTACAGCGACCTATTAGAGGAAACCCTCCAAGTCCAAAGATAATGATGGTATATAGTGAAAAAACCCAATGAAATGAATGCCTCACCAAGAATACTTTATCTGTCTAACTTTCACTCAAACTCGAAGGAATGATGCACTATTTCATGGATAAACAACAGCTCCGGACCTTCATCAACTCAAAACCAAAATTAAAAGAAGGACTAACGGGGCTACTGTAAGACAAGAAAAAAACCCTACAAGCACAACAACCCCCTACAGAAAGATGGTACAAAACCCCAAGACAATAATCTCCCTCAATGTCAATGGTCTAAATGCACCAATTAAGAGACACAGAGTGGCAAAATGGATTCGAAAACTAAACCCAACATTCTGCTGCCTACAAGAAACACATTTGAACAGTTAGAGCAAACATAGACTCAAAGTCAAAGGATGGAAAACAATCCTGCAAGCAAACAACGCCCTCAAAAAATCCGAGGTGACGGCCCAGATGAGATCCAGAGCAGATGCGCATGACATGGCTCCTCTGCTCCTTAAAGACTATGATCTGGGAGGTTTACTAACCCATTTTGGCACCCAGAGACTTATAGAAATGCATCTAGACTGTGAGCTGAGCTACGACCTCATGCTGCCTGGGAAGGGGGAAGGATTTTCGCTCCCAACATTTTCTTTCTACGGGGAAGATGGCAGCGGCAGCAACACCAGTGAACACATGGTGTCTGCCATTTTCTAGGACTCACAACCCAGAGGTACTTGCGTGTTTGTGAAGTGGCGCACAAGAGATCATGGGATGGGGGTATTACTGGCATGCCCTTGGCCCAGATGAGATCCAGAGCAGCCGTGCACGACACAGCCCCTCTGCTCCTTAAAGACTATGATCCGGGAGGTCAACTAACCCATTTTGGCACCCAGAGACTTATAGAAATGCATATAGACTGTAAACTGAGCTAAAACATCAGAAATCCAAAACCACGTGAGCTGTCGCGGCTGCGCGAGCTCCTATAATCTTCATTCTCAGCAATGAAAAACAAACTATCAAATGATGCCTTATCAGCAGGTTTGATTGTTGGGGGAAAATTCCAAAAAATAATAGTCAGTTCTTTGTTGAAATATTGAATGTATCCAAAGTATAGAGAGAATAAAGTGAAGATCATTGGCCACTCAGGTGAGGGGGGTGTGGGAGGGGGGTATATTGGGGTTTTTGGTGGGGGAATAGGGGCACTGGTGAAGGGATGGGGTGTTGACCATTATATGACTGAGACTTAAACCTTAAGTCTTTGTATCTTTTGTCACGGTGATTCAATAAAATAAAATAAAATAAAAAATCCGAGGTGGCCATACTAGTATCGAACAACCTTTTCTAGTATCGAATAACCTTTTCAGGTTGAAAAGGTTAGAAGGGACAGCAAAGGCCATTTTTTTACTAAACAAGGAATATGTATAGCAGGAAGAAATCATACTCCAAAAGGTGTACGTACCTACTGAGGGACCAGCTAAATACTTAAAAAAACTGCTAACAGATGTTAAGGAGGACATTGAGAGCAACACAATAGTAGTTGGAGACTTCAACACAGCCCTATCACCTTAGGATAGATCAACAAGATTAAAACTCAGCAAGGAAACACTGGCTCTGAAGAAAGAAATAAAAAAGAGAGGGCTAATAGATATATTCAGGGCTTTGCATCCCCAAAAGAAAGAATACACATTTTTATCCAGTGCACACGGAACATTTTTCAAAATAGACCACGTGCTGGGTCACAAAACATACCTCAATAGAATCAGGAAGATAGAAATTGTATCAACTATCTTTTCACAATGCACTGAAGATAGAAGTTAATCATGCACAGACACAGGGAACCAAATCAAACACCTGGAAATTAAACAACTCGATGTTGAACAATGAGTGGGTAAACAAGGAAATCAAGGAAGAAATCAAAAGATACCTGGAAACAAATAAGAATGAAGATACAAGTTACCAGAACCAATGGGACACATCTAAGTCCACATTAGAGGGAAAATTTATAGCTCTGCAAGCAATCCTCAGGAAGGAAGGACCTACATAGATAACTTGATTTCACAGCTCAAGATATTAGAAAAGGACTAACAAAGGAGCCCAAACCAGGCAGAAGGAAAGAAATAACAAAACTTAGAGCAGAAATTAACGGCATGGAAACCCCCAAGAAAATCCGAAAAATCAATGAAACCAAGAGATGGTTCTTTCATAAAATAAAAAAGATAGATAAACCACTAGCAAATCTCACAAAGAGAGAGAGAGAGAGAGAGAGAACTATAATTAACTGAATCAGAAATGAAAAGGGGGACATCACAACAGAAACCGCAGAAATTCAAAAGACCATCAGAGACTACTTTGAAAGTGTATATGCCACGAAACAAGAGAGCCTATAAGAATTGGATAAATTCTTGGATTCCTATAATCTCCCAGAGTCAAACCAAGAAGATCTAGAATACCTGAATAGCATTGTAGCACTGTCCTTCCCTTGTTCATCAATTTGCTCAAGCAGGCACCAGTAACAGTCTCCATTGTGAGACTTGTTGATACTGTTTTTTGTGTGTGTGTGTGTGTATTGAATACACCACGGGTAGCTTGCCAGGCTCTGACGTGAGGGAAGGATACTCTCGGTAGCTTGCCAGGCTCTGAGAGAAATGGAGGAATCGAACCTGGGTCGACTGTGTGCAAGGCAAACGCCCTACCCATTAATATCAGACATTGAAAATGTAATCAAAAGTGTTCCCCAAAACAAAAGCCCAGGTCCACATGGATTCACTAGCAAATTTGTCCAAACATTTAAAGAGGAACTATTGCCAATTCTTCTCAAGCTTTTTCAGGAATTGAAGAAACAGAAACTCTCCCAAACAGTTTCTATGAGGCACATATCTCTGTAATACCAAAAGCAAACAAGGACACCACAAAAAAAGAAACTACAGGCTGATATCCCTGATGAACATTGATGCAAAGATCCTCAACAAATATTAGCACATATAATCCAACAACTCATCAAAAAGATCACACATCACGACCAAGTGGGATTTGTCCCGGGGATGAAAAGATGGTTTAACATTCAGAAATCAATCAACATAATCCATCATATCAACAAAAGAAAAGATAAAATCCATAAAATCATAACAATAGACTCAGATAAAGCATTTGACCAGATCCAGCACCCATTTCTGATGAAAGCACTTGCCAAAATGGGTATAGAAGGGACTTTCCTCAATATAGTCAAAGCCGTCTACCACAAGCACATGGCAAGTATCATCCTCAATGGTGAAAAATTAAGAGCCTTCCCTCTAAGATCAGGGAAGAAACAAGGATGCCCACTCTCACCACTTCTGTTAAATACAGTACTGGAAATACTTGCAATAGTGGTTAGGCAAGAAAAGGATATTAAAGGCATTCAGGTAGGAAAGGAAAAAATCAAGCTCTCACTATTCACAGATGATATGATACTATATTTAGAGAACCCTTAAACCTCTACCAAGAAACTCCTAGAAATAATAGACTTGTATACTAAAGTTTCAGGCTAGAAAATCAATACCAAAAATTCTATGGCTTTCCTATATACATATAATGAGAGAGAAGAAAGTGTCATGAAAAAAAAGTCCCCTTCGCAATTATGCCACAGAAAATCAAATACCTCGTAATCAGCTTAACTAAGGAGGTAAAGGACCTGTAAAAAAACAAACTACAAAACACTACTTCAAGAAATAAATGAGAACACGAGGAAATGGAAAGATATCCCCTTCTCATGGGATGGAAGGATTAAAATTGTCAAAATGGCAATACTTTCCAAAGCGTTGTACAAGTTCAATGTGATCCCTATACGGATACCCATGATATTCTTCAAAGAAATGGAGCAAACACTTCTGAAATTCAAATTGAACAATAAGCCCCCACGAATAGTTAAAGCAATTCTTGGGAAAAAGAAGATGGGAGGCATCACCCTCCCCAGCCTCAAACTCTACTACAAAGCGGTAATAATAATAAAAAAGCATGGTACAGGAACAAAGACAGAGCCAGAGACCAATGCAATAGGGATGAATATCCTGAAATACACCCTCAAATATATGATCATCTAATCTTTGATAAGGGAGCAAGAAATGTGAATTGGAGCAAGAAAAGCCTCTTTAACAACTAGTGCTGGCAATACTGGACAACTACAGGCAAAAAATGGACTCAGAACTCCACCTAACACCATGTAAAAAGCCAGATCAAAATGGATTAAAGATCTCAACATCAGACCAGAATCCATCAGGCACATTGAAGAGGTCAGCAAAACCCTCCATGACATTGAAACTAAAGGTTTCTTTAAAGGTGACACACCATTGGCCAAGCTAGTGGGAAACAGGGATAAACGAATGGGACTACCTTAAACTGAGAAGCTTCTGCAAATCAAAAGATACAGTTACCAGAATACAAAGACAGTCTACAAAATGGCAAGGATATTCACCCAATACCCATCTGATAAGGGGTTGATATCAATGATATATAAGGCACTGGTTGAACTCTACAAGAAGAAAACATTCAACCCCATCAGAAAATGGGGTGATAAAATGAACAGACACTTTCTCAACGAAGAAATTTGAATGGACAAAAGACACATGAAAAAATGCTCCTCGTCTCTAATCATCAGGGAGATGCAGATCAAAATGACCACGAGATACCATCTCACACCACAGAGACTGGCCCATATCTGAAAGAACAAAAGCAACCGCTGTTGACGCAGATGTGGGGAGAAAGGGACTCTCCTTCACTGCTGGTGGGAATGCCAACTGTTTCAGCCCTTTTGGAAAACAGTATGGGCGCTTCTCAAAAATTTAGAAATTGAGCTCCCACTTGACCCAGCAATACCACTTCTGGGAATATATCCTGGAGATGCGAAAAGTATAGTAGAAATGACTTCTGCACTTTTATGTTCATTGCAGCACTGTTTACAATAGCCAGAATCTGGAAAATACCCGAGTGCCCGGGAATAGATGACTGGTTAAAGAAACTTTGGCACATCTACACAATGGAATACTATGCAGCTGCTAGAAAAGATGAAGTCATGAAATTTGCATATAGGTGGATCAACATGGGAAGTATCATCTTAAGTGAAATAAGAAAGAGAGGTTCAGTATAGAAACATTGCAATCATTTGTGGAATATAAAGTAACAGAATGGGAGACTAACACCCAAGAACAGTAGACATAAGTACCAGAAGGATTACTTCACAGTTTAGAAGCCAGCCTTGCATGATGGGGGAAAAAACAGCTCAGATAGAGATGGTACCACCTAGTAAAGGGTGATAAGAGGGTTTGCTCGGGATGGGAGATGTGCGCTGAAACTAGACTATACACCGAATATGATGGCCACTTAATACCTCTACTGCAAACAAAATACCTAAAAGGAGAGAGAGATCAAAAGGGAATGCCCTACAACAGAGTCAGGGTGGGGTAGACAAGATGGGGTCAGGGTTGTGGGCGGGGTTCTGGGACCATCGGTGGTGGAAAATGGGAACTTGTGGGGGAATACTTACTCGACCATTGTATGAAACACAAGCATGGAAGTTTGTAAGTCTGTAACTGTACTTCAAGGTGATTCAGTAATAAATTTTTTTTTAAATGCAAAAAAAGAAATGATAGAGATGCAGAGCCTGCAAGCTACCCGTGGTGTATTCGATATGCCAAAAACAGTAACAATAACAGGACTCATTCCCCTGACCCTGAAAGATCCTCTAATACGGCCACATTGGGAAAGAGATGAAAGAAGAGGCTGCTAAAATCTCAGGGCTGGGACGAATGGAGACATTACTGGCTCCTGCTTGAGTAAATCAATGAACAACGGGATGACAGTGATACAGTGATACACAATGCATATATGCATGTATATATATATATGTAAATATGCACAATTATGGTAGCTTGCAATCATTGACCAATCCTCCTGGCCTCAGTTTCCCTAGCCTTGAATATTAGTCTAATAAATTATTTTTTATATTCCAAAAATAAGTGCAGTCATTCTATATCTGTACCTCTCCTTCTGACTAATTTCACTCAGCATGATATTCTTCACGTCCATTCATTTATAGGCAAATTTCATGGTGTTAAACCATCCTTGCAATCTTACTTGGTCATGGTGTATGATCTTTTTGATTAATTGTTGGATTCTACTTGCTAGCACTTTGTTGAGGATCTTCACATCTGTGTTCACCAGGGCTATGAGCCTTAATTATATATTTTTTGTGGTTTCTCTGTTTGCTTTGGTTATCAGATGGTATTTGCCCCATAGAAACTGGAAGTGCTTTTGTTTCTTCAGTTTTCTGGAAAAGCTTGAAAAGGATTGACAGTAGGTCATGTCAAAAGGTTTAGAAAAAATCACTAGTGAATCCTGCTTGACCTGGACTTTCGCTTTTGGGAAGACTTTTGATTACCATTTCAAGTTTCTCAACAGTGATAGGTCTTTTCAGTATGCCAAGTCTTTTGGTTCAGACTTGGGAGATTATAGGAAGCCAGGAAGTTATCCATTTCTTCTTGGTTCTCTTGTTTCATGGCATCTAGACTCTCCAAATAATATCTGATGATTTTTTGAGTATCTTGGTTTCTGTTGTAATGTCCCCTTTTCATTTCTGATTCAGCTTATTTATTTTATTTCCACCTCTCTCTCTCTCTCTTCACTCTCTCTCTCTCTCTCTCTCTCTCTCTCTTTCCTTCTCGTTGTGTCTCTTGGATTATCGATCTTGTTTATCTTTTCTGAGAAATAGATCTTGGTTTCATTGATATTTTGGATTGTTTTATTGGGCTCCAGTTTGTTAATTTATGCTCCAAGTTTTATTTTTTCATGTTCCTGCCTGGCATCGGCCCATTTTGTTGGTAATTTTCTAGGATCTTAAGCTGTAAAATCAACTTATTTATTTGGTCTTTTTCTTCCTGATGAGTGCTTGCAGAGCTGTAAACTTTCCTCTTAACATACTTTTGCTGTGTCCTACAAAGTTCTGGTAGGTCATGTCCTCATTCTCGTTTGATTTCAGGAATCTTTTGATATCTTCTTTGACTTCCTCACTAACCCACTGGTTGTTCAACAATGAGCTGTCTAATTTTAAATTGTTTGTTTTGATTCCCAAATTCAGTGTGTTTAACTTCTAAGTTCAATATGGTTATATATTCAATACCATTTCTATCTTCTTGATTTTATAGATGTATGCTTTGTGGCCCAGCATGTGGTCTATGCTCCATGTGCACTGGAGAAGAATTCGTATTTAGTTTTTTGGATATGAAAAGTCATATATATATGCATATATATATATAATCTACTAGTCCTATCTCTTCCATTTCTTCCTTCAAAGCTAGTATTTCCTGGCTAAGTTTTAGTCTTGCTGATTTCTCAAGAGTTGATAAAGCATTGTTGAAGTATACAACTAATGTTGTGTTGCTAACAATTCCTCTGTGAAGTCTATTAGTTGTTTTGTATATTTTACTCACCCCTTTATTGGGTGCATATATGTTTAGAGGTATAATTTCATCCCGATATACATGGTCCATCTTTCAGCAGAACTTTGTTGTGCTGGGGCTGGAGTGATAGCACAGCGGGTAGGGCGCTTGCCTTGCACGCAGCCGACCCGGGTTCAATTCTCAGCATCCCATATGGTCCCCTGAGCACCGCCAGGAGTAATTCCTGAGTGAAAAGCCAGGAGTAACCCCTGTGCATCGCCAGGTGTGACCCAAAAAGCAAAAAAAAAAAAAAGAAATTTGTTGTGCTTTGTGAGTTTATCTTTTCTTTCAGCAGCATATTCAGTCCTTCTGTTAAAGTTGGTTTTGAGTTTATGAAATTCCTAAACTGTTTATCCATGAATTTGTGTATCATTCCTTGAACTCCAAATGAGAGTAAAGCATAGTACTCTTTTTCTCTACTTTGGTTACCTTTGATATTTGAGCCCAGTCCCACCACCACTAATACCTGCCGAAAATGCAATGCTAGACAATGTATTTTGTATTGCTTGTTATGGATACAATATAATGTTGCACAGCCGCAAGAACTGTGCATTTGTTTGTGTGTCTCTGGATCATGGCTGCGTGGTAGCTTAAGTAGACAGTGGCTATATGTGGGCATCATCTCAGAATCCCATGGGGCAGGGAGTAAGGAGAAGGACCAACACCTCCCCTGTCCTATGAAGCCTGGTGTTTCCCTCCACCGCTACCCACACCTGGAACTTTTCGCTGAGTTTTAGAAGATGGCTGCTGCCAGGATTCCCAGAGGGCAGGTGGGGGAACAGCACCTGCCCCCAACTGGAGTGACCCTGCAAAAATGGCCTATTGCAATGTCTAGAGCCATCTCTACAGCAAGTTTCTTGGGTCTGAAATTCATTTGTGTGTTTCTGAGGTCATTTTTCATCTTTGGTTGTTACCTGGATACTTTCTGCAATTCATCTCCACACTCACTAATTCTATCTTTAGCTGCTGTTACTCTACTATTGAGGGCAACCACTGAATTTAATTTCATCTACTGAATTTTTTATTAATGACTCTTCTGTTTGTAGTTTTCTTATTTCTGTTATTACTTACTCCTATATTTTATTGGCTATCAATTCCACTGTTTATTTCAAATCCTCCTGTATTTTATTGGATATGAATTGTTTCTTTTTCTTTTTTTCTTTCTTTTTTTTTTTTTTTTGCTTTTTGGGTCACACCCGGTGATGCACAGGGGTTAGTCCTGGCTCTGCACTCAGGAATTACTCCTGGTGGTGCTCAGGGGACCATATGGGATGCTGGGAATCGAACTTGGGTCAGCCGCGTGCAAGGCAAAAACCCTATCCGCTGTACTATCACTCCAGCCCCAGAATTCTATTTCTTTGAGTTCATTAAACATCCTCACAGTTTCATCTCTAAATTAGTTATCCAAGATATTATGTATGTGTGTATTTCTTGTTAAGGCTTCAGGGCACCTATCTTCTTCCACTCCTCATGGTAGGAACTGCACTGTTTTTCCTTGATGTCTGTGGTAGTCTAGGGGTAAATCCTTCTAGTACCCTATCAGTGTCCTCTCTCTCATTGAGGTAGGACTCTCAGTGAGCTCAGCGGATGGTGGTTATTTCTTTCCCCTTCAAGATATTGCCTTCTTCTCTGGTGTTCCTGTGTGACTTTGGTGGGGCCTGTTGCACTGACTCAGGGGACATGTCCTTTGGCCTGTCCTTTTACATTGGGGCTGTATTCATTTTTACATTCACCATTATTTTTTGTGAGTTGTTGGGGTAGGGGCTAATGGACTATTGGCCTAATGTGGTTGGGGTAACCTGGCTGTCATCGTGAGAGTTCAGTATAAGATCCAATATATGGATCCAGTGAAATATGGTCATGTGAGTGGTTACCACTCAGGAAGCCACATCTTCTGTCTCTCATCTAACTATGGGGGAGGGTCTATACATTGGCACAGGTCCTGAAGTCAGCAGCACGAGTTCTATTGCTGGCTTCTGTAATTCTTAACTGCAGGAGGTGTGTCCTCTCGCCAAAGGGTTTGTCTGGACAACTGCAGCTGCAGAGGGCCCTCTCTGCATTTACTGCTGCCTTGTGCTGCACTGATTGGGAAACCCATGTCATCATTTAAAAGGAACAGATCAAGCCTTCCTGAATTTATATGGAACAATGAACTCCCCTGAATAGCTAAACCAATCCTTGGGAAAAATAAGATTGAAGGCAGTACATTCTCCAGCTTCAAACTGTAATTCAAATCGATATAAATTAAAACAACATGGTTGTGCAATAAAGACAGATGCTATGATTAATGAAATAAAACTAGATATCCTGAAGTATATAATCAGTTAATCTTTGATTAAAGAGCAAAATCACGAAGTAGAGCAAGGAAAACCTTTTCTACTAAAGGTGTTGGAATGGAACGATAGCACAGTGGGTAGGGCATTTGCCTTGCATGAGGCCAACTTGGATTCAATTCCTCTGTCCCTCTCAGATTGCCCAGCAAGCTACCTAGAGTATCCTGCCCCCACGGAAGAGCCTGACAAGCTCCCCATGGCATATTCTATATGCCAAAAACAGTAACAACAAGTCTCACAATGGAGACATTACTGGTGCCCGCTCAAGCAAATCAATGAACAATGGGATGACAGTGCTACAGTGCCACTAAAGGTGTTAGGAAAATGGTCCTCTTCATGCACAAAAAAAACTCGATCTCTTTTTGATGCCATGCTCAAAAAAAATCAAAATGGATCAAAATATTTAATATCAGACCTGAATCGATAAGGTATGTAGAGAAAAATGTAGGCAGAATTCTCCATGACATTCTTCTTTTTTTTTTTTTTTTTTGCTTTTTGGGTCACACCTGGCAATGCACAGGGGTTACTCCTGGCTTTGCTCTCATGAATTACCCCTGGTCATGCTCAGGGGACCATATGGGATGCTGGGATTTGAACCCGGGTCGGCCGCGTGCAAGGCAAACGCCCTACCTGCTGTGCTATCTCTCCAGCCCCTCCATGACATCTTTAAGGATGAAACACCACTGACGAAGCAATTGAAAGCAAAGATAAACAAATGGGGATACATAAAACTAAACTAAAAAGCTTATGCTCTTCAAATGGAACAATGAGCAGGATACGAAGAGATACCACAGTATAGGGGAAATCATTTATCTTGCACTCAACTGATAGAGGTTAATATCAAATATTATATATAAGGCACTGGTAGACCTTGACAAGAAAAGCAGTCCAACACCATCAAAAATGTGAAGAATAAATGAACAGAAATTTTATCAAAGAAGAAATTCAGGGGCTGGAGCAATACTACAGTGGGCAGGAGCAATACTACAATGGGTAGGGCATTTGCCTTGCATGTTGCCGACCTGGGTTTGATTCCCAGCATCCCATATGGTCCCTCTGAGCACTGCCAGGGGTGATTCAGCCAGGAGTAACCCCTGAGCATTACCAGGTGTGACCCATAAAGAAAATAAAAAGAAGAAATTCAAATGGCACAAGTAACAAACGCTCTACTAATTATCAGGAACATGTAAATCAAAACAACAATAAAATATCTCACACCCTGGAGATTTTAGCAGCCTCTCTTTACTCATCTTTCCCAATGATTGGAGACTCTTTCAGGGTCAGGCAAATGAAACTGTAAAAAGAATGATTGTGAATAATCTGCTCCCTCGCGTCATTGAGGAGGACATTGTTGAACTCTTCTGCATGTGTGGAGCCCTGAAGCGGGCTCAGCTGGTCCACCCAGGAGTGGCAGAGGTGGTCTTCATGAAGAAGAAAGATGGTACCACTGCATACAAGAAGTACAACAATCGCTATATGGATGGACAACCAATAAAAAAATCTAGTATGAGACTAATATCCAAGGCCAGGGAAGACAGGGGCCAGGAAGACTGGATAATAGTTGAAGCTTGCTACAAGTGTGTGGAAGTAAAGGGCAGTTAGAATATAGACAGGTTCAGTGTGACAATAATAGTGGACATGATCATTTTTGACATAAAATGAGTGGTGAAAGTAGGTAAAGGTGTATAGATGATGACCTTTCAGTATCTGTTTTGTAAACCATAAGGCTTAAAAGGCAACAAGGGGTGGAGAGAGAGAGAGAGAGAGAGAGAGAGAGAGAGAGAGAGAGAGAGAGAGAGAGAGATCCTTGCCATAGAGTAGCAGAGTGTAGAGGCGAGAGAGAGAGATCCTTGCCATAGAGTAGCAGAGTGTAGAGGCGGGGGTATAGACAGGAGGGAAACTGGGACGTTGGTGGTGACAAATGTAGACTGCTGAAGAGTTGGATGTTGGATTTTGGAACATTATATCACTGAAACCCAATCACAAACAACTTTGTAACTGTGTATCTCACTGTCATTAAATTTAAAATAAATTAATTTAAAAAACAATACAAGCAGAAAACATGGAGTAAACTTAAATTTTGAAAAGAAGTTGGGCATATCTGAATCTAAATAGGAATAAGAAAAACTGTGAAAACTAAAACAACATAAAACAAAATAAAATATGAAACAGTGAATACAATTTTTGGAATAAGCAAATCAGCATTGTTTGAACACACTGTGAAACACTTACAAAGTATTTCCAGAGGTCGACCTGAAATGCAGAATAAAAATTGTATATTAATTTTTGAGACATTATACACATTAAGGGCTGGAGCGATAGCCCAGTGGGTAGGGCGTTTGCCTTGCATGTGGGCCAACCCAGGTTTGATTCCTCCGCCCCTCTCGGAGAGCCCGGCAAATTACCGAGAATGTCCTGCCCACATGGCAAAGCCTGGCAATCTACCTGTGACTTATTCGATATGCCAAAAACAGTGACAATAAGTCTCAGAATGGAGATGTTACTGGTGCCCGCTCAAGCAAATTGATGAACAATGGGAGGACAGTGCTACAGTGCTGTACACATTAAAACATAAACGAAATATTCTAAAATTACTTAACAGTTTTCGATTTTAATTTTCAACTAAAAGAGTCCAATATAATTTGATAAAATTACACTTAATTTAACTTCCATTTTTCTTTCCTACATTCCAAATTCACCCCTTCCTTCCTTCCTTCCTTCCTTCCTTCCTTCCTTCCTTCCTTCCTTCCTTCCTTCCTTCCTTCCTTCCTTCCTTCCTTCCTTCCTTCCTTCTTTCCTGCATTTCTGCCATCTTTTTTTGATTTTAATTCCTTTATTATTACCTATTTTACCGTTTTTATTTTTCTATTTCTCTTTTAGTCCCTATCTCTGATTTTATTTCTTGTTTCATTTATCTACTTGATTTTTTCGGGGTAATTTTGCTTGCTTACAAATGATAGTCAGTATTAGCTTTTTCTTTGTCAATATTAGCTTTTTACCTTGTGGAAGAACTTGATCATGTAGGTAATAATAATGGTTATATTATAATAATATCATAATAATAATGGTGTTTTTCTTTCTGATGAGTGCTTGCAGAGCTGTAAACTTTCCTCTTAACATACTTTTGCTTGTGTCCCACAAAGTTCTGGTAGGTCATGTCCTCATTCTCGTTTGATTCCAGGAATCTTTTGATATCTCTTTGACTTCCTCACTAATCCACGGGTTATTCAACAATGAGCTGTCTAATTTTAAATTGTTTGGTTTGATTCCCAAATTCAGTGTGTGTTTAACGTCTAAGTCCAATATGGTCATATAATCAATACCATTTCTATCTTCTTGATTTTATAGATGTATGTTTTGTGGTGTGTAAAGGTATATATTTGGTAGGTAAAGGTGTATAGATGATGACCTTTCAGTATCTGTTTTGTAAACCATAAGGCCTAAAAGGCAACAAGGGGTGGAGAAAGAGAGAGAGACAGAGAGAGAGAGAGAGATCCTTGCCATAGAGTAGCATAGTGTAGAGGCAGGGGTATAGGCAGGAGAGAAACTGGGACATTGGTGGTGACAAATGTATATATATATATATATATATATATGAAATAAATAAGCATATGCATTCTCTTTCTCTGTCTCTCTCTCTCTCTCTCCACCCCTTGTTGCCTTTTAGGCCTTATGGTTTACAAAACAGATACTGAAAGGTCATCATCTATACACCTTTACCTACCAAATATATACCTTTACACACCACAAATATATATATATAATTTTATATATTATATGTATAATTATACATTATAATAATCATCACATTAGAAGATGCTAAAACTCACAGTGAAATCATCTGGTCTTGTATTTCTGTTTGGCTAGAGACCTTTGATTTTGTGTGTTTGTTTTTTTCTTTTCTTTTGTTCTTTTTGTTTTTTGTTTTGAGGGGGGGAGGGTTGCATACCCAGTGGTGTTTAGGGCTTACTCTTGTCTCTGTTCTTAGGGAACATTCATGGCAGTGCTCAGGGAACCACATGAAAACCTTGAGTTTTCAAACTTAGGGGTTGTAAGATTTTTTTATATTATAGTTTACACAATCTGGCTTTAATAGTGTTAATTTTATGGTCTGTTATACATAGTTCTTACACCATCACCACCATCAAAGAGTCTGAGATCCTCTATTCTGTCCTTGTATCTATTTTAACACTTCTTTTCTTCTCAAACCCTGCAACTTATTGCTAATCTTAGTTCTGTAATCAGAGGCTAAAGGATTTTCAGTGTTCAATATAAATGAAGAGGTACTCAATGACATCATTATTCTATGTTATATAATGATGAAGAAAGGTAATGTAATTTTAAGAAAGTGTCCATTTACTTTTGCTACTGCATGCCATTGTTTATAGTAGTCTTCCACAATCCCTTGTATTACTATAGTATCTCCTTTAATGTTCCCCCTCTCTCCTTGACCCTATTTATTTAATTTTTGCTTTCTTAGTCTAGTTAAGGGCTTGCCATTTACGAATCTCATTTATGCATCTTTTACTACTTTGGAAATCATTGCACAAATTGGAAGTTATTAATGAAGACACATAATCCTTTTTACTCTTTACAAATTTACTTCAGTGAGCGTATCTTAGACATTTATATTAATGCTGAAATCAATATGATGGCACTGTTAAATTGTGTGTTCATACTCTAATAGTCTTCTACACCAAACTGTTTTCCCCCTATAGTTATAGTTATATGTGAAACAGCCAAACTCAAAAACTATTATATGTAGGTATAGACTGTTTTCACCAGCACTTAATAGTGTATTAATTTATTTCAGATGAATAGGAAAGTCACTGGTTGCCTATTTTTATTTAATTATGCCAACCCCAAATATGGGTAGGGTAATACTATTCAATACATGGAATTCTGTAATTCAAATTCAATATGTGGAATTCTGAAAATCAAACTTAGATTTTCCTCATGACAGTGATACAAATTTTACTGGTAATAAATATAAAAAGTTTTGTGTAAAGATCTCCATCTTAACAGAACATTAAAATGTAGGTCCACTGGCTAAAACAAAAACATTTTCCCAAAATTTTGTGTCAATTCTATGGTTTCTTCAGTTACCCAGCTAACCCAAAGTAAAAACCCAGAACATATAAAGTTACAAAAAGGAAAAGTGTGGTGAAACTGTGAAGAGCCATGTGGGAGAGATTTTAAGCTCTTTTCTTCAGATCAGTGGCCCAAAGATAAGTTTTCTGTCAAGAAGTAAATTATTAGACAGAAACTTTTCTGTTTCACAGAGGAAAAAGTTATTGAGTTCAAATGTCACTGACATCAGGAAAATCCAGTTGTTAACCTTTGGATACAGTGGATACAATGGCTGGCAAAACAAATTAGTATTGTGTCTAAGGACTGAATGAAATACTTACTTTGGAGAAACAGACCTAAAATTCAAGACAGAAAATCACATATTTATTTTTGAGACAAACATTAAAATATAAGCTAAATATTTTCTTAATATTTAACAATTATCTATTTTAATTGTCACCAATTTATTTGAAAAAAGGATGTATTTTCCTTACACAAGCTTGCTAAGGTTCGGTGTAATTTTATAATAAATTTAGCTTCCATCTTTTATTCCTACTTTCCAAACACTCCTTCCTTCCCTTTTATTTCATTATTGTAAAATTCATGATTATATTGAACTATTGTTCTTAAAAATGTATCATCTCTCAACTCTATTTCTTCAATTCATATTCTTGTCTTATTTCGATTTAATGTCTATTTGTTCTGTTAGGGAAACAACTTTGATTGCTATTGAAATTAATTTTCTGTCATTACTGTGTCAAAATGTTCTTGTTGAACTTGGAGTTTCAGTCCTGTAATGTTATAAGATTTATTTTTACTTTGATTTTTAAGTAAGATAGCTTCAGTAGTGTTCTTTTTTAGATTTTGATATGTAATTACTGGAGCTTTACCATTACCAAATTTTGCAAACCTCTCAAGCATAGTCTTTTGTCCCATCCATCTGTTTCTCTTATTCCTTCCCTCCTGTTCCTTTCTTATCCCTTTGTAATTTCAGTGCTTTTATCAAAGACCAAGAGAACTGTCATTATTCAATACTTTGTGAAGTGCAGTTCCTGCATGACCTCATGCCTCTGTACCTTGTTAAGGAAAATAAAGTTGTAAGATTTTCCTTTACAATTGTCCATTACTTTTTGGTTCTATATGTACTGGCATGAGACTATTTGTAGCTGTATCCCATGAGCTCTTGTTTTCTGTAGCATCTGTTTGAATTTTCCCTATAACCATACTTATTAGGTTCTGTTTTTCCTCTCATTTGTAGATAGTTCAGTTAAAGGCTTCTCACATTCAAGTAGCCCACCTCTGTATTCTTTCTGGTTTGAAAATGGTCTTTGGAATTTATATGGAATTTGGAAAAGGTAGAGAAGACTAGTTAATCTTCTAACCTATATTCCCTGTGTGTATACCTAACACCTATAACAGTACTGAAACCAAGAAGGTGACACTGGTAAAAGGTGCGTTCATATTCCAGTAGCCCTCACCTATAATTAATTTCTGTGGTTACAATAACATGTGGGAAATCAGACTCTCCAGGCATTATATATAAAATAATACTCTGGATGTTTCCGATACTTTATGCAGTACAGGTTTTCTTTATGATAAGTGGGCTGGGCAGGAATCTGTCACCAAATGGGCCAACAAACTGCCCCTAGGAACTGTAAACAAACATCTGCTCTGGAACAGTCAACAAATGTTGAAATTAGCATATTAAGTGAAATAGGTGTGGTTTTCCCTTTTGTATGGTTTTTCCTTTGATCCAATACCTGTGATTTTCTTTGATATGTATGATTCTCCTTTGATCCAATACATGTAATTTTCCCCCAATATGTGCGATTTTCTTTCTATAGGTATGGTTTTCCTTTGATCCAATACGTGTGACTTCCCTTTTGCCTTCCAAAAGGGTACAAAAACTGTTTGGTTTTTGGGTCGGGACCCTCAGCTCTATAGTTGCAGAGTCCCAGCATGTTGGCTTGAATAAACCCCGTGCTTTTGCAGAAAGAGTTGTCTCGGTCTCCTTCCTCTCCTCGGGCCTCCCCAGGTAGAGATCTGCTTGAGGTCTCTCCGACCTTAACATTAACAGCGTATAGATAATGAGGAATCCACAATATAATCAGAGAATTATGAAATTATCTGGTTAGCTTTTGGTTTTTCCTGATGACAGTGGAGTTTGGAATTTATTATTGTTTTTCTTTGTAAAACAGGTTTTGTCTAGTGATTTACATCTTGACAGAAAACCTATCACTGGTACACTGATCCAGGAAAAGGCAATTTCCTGAAGCCTCTCTGTTCTTTCTATTGACTTCTTTACCTTCCAGCTGCTCCACATACATAAAACCAGAATATATAAAGTTACAAGACAGAAAAATGGAGAGAATCAGGGACTAGAAATACGGTAGAGTTGACTAAAGTGCCAAGCCAAAAGAACTTGCCTCGGGGGAAGGAGACAGTCAAGGTAAAACCCTGATACCCTAACCTTAACATTCTTTACTTGCATCTGATATAGGTGTAAGAGCTATTGTAAGGAGGATTCTGTGGCCTGAATTGATGCCAGGATGCATGTCAATAGTCTCCTGCAAGAGAACAGGAAACCCCAGTCACTTCTTTTTAGTAATAGGAGCCCGAGGAAAAGGAAATGAAATAGAATAAGAAATCCTGAATAAAATTCAAAAGCTAGAAAGCCTTTTTTTGGAATCAAAAGAAACACAGAGCAGGTTTCCATAGGCCTACTGGACCTATTGGGCAGGAAAGTTGTAGGATGTGCATAGGATAGCTAAGATATTGTAGAAGATGGAAACAAAAAATATGGTGAGGAAAAGGCAAATGATACTTTCTTTGAGGATATCATTCAGATAAATGGAAAACTACACAGTAATGCGATGATGTTGAAACCACCTAAGACAACATCAAATCACTAAACAAAAATATCTTCTGATTATAGAGAAAATTTCAAAAACAAGTCATTGAAGAAAGATCTAGAATAGACAGTCAGCAGCTAAGAAGTTTCAGAAGTGTCTAAATATGTTTTAAAATTTATCTTATGCATTGTGATTTATAATATCAACAATGGCGGCATTCCCTGCATAAAACATTCTGACACTGCACCCTCTGCCAGAGTGTCAGCTTCCCTCGACCATGCCCTCCTTCTCTGTCCACCCAAATTTATTCTTGTCCTATCTCTCTTGCAGCTATATGATTTCTTTAAAGACAAATACTCAGTTTTTGTTGCTTTTGGCATTTGTTACTCTTTAAAAAATTAATTTTTGTTAAACACCATGATTTAAAAGGTTATTCACTTGAGTTTTAGATATCAATTATTGCAGCACCAATCCATTACCTGTGCCAACTTTCCTCCACCAATGTTCCCAAGTTCTTTCCCATATCCTTCCACTCCCCTCATTTCAGCCTGACTTCCTTTCTTATAAAATTTTTTTATTGAATCACTGTGAGATAAAATTACAAAGTTTATATGTTTGATTTTCAGTGATACAATGATCAAACACCCATCCCTTCACCAGTGCACATTTTCTACCACCAATGTCTCCAGTACCTCTACCCCCGTCCCAGCCCTCCCCCTTCCTCTATGGCAGAGAAATTCCCTCATACTCTCTCTCTACTTCTGGGCATTATAGTTTGCAGTACAGATACTGAGGCATCCTTTCTTCTTAACAGGAAACTTTTAAAGATTGATCATTAAAGCTCTGTGTCTTGATTTCAGTGTTGCTGACTGTGGCTCGAATATTTGGCTCTATAATTCATTAACACTACCTTTGTCCCTGAATACCTTAATCTGACCACCATGCTTCTCATCTCTCTCTTCTCCCTCTACTCTACTCTTTTTTTCCTTATCCTCATTATAATCCTGAATCAAACTTGATCTGGGGTCATTCCCCTTTTAAACATTGCACTCCTTCAAGTAGTTATTCTCAATATCACATATAAGTGATATCATCTTGTGTTCCATCCATGTTGCTGCAAATTGCATAATTTCATCATTGTTTATAGCTGTGAAGTATAGGATTACATAGCTTCAGGTAGTTTAGGTTTATTGGGTTACTCCCATCACAGTGCTCCCACCCTCTGTGTTTATTTGTAGCTTCTTTCTTAGTGTTCTGTTGACTTGTAAATAATGTTTTTCTCTTCTCCTTGAGTCCGTTGCATAGTTTATTCAGAGCAAGTCCTTTTTGTATGGACAAAGAAAGACATTTACTAATATGCCTTTGCAATTGGGATTTAATTGGCTTTGAATATTATTAATTCACGGGCATCTGCTTTCTTGACTGTAGCCTTGGTTGCCCTCAGTTCCTAGCCCTCTAAAAGGCAGGGTCCAACAGGGGACGAGACGGACCCAGGGCAAGCGGTAAGTTATGTGCTACCCTGGCATCGAGATGGGTCTGGCCAAAGTGCCTCATTCTTAACTATAAGTTAAGAGTCTGATCATGGACAAGTGCTGTCATGATCTTAAAGTAATGACGAGACTAGGACCCTGCTAGGGATAGGAAAGACTAATCTGGCCTGAGCACTGTAGTCTGAGATTGAGATGGCCCCATGAGAGCAATTCTAAAAGCTTGATGCATCTCTTGCTATGCCCATACAAAAAGGACTTGCTCTGAATAAACTATGCAAAGGACTCAAGGAGAAGAGATAAACATTATTTACAAGTCAACAGAACACTAAGAAAGAAGCTACAAATAAACACAGAGGAATGGGAGCACTGTGACGGGAGTAACCCAATAAACCTAAACTACCTGAAACTACGTAATCCTACAGTGAAGTACTCTACTGTGTACATATACCACATCTTCATGGTTCACTTATCTATCTATTATTGGACATTTAGATTTATTACAAATCTTAGACATTGTACTGTGTGCAGCAATGAATAATGGAGCACAAATGTTCTTTGAATGTATGGTTTTCTTTTCTGGGATAGATAACCAAAATTGGAATTGTGGACCATTTGGGAGGACAATTTAGAGTTTACTAAGTTGCCTCCATATTATTTTCATAGATGTTGGAGCAGACAACATTCCCACCAGATGTGGATGAAAGTTACTTTTTCCCCACATTCCCACCAACAGAGATTGTTTCCAGCCTTTTTGATATGTGCCGTTTCGCTGATGTGAGATGGTATCTCATTGTTGTCTTAATTTGGATTTCCCTAATAAAAAGTGATGTTGAACATTTTTTTCATGTGCCTGTTGACCTTCCATTGATTTTCCTCAAAGAAGTGTCTGTTTGCTTTCTCTTCCCACTTTTTGATGGAAATTTTATATTTGTTGTGGATCATTGTGATTACTTTATAGATCATAGATGTCAACCATTTATCTGATGTTTTCTGTAAGAGTATATACACATACTAAGGTTTTTTTCTTATGCTAAATCATCCTGTATTTATTAAGAATAAGGAACAATCTAATGGAAAATATCTCAGGACTTCTTGGTTTGTTTCACAAGATGATACACAAGATGTATATTATGAGTTGCATAATATACATCAGATAAATTTCCCAATTATCTTTTCTTTACTTGTAGCCCATGTTTCTTTGGTCATATAGAATTTTTAAAAGTTTGATGTGGTCTCATTTTTTTAGTTTTGATACTATAGTCTTTTTCAATAGCATCATGTCACTGAAGACTCCTTGCTGTCTAGAAATTGAAAAGTTCATGTGTAGTTTCCACAATATACTTTATAGATTCAGGTCTTATCTTAAGGTCTTTGATCCACTTTCCGTTGACATTTTTTGAGATGTGGATTCAACTTTAATTTCCTGATGTGGTTATCCAATTCTCCCAACACCAGTTATTGAAAAAGCTGTCTTTATTACATTTCATGCCCTCAGGTACTTTGTCAAAAAATAGCAGTCCATGTATCTGGGGGGTTACTTTCGGTATTCTACTTTGGCCATTGGTCAGAGAGTCTTTTTTATTCCAGTAAAAATGATACTGGATTGATTACCATGACTTTGTAGTATAGACTCAAGTTAGGTGTGAGATGACTTCCAATTTCTTGTTTTTAAGTATGGTTTTCACTATCTGGAGTTTTTTATGGTCCAACACAAACTTTTAATAGACTATTCAAAGTCCTTGATAAATGTTATCTAAATTTGGATCAGGATTGCATTGAATCTATATAATAGGTTTGTTAAGTTAATCATTTTGACAGCGCTGATTCTTTCAATCGATATGAATGGAATGATTTTTCATATTCTAAAATCTTCAGTTTCATTCCTGAGTGTTTTATAATTTCTATAGTAGATCTCTCACCTCTCTTGATAAATTTATTTCTAGGTACTTGATATTTTGGACCCCGATTTATATGTGATAGGCTCTGATGTCTTTATCCTCTGATTTATTATTTTTATGAAGAAATGTAACCGATTTTTGTGTATTGATTTTGTAACTGGAGAATCAAGAGGTAATAACAAGCTATATAACCTCTCTAATAAGGAATTTAGAGAGGAGTTGTTGAGGGTGTACAGAGAGTTCAAAGAAATAATGGAACAAAATGCCAATACACAGAAGAGGATATAAATGCAGAAATGAGAAACTACAAACAAGAATGACATATTTGAAAAGCTTAGTAGGTGAAATGAAAAACTCACTGGAAGGCCTCAGCAGCTGAATAACATCAGCTGCTGAGGAGAGAAACTTTTTAAAAAATTGAATCACTGTGATAGATTTGTACAAAGCTGTTTATGATTGGATTTCAGTCGTGCAGTATTCCATAACTCATCCCTCCACCAATGTACATTTCCCAGCACCATTGTTCCTTGGTTCCCTCCCATCACTCCACACCCCCACCTCCTGCCTGCCTCTATAGCAGGGGCTTTTATTCTCTCTCTCTCTCTCTCTCTCTCTCTCCCTTTCTTGCTCATGTGCTCTCTCTCTCTCTCTCTTTCCTTTTGTCATTTGGTTTTCAATATTGTTACTGAAAGGTTACCAAGAATATTCTTTTACCTACTATTAACTCTCAGATCTTGTTCAGCATGATCATTCCCAGATATTATTGTCACACTGATGTCTGAGGACAAAATCTGAGGTTGAAGATGAAGTGTAGAATTCTTCCAGACAACAGCAGAAAATGGAAAAAAACCCATAAAAAAATGAACAGGTGATAAGAGAAATTTGGGATTATTTTAAGAGGAAAACCATTACAATATCTGGGGTCCTAGAGTGGCAGGAAAGCAACTCTGATAAATAAGAAACAGTCAGGACTGAGATACAATCAGGTCTGAGAAATTCCTAGAGCTGAAACGTGCATGTAACCAGAACCAGGAGGCACGGAGGATGCCAGCTAAAAGAAATTCAAATAAAAATATTCCAAGAGATGAAGAGCATTTTTTCATGTGCCTTTTGGCCATTTGGATTTCTTCTTTGAAAAAATTTCTGTTCAAGTTTCTATGAAGCACACATCTCCCTAATACCAAAAGCAAACAAAGACACCACTAAGAAAGAAAATTACAGACCAATATCCCTGATGAACACCGATGCGAAGATCCTCAACAAAATACTGGCAAATAGGATCCAACAACTCATCAAAAAGATCATACATCACGACCAAGTGGGATTCATCCCGGGGATGCAAGAATGGTTTAACATTCGGAAATCAATCAACATAATCCACCATATCAATAAAAGCAAAGATAAAAACCATATGATCATATCAATAGATGCAGAGAAAGCATTTGACAAGATCCAACATCCTTTCGTGATGAAAACCCTCGTCAAAATGGGGTTTGGAGGAACTTTCCTCAAGATAGCCGAAGCCATCTATCACAAGCCTACAGCAAGCATTATCCTCAACGGGGAAAAACTAAGGACCTTTCCTCTGAGATCAGGCACAAGACAAGGATGCCCACTCTCACCACTCCTCTTCAATATAGTACTGGAAGTACTTGCGATAGCTATTAGACAAGAAAAAGAGATTAAGGGCATCCAGATAGGAAAGGAAGAAATCAAACTCTCATTATTTGCAGATGATATGATACTATATCTAGAGAAGCCTAAAACCTCTACTAAGAAACTCTTAGAAACAATAGACTTATACAGTAAAGTTGCAGGCTACAAAATCAATACCCCAAAATCCATGGCCTTCATATATGCAAACAATGAGGCAGAGGAAAGGGACATAAAAAAAGCAATCCCATTCACAATCGTGCCCCAGAAAATCAAGTACCTCGGAATCAGCTTAACCAAGGAAGTAAAAGACCTCTACAAAGAAAACTACAAAACGCTACTCCATGAAATCAAAGAGGACATGAGGAAATGGAAACATATACCCTGCTCGTGGATAGGGAGAATCAATGTTGTCAAAATGGCAATACTCCCCAAAGCATTATACAGATTCAACGCGATCCCTATAAGTATACCCATGACATTCTTCAAAGAAATGGATCAAGCAATCTTAAAATTCATATGGAACAACAAACGTCCAAGGATAGCTAAAACAATTCTTGGGAAAAAGACGATGGGAGGCATCACCCTCCCCAACCTCAATCTTTACTACAAAGCAGTAACAATTAAAACAGCATGGTACTGGAACAAAGGCAGAGCCGTAGACCAATGGAACAGGGTGGAATACCCTTACACACAACCCCAAATGTATGATGTTCTAATCTTTGATAAGGGAGCAAGAGATGTGAAGTGGAGCAAAGAAAGCCTCTTTAACAAATGGTGCTGGCACAACTGGACAACCACATGCGAAAAAATGGGCGTAGACCTTGACCTGACACCATGCACAAAAGTCAGATCAAAATGGATTAAAGACCTCAACATTAGACCACAAACCATAAGGTACATTGAAGACAAGGTCGGCAAAACCCTCCACGATATTGAAGATAAAGGTATCTTCAAAGATGACACAGAACTAAGCAATCTAGTAAAAACAGAGATCAACAAACGGGACTACATTAAACTAAAAAGCTTCTGCACCGCAAAAGATACAGTGACCAGAATCCAAAGACTATCCACAGAATGGGAAAGGATATTTACACAATACCCATCAGATAAGGGGTTGATATCAATGGTATATAAAGCACTGGTTGAACTCTACAAGAAGAAAACATCCAACCCCATCAAAAAATGGGGGGAAGAAATGAACAGAAACTTTACCAAAGAAGAAATACGAATGGCCAAAAGGCACATGAAAAAGTGCTCTGCATCACTAATCATCAGAGAGATGCAGATCAAAACAACCACAAGATACCACCTCACACCACAGAGACTAGCGCACATCCAAAGGAACAAAAGCAACCGCTGTTCGAGAGGATGTGGCGAGGAAGGGACCCTTCTACACTGCTGGTGGGAATGCCGACTGGTTCAGCCCTTCTGGAAAACAATATGGACGATTCTCAAAAAATTAGATATTGAATTCCCATTTGACCCAGCAATACCACTGCTGGGAATATATCCCAGAGAGGCAAAAAAGTATAATCGAAATGGCATATGCACATGTATGTTCATCGCAGCACTGTTTACAATAGCCAGAATCTGGAAAAAACCCGAATGCCCTAGAACGGATGACTGGTTGAGGAAACTTTGGTACATCTATACAATGGAATACTATGCAGCTGTTAGAAAAAAGGAGGTCACAAATTTTTTATTTAAGTGGATCGGAATGAAAAGTCTCATGCTAAGTGAAATGAGTCAGAAAGAGAGAGACAGACATAGAAAGATTGCACTCATCTATGACATATAGAATAACAGAGTGGAAGACTAACACCCAAGAATTGTAGAAACAACTACCAGGAGGTTGACTCCATGGCTAGGAGGCTGGCCTCACATTCTGGGGAAAGGGCAACTCAGAGAAGGGATCACCAACTATAATGTAGTCAAAGGCCATGTGGGAGAAAGAAGGGAGTTGTGGGCTGAATGAGGGCTAGAGACTGAGCACAGTGGCCACTCAACACCTTTATTGCAAACCACAATAGCTAATTAGAGGGAGAGAACAGAAGGGAATGCCCTGCCACAGTGACAGGGTGGGGTGGGGGGAGATGGGATTGGGGAGGATGGGAGGGATGCTGGGTTTACTGGTGGTGGAGTATGGGCACTGGTGAAGGGATGGGTTCCCGAACTTTGTATGGGGGAAGCATAAGCACAGATGTGTATAAATCCGTAACTGTACCCTCATGGTGATTCATTAATTAAAAATAAATAAATTTATTTAAAAAAGTTTCTGTTCATATCATCACCCCCTTTTCTGATAGGGTTGACTATTTTCTTCTTGTAGATTTCAACCAGTGCCTTGTATATCCTTGATATTAACCCCTTATCAAAAAAGCATTGGGTGAATATTCTTTTCCATTATGTAGACTGTCTTTGTATTCTGGTCATTCCTTTTCTTTTTAAAAATTTTTTTAAAAAGTTTATTGATGAATATTCTTCAAACTCAAAATATATTGATTTGACATTTTGGGGGGTGGAGTTCTAAATGGCTGTATTTTCTTTTTTTTTAAATTTTATTGAATCACCATGAAATAGTTACAAGCTTTCAAGTTTGGGTTACAATCTCACAACAATCAAATACCCATCTCTCCACCAGTGCACATTCCCCACCACCAATATCCTGAGTATACCCCCCTTTCCCACCCTCCTCCTGCCTCTAAGTCAGACAATATTCCCCATACTCTCTCTCTACTTTTGGGCATTATAGCTTGCAACACAGACCCTGAGAGGTATTCATGTTTGGTCCATTATCTACTTTTGGCATTCATCTCCCATCCCAGCTGTTTTCTTCAGCCATCATTTTCTTAGTGATTCCTTCTCTATTCCATCTGCCTTCTCCCCTCCGCTCATGAAGCAGGCTTCCAGCTATGGGGAAATCCCCGTGGCCCTTGTATCTACTGTGCTTGGGTGTCAGCCTCATGTGATTTATTTTAGACTCCACAAATGAATGCAGTCACTCTATGTCTGTCCCTCTCTTTCTGACTCATTTTACTTAGCATGATACTCTTCATGTTTATCCATTTATAAGAGAATTTCATGACTTCATTTCTCCTAACAGCTGTACAGTATTCCATTGTGTAGATGTATCAAAGTTTCTTTAACCAGTCATCTATTTTAGGGCACTCGGGTTGTTTCCATATTTTGGAAATACAAATGGCCAAAAGGCACATGAAAAAATGCTCCACATCATTTTTTCATCAGGGAGATGCAAATCAAAACAACAATGAGATATCATTTCACACCACAGAGATTGGTACACCTGGTGTTGGCATGGATGTGGGGAAAAGAAGGCTCTCCTCCACTGCTGGTGGGAATGCCGACTGGTTTAGTCTTTTTGGAAAAAATATGGATATTTCTTTAAAAACTAGAAATTGAGCTCCTATTTGACTCAGCAATACGATTTTTGGGAATATATCCTGGAGATGCAAAAAAAAAACCATAGGAGAAATGACATCTGCACTTGTATGTTTATGGCAGCACTATTTACAATAGCCAGAATCTGGAAAAATTCGAGTGCCTGAGAATAGATGACTGGTTAAAAAGAATTTGGTACATATGCACAATGGAATACTATGCAGCTGTTATAAAAGATGAAATCATGAAATTTACATTTAAGTAGTTCAACATGGAGAGTTTCGTGCTAAGTGAAATGAGTCAGAGAGAGGGGGACAGATATAGAATGACTGCACTCATTTGTGGGATATAAAGTAACAGAATGGGAGACTGACACCCAAGGACAATAGAGATAAAAGTTTGAAGGATCACTCCATGGCTTGGAAACTGACCTCACATGTTGAGGGAAAAGGCAGCTGGGATAGAGAAGGACTACTAAGTGAATGATGTTGAATGATGTTTGGTGAGCTCAGTCAGGTTGGGAGATGCATGTTGAAAGTAAACTGTAGACCAAACATTATGACCACTTACTATTTGCGTTGTGAATCATAACACCCAAAAGGAAAGAGACAGTAAAAGAGAATGTGCCTACCACAGAGGCAGGTGGGAGGGATAGGGTGGGGTGTGGTGAGAGGGATACTTGGAACATTTGTGGTGGAGAATGGGCACTGGTGGAGGGATAGCCCTTAATCATTGTATGACTGAAACGTAATCATGAAATTTTGTAAGTATGACATAGTGATTCATTAAAAAATTTTAAAAAATACACCAAGACACATCCTAATCAGAATGATAAAAACCATAGATAGAGACAGAGTACTGAAAACAGCAAGATCAAAGAAGAAAATTATACACAAAGATGCAACCTTAAAATTTACAGCAGATTTATCAAAAGAAGCCCATGGAACCTGAAGACTATGGTGGGATATACTGAAAAAATTTAATGAAATGAAATATTCATCAAAAACACTTTACCTAGTCACCTCTAACTCAGATTTGAAAGAACAATACACCACTTCACATATAAAAACTCAGGAACGTAATAGACTCAAAGACAACTTTACAGGAAGAATTAAAGAAGCTACTTTACAACAAGGTTAGTCCTCCTAACATGTCAAACTTCTGCAGAAAGATGACAAAACTTTCCAAGACATAAATCTCTCAGTGCACTAAATGCAACAATTAATAGTCACAGACTGGAGAACTGGATTAAGAAATTGAACCCAAGATTCTCTGCCTTCAAGAAACTTATTTGAACAGTCAGAGCAAACACAGATTCAAAGTGAAGGGTTGGAAGACAATTATTCAAGCAAACAGTACCCTCAAGAAGGATGGGGTGGCATACTGGTATCAGATGACAAAGACTTCCAATTGATAAATGGCATAAGACACAGTGAAAGTTATTTCTTAATGATTAAGTGGCATGTACCTCAGGAAGATCTCACACTCAGAAGCTTATGTGCAACTAATGAGGGATCAGCAAAATACTTAAAACAACTGATCATAGAATGAATAAAAGCCATTGATATCAACACAGTAGTTTGTGGGGGTTACAAAATGGGCCTGTCACCATTTGAGAGATCAACTAGATTCAAGCTCAGCAAGGAAATCCTTTTTTGAATTAAGAAATGAAAAAATGTGGTTAGCATATATATATTTATACACATACTCTCTCTATGCAGGTATATATACACATGCATGTGTGTATATGTATGTAAGTATATGGGTTTTATACATATGCAATTAAGAAATGGAATAGATGTGGTTGACAAGTATATATATGTATATACATACATAATACATATATATGTCTATGGTTCTTCATCATCAAAAGCCCATGGCTTTCTCATACACAAATAATGAAAGGGGACAAAGATATATTTTTTAAAAACATATGTGCCTCAGAAAATCAAGTACCTTGGAATTAGCTTAACCAAAGAGCTAAAAGACCATTTCAGTGAAGACTGCAAAAACACTAATTCAAGAAATAAAAGAGGAAATGGGAACATATCCCTATTTATGGATTTGGAGATGATATAATCAAAATTGCAGCAATCTACATAGTATTGTACAGATTTAATAAGTCCCTAAGAGTACTCATGTCATAGTTAATTGATTTTATTTTCAAAATTTAAAAATTGTTTTAATTGAATCACAGTGAGATACACCGTTAGAAAAATTTTCAAGATTGTATTTCAGTCATAACATGTTCCAACTCCACGTCCCTTCATCAGTGTACATTTTCCACTACCAATGTTCCAGTCTCCCTCCTGCCCCCTCCTCGCCCACCTCCATAGTAGACACTGTTCTCTCTCTCTCTCTCTCTCTCTCTCTCTGGTAAAAGGTCAAAGATTTATTCTATTTGAAAAGAAAATAGAGTTTCTCTGTCTGTCTGTCTGTCTGTCTGTCTGTCTCTCTCTCTCTCTCTCTCTCTCTGGGCACTATGGTGTGTAATACAGATACTGAAAGATTATCATGTATGTATATCCCTTTACATACTTCCATCACTCAGTTCTTGTTTAGAGTGAACATTTCCAACTATTAGTGTTTACTGGTTCTTTCTCTATACTAACTGCCCTCCATCCCCCGCACAATTGTGGTAGCTTCCAATCATTGACCACCTGGCCTCTGTTTTCCCTGGCCTTGAATATTAGTCTCATAGGTTATTGTTTTGTTATATGACAAAAATAAGTGCAGTTATTTTACATCTGTCCTCTTTTTGACTCATTTTACTCAGCATGATATTTCCATGTCCATTCATTTCCAAGCAAATTTCATGGTGTTAAACCATCCTGGCAATCTTACTTAGTCATGGTGTATGATCTTTTGATTAATTGTTGGATTCTGCTTGTTAGTATTTTGTTGAGGATCTTTGCATCTGTGTTCACCAGGGCTATTAGCCTTAATTTTATTTTATTGTTATGTCTCTGTTTGCGTTTGGTATCAGGGTGATATTTGCCTCATAGGAACTGGAAATGCATCTGGTTCTGCAGTTTTCTGGAAAAGCTTGGAAAAGATTGACAGTAGGTCATGTCTAAAGGTTTAGAAAAAAATCACTAGTTAATCCTACTGTACCTGGACTTTTGCTTTTGGGAAGACTTTTGATTACTATTCCAAGTTCCTCAATAGTAATAGGTCATTTCAGGCATGCTGGGTCTCTTTGGTTCAATCTTGGGAGGTTATAGGAATCCAGAAATTTATCCATTTCTTCTTGGTTCTCTTGTTTCATGGCATAGACTCTCAAAGTAATCTCTGATCATTTTTTGAATTTCTGTGGTTTCTGTTGTGATATCCCCCTTTCATTTCTGATTCAGCTTATTTATTTTGTTTCCACCTTTCTCTCTTTATCTCCTTCACTTTTTGTCTCTTGCTAGTGGTTTATCGATTTTGTTTATCTTTTCAAAGAACCAGCTCTTGGATTCATTGATCTTTTGGATTGTTTTATTGGACTCCAGTTTGTTAATTTCTCCTCCAAGTTTTATTCTTTTCATGCTCCTGCATGGTTTGGGCCCATTTATTGGTAATTTTCTAAGATCTTAAGTTGTAAAGTTATTTTGTGGTCTCTTTCTTTCTTCCTGATGAATGCTTGCAGAACTATAAACTTTTCTCTTAACATGCTTTAGCTGTGTCCCATAAGTTTTAGTAGCTAGTGTCCTCCTTCTCATTTGATTCCAGGAATATTTTGATTTTTTCCAATGACTTTCTCACTAACCCACTGGTTGTTCAGCAATGTGCTGTTTGATTTCTACTTGTTAAATTTGATTGTACAACTTTTGTGTGTAATTGACTTCTATTTTAAGTGCATTATGGTTTGATATAGTGGATATTATTTCTATTTTCTTGATTATATAGACATATGTTTTGTGGCAGAGCATGTGGTCCATCTTGGATAATGTTCCAGGAGCACTGGGGAAGAATGTGTATTTGGCTTTTGGAGGATTAAAAATCCTGTATATATCTATTAGCCCTCTCTCTTCTATTTCTTACTTCAAAGCCAGTATTTCCTTGCTGAGTTTATACTTGTCAATCTATCAAGAGTTTACAAGGCGTTGTTGAACTCTCCAACTACTGTTGTGTTGATAACAATGTCTTCCACGAAGTCTATTAGTTGTTTTAAGTACTTTGCTGACCTCTTATTGGGTGCATACATGTTTAGAGGTATAATTTCATGTTCCCACTTTTAGCAGAAATTTGTTGTACTTTGGAGGTTTGCCTTTCAGTAGCCCATTCAGTTCTTCTGCTAAAGTTGGTTTTGAGTCTACGGAATTCCTGAACTGTTTATCCATGAATTTGTGTATCATTTCTTGGAATCTGTGTGAGAGTCTAGCCAGTGAAAGTATTTGTGAGAAGTGCATTCATTGAATTGTCTCAAGTATATTTCACCATGGTTTTTAGTTCCAGAGGATTTCACCTGATAGGTCTGCTGTAAATCTAAGAAATACTCCTTTGTATGTAATTTCCTTCTTTTATATTGCTGCTTGCAGTATTGTGTCTCTATGGAAATCATCATCTGATTAGCATCTGTCTTGGAATCTTTTTATTAGGATCTCTTTTAGCTGGTACTTATTGTGCTTCTTGTATCTGTATGCCCGTATTCTTCAGCTCTGAGACATTTTCAGCAATGATGTCTTTAACTGCTACTACCTTTTTGGAGATGCCTCACTGCCCCTCTGGGACTCCAAGAATTCTTATGTTGTTCCTCTAGAATTGATCACATAGTTCTCTTGTCTAAACTTGAGCACCTTTGAGGTCTTTTTGCATCTTTGTTTGTTGCCTGGATATTTTCTGTAGTTCATCTTCAAACTCACTAATTTTGTGTTCAGTTACTGTTACTCAACTGTTTAGGACAATCACTGAATTTTTTATTTCATTGACAGTGTATTTTAATTAATGAAACTTCTGTTTGTAGTTTTTAAAATTTCTGTTATCATTTACTCCTGTATTATCTTGGCTATCTGTAGGATAACATGGTGTTTGTCCTTTTAGCCTTGCCACAAGGAACTTAGTTTACCTTAAAGCAATGTCCTTTCTGTATTGACACAGGAAGACAGTTAATATTATGCTTTGTAACTTGGGAGCTGAATTGACTCCAATAACATTTACTCTTGGGCATCTGCTTTCTCAATTCAGTTGCCCTTAATTCCTAGCACCCCAAAAACAGGGTCCTGACGAGGGACAGAATGGACCCAGGGTAAGCTATGAGCTACTCTGGCATTGAAATGGGTCAGGTCAAAGTGCCACAATACTCAACTATAAGTTGAGAACATGGCCATAGACAAATGCTGTCATGATCCAAAAGTAATGACGAGACTAGGACCCTGCTGGGGTTAGGAAGACTAACCTGGTCTGAGGACTGTGGTCTGGAATATATAGTGAGATGTCCTCAGAAAGAACCAAACTTTAACTTAAGTTTATATCTCTTACTGTGCTCATACAGAATGACATTGCTAGAAATACTTGAAGTAGATTTACTACAACTATTTAAGTAGATTACTAGCTGAGGAAGGAAGAAAGGGACACACCCTGACACACCCTTGTTTGGACCCCACCATTGAGAGGTTCTCCTAGTAATCTGGAGTAGTCTCCTTAGATGAAACAGAAATAAACAAATGGGACTATATTAAACTAAGAAGCTTCTGCACCGCAAAAGACACAGTGACCCAAATACAAAGGCAATCTACAGAATGGGAAAGGATATTCACTCAATACCCATCTGAGAAGGGGTTGATATCAAGGGTATATAAGGCACTAGTTGAACTCTACAAGAAGAAAACATCCAGCCCCATCAGAAAATGGGGGAAGAAATGAACAGAAACTTTCTCAAGGAAGAAATACGAATCGCTAAAAGGCATGAAAAAATGCTCCTCATCACTAATAATCAGAGAGATGCAGATCAAAACAACTATGAGATACCATGTCACACCACAGAGACTGGCACACATCCAAAAGAACAGAAGCAACTGCTGTTGGCGTGGATGTGGGGAGAAAGGGACCCTCTTACACTGCTGGTGGGAATGCCGACTGGCTCAACCCTTCTGGAAAACAATATGGTCACTCCACAAAAAAATTAGAAATTGAGCTCCTATTTGATCCAGCAATACCACTTCTGGGAATATATCCCAGAGAGGCAAAAAGATAGTCGAAATGACCTCTGCACATGTATGTTCATCGCAGCACTGTTTACAATAGCCAAAATCTGGAAAAAACCCTAATGCCTGAGAACAAATGAGTGGCTAAAGAAACTTTGGTGCATATACACAATGGAATACGATGCAGCTGTCAGAAAAGATGAAGTCATGAACTTTGTGTACAAGTGGATCAACATGAAAAGTATCATGCTAAGTGAAATGAGTCAGAAAGAGAGAGACAGACATAGAAGAATTGCGCTCATCTGCAGAATATAAAACAACAGAATGGAAGACTAACACCCAAGAACAGCAGAAATAAGTACCAAATTTGTTCCATGGCTTGGAAGCCGGCTTCACATGCTGGGGGAAAGGGTAGCTCAGATAGAGAAGGGAACACCAAGCAAAACTGTGGTGGGAGGACCCGCTCAGGATGGGAGAGGCGTGTTCAGAGCAGACTATAGACCGAACACAATGGCCACCCAAGACCTCCATTGCTAACCACAACACCCAAAGAGAGAGAGGGAACCAAGGGGAATGCCCTGCCAAAGAGGCGGGGTGGGAGTGGGTGGGAGGGATGATGGGGTTATCAGTGGAGGACGGGCACCAGCAGAGGGATAGATACTCCAACTGTATATGACTGAAACAAAACACGAGACTATGTAAACCTGTATCTGTACCCCCATGGTGATTCATTAATAAAAAATAAAAAATTTAAAAAACAATAAAAAGTAAAGAAATAAAATAAAATAAAATAAATAATCTCAGATCTCTTTTTAATGCCATGCATAAAAATAAAATTAAAATAGATAAAAACTTTAATATCAGACCTAAATCAGTAAGGGACATAGTGAAAAATGTTTACAGAACTCTCCAAGGCAATGACACTAAAGACATCTTTAAGGATGAAACATCACTGACCAAGAAATTGGAAGCAAAGATCAATAAATGGGAATACATAAAACTAAGAAGCTAATGTTCTTCAAATGGAACAATGACCAGGATACAAAGAGATACATGAGATAGAAAAAACTACCTTGCACTCATCTGATAAGGGCTTAATATCAAATATTAAAATTATATAAGGGACTGGTAGACCTTGATTACAAAAATAAGCATCCAACACCATCAAAAAATGGGGATAAATGATGAATAGATACTTCCTCAAAGAAGAAATACAAATAGCCAAAAGTCTTGTAAAAGTGATTTGCATTACTAATTACCAGGGAGATGCAAATGAAAACAACAGTATGATATCCTCTCATCCCACAGATGACATCCCACAGTGACATTGCTGGCATGGATACAGAGAAAAAGGCACTCTCATTCATGGCTGGTGGGAATGCTGATTTATTGAGCCTTTCTAGAAAACAATATGATATTCTTTTAAGAACTAGAAATTGAGCTTCCATATGACCCAACCAATACTATTCCTGGGACTACACCTTAGAAGTTCAAAAACACAGTGCATAGAAGCCATCTGCATTCCTATGTTAGTTGCATCACTATTCAAAAAGGCCAGAAAAATGAAACCACTCAAGTGCCTGAGAATAGATGAGTGGATAAAGAAACTATGGTGCAGTTATTCACTGGAATACTATGTAGCTATTAAGAAAATGAAGCAGTGAAAATTTCTTATACATCAATGGACATGAAGAGTATCACACTGAGTGAAATGAATCATATAGAGAGGGATCTTGTTTATTTTCTCAAAGAACCAGCTCTTGGCTTCATTGACCTTTTGATTTGTTTTTTGGGTTTCCATGTCATTAGTTTTTTCTCTAAGTTTTATTATTTCTTTCCTTCAGCCAGGTTTGGGTTCCTTTTGTTGATCTTTTCGTAAGATTTTGTTGAAGTCAAGTTATCTATGTAGACCCTTTCTTCCTTCCTGAGGAATGCTTGCAAAGTTATAAATTTTCCTCTTAATACAGCTTTAGCTGCGTCCATAGGTTTTGGTAGCTTGTGTCTTCATTCTCATTTGTATCCAGGTATCCTTTGATATCTTCCTTGACTTCCTTCCTGACCCATTCATTATTCAACATTGAGTTCTTTTATTTCCAGGTGTTTGATTTGGTTCTCCATGCCTGTGTGTGATTAGCTTCTATCTTCAGTGCAGCGTGGTCTGAAAAAATAGTTGATAAAATTTCTATCTTCTTGATTCTATTGAGATATATTTTGTGACCCAACAAGTGGTCTACTTTAGGAAATGTTCCATGTGCACTGGAAAAGAATGTATATTCTTTCTTTTTGGAGGTGTAAGGCCCTGTATAGATCTGTTATCCTTCTCTCTTCTATTTCTTCCTTCAGGGCCAGTGTTTCCTTGCTGAGTTTTGTTCTTGTTGATCTATCCAGAGTTGACAAGGCAGTGTTGAAGTCTCTGACTACTATTGTGTTGTTAACAATGTCCTTGTTAAAATCTGTTAGCATTTGTTTTAAGTATTTAACTGGTCCCTCATTAGGTGCATATACATTTAAGTGTGTGATTTCTTCCTGTTGTACATAACCCTTGATAAACAGAAAATGGCCTTCACTGTCCTTTCTGATCTTTTTCAACCTGAAATCTATGTTGTTGGATACAAGTATGGCACCGCAGCTTTTTTGAGGGAGTTGTTTGCTTGCAAGATTGTTTTCCGTTCTTTAACTTTGAGTCCGTATTTGTTCTGATTGTTCAGATGTGTTTCTTGTAAGCAGAGAATGTTGGTTTCAGATTCTGGATCCATCTTGTCACTCTGTGTCTTTTGATAGGTGCATTTAGACCATTGACATTGAGAGAGATTATTGTCATGGGGTTTTGTGCCATCTTCCTATAAGGTTTGTTGCGCTTATGGGTTTTCTCCTTCTTTTCTTACAGGAGCCCTTTTAATCCTTCTTTTAAGTTTGGTTTTGAGTCTATGAAATTCCTGAGCTGTTGTTTATCTATAGAATGGTGTATCATTCCATTGAGTTTGAGTGAGAGTTTGGCTGGATAAAGTATTTTTGGTAAGGCATTCATTTCATTGAGCTTTTTCACTATATCCCACCATTGTCTTCAGGCTTAGAGGGTTTCCTCTGATAGGTCTGCTATAAATCTAGGAGGTGCTCCTTTGTATGTGATTTCCTTCTTTGATCTTGTTGCTTGCAGTATTGTGTCGCTATCTGTGGCATCCATCATTCTGACTATGGTATGCCTTGGAGTGTTTTTATTAGGGTTTCTTTTAGCTGGCACCCTTCTGGCTCCTTGGATCTGGATGCTTGCATTCTCTAACTCTGGGAACTTTTCAGCAATGATTTTTTAACTGTGTTTTTTTTTTATTAGGGTTGCCTCCCTGTCCTTCAGGTACTCTGATAATTCTAATGTTGTTCCACTTGGAGTCATATCCTAGGTCTCTGATTCTCCTTAGAGCTACTTTGAAATCTTTCCCCATTGTTTGTTGTTGCCTGTATGATTTATGCTGCTTATCTTCAAGTTCGTGGATTCTCTCTTCAGTTGTAGACATTCTACTGTTGAGGGTACCTACTGAGTTTTTAATTTCATCTATCAAATCCTTCATTTGTGACATTTCTTTTTGTAGCTTTCTTATTTCTGCTCTCGTTTCTTCCTGTATTTTCTCAGCTATCCATTCCCCCATTTCGTTCATTTCATCCTTTAATTTTCTATATGTCTGTTCCATTGATTCTTTGAGTTCCTTGAACATCCTCAGCATTTCATCTCGGAATTCTTTGTTGGAGAGATCTACTTGTGGGTACCCCCTGTTGAGGATTCGGAACTCTTTTCTTCATCCTCTACTTGTAGTCGAGATTTGCAGTGTTTTTACATTTTGCTGTGGATATATAGAGGTAAAACTTTCAAGTTCACTGGCACTCTTCCCTCTTATTGCAGGAAAGAATTCTGAATAAGCTCGGTCGACAGTGGTCAACCTTCTCCTCGTCTAAAGTACATCTTCCTCTTGGACATTATGCTGTGACTTATGATAGGCATGTAGTGAAGCATTGGAGGAGATATTCTTTTATATTGGGCTTTGTACAACTTCTTGTATACACTGGTCTTTTGGTGGAAATGAAGTAGGCCAGTGGATTATTGTCGTATTGTGTTTGAAGTAGCCAGGCCATTTTCCACAGAATTAGATAATTAAGGTTGGGATGTGAGTCCAAAAGAACAAAAGCAACCACTGTTGGAGAGGATGTGGGGAGAAAGGGACCCTTCTACACTGCTGGTGGGAATGCCGACTGGTTCAGCCCTTCTGGAAAACAATATGGACGACTCTCAAAAAATTAGAGGTTGAGCTCCCATTTGATCCAGCAATACCACTGCTGGGAATATATCCCAGAGAGGCAAAAAAGTATAATCGAAACAACATCTGCACATGTATGTTCATCGCAGCACTATTTACAATAGCCAGAATCTGGAAAAAACCCGAATGCCCTAGAACGGATGACTGGTTGAGGAAACTTTGGTACATCTATACAATGGAATACTATGCAGCTGTCAGAAAAAAGGAGGTCATGAATTTTGTATTTAAGTGGATGGGCATGAAAAGTTTCATGCTGAGTGAAATGAGTCAGAAAGAGAGAGACAGTCATACAAAGATTGCACTCATCTAGGGTATATAGAATAACAGAGTGGGAGACTAACACCCAAGAATTGTAGAAATAAGTACTAGGAGGTTGACTCCATGGCTTGGAGGCTGGCCTCACATTCTGGGGAAAGGGCAACTCAGAGAAGGGATCACCAACTATAATGTAGTCGAAGGCCATGTGGGGGAAGGGAGTTGCGGGCTGAATGAGGGCTAGAGACTGAGCACAGTGGCCACTCAACACCTTTATTGCAAACCACAACAGCTAATTAGAGAGAGAGAACAGAAGGGAATGCCCTGCCACAGTGGCAGGGCGGGGTGGGGGGAGATGGGATCGGGGAGGGTGGGAGGGATGCTGGGTTTACTGGTGGTGGAGAATGGGCACTGGTGAAGGGATGGGTTCCCGAACTTTGTATGAGGGAAGCATAAGCACAAAAGTGTATAAATCTGTAAATGTGCCCTCATGGTGATTCACGAATTAAAAATAAATAAATTATTTAAAAAAAAAAGAGTGCTGGGAATGAGAAATATAATTGCTGCCCCACAGAAGGCCACGCCCACTTTTAATTAGGCCACGCCCCCTCAGTGGAGGCTGCACCCCCAGCCAGTCCAGGTGTTAATGCCCTAGTCCACAGACCTATTGAGAAGAGTGACAGTAGTTGCGCAGGAGCTGGGGGCAGAGGTAAATGCAGCTGCCCCCCTGGGCTGGTCCTGGCAAGGAGCTGTTAATTTTTAAATAAACAATATTAATAAAATACTAGCAACATTCACAAATAAGGAGAGAGAGAACCCTAATAAACTGAGTCAGAAATGAAAAGGGAGGTATCAAAATGGACACCACAGAAATTCAAAGGATTATCAAATGATCCTTTGTATGATCAAGGATCATTACTTTGAGAATCTTTATGCCATGGAACGAGAGAACCTAGAACAAATGGATACATTTTTGCACTCCTATAACCCACCAAGTTTGAACCAAGATGGTTTAGAATATCTGAAGAGACATATCAGCATTAAAAAAATTAATGAAACGGTAATCAGGAGTTTTCCCTCGGACAAAAACCCATGCTTAGGTGAATTCACTAGTGAGTTCTTTGAACCTTTAAAAAGAATATCTGCCAAACCTGTTTTCTCTTCCAGGAAAAAGAAAAAAACATAAAAACTCCCAAACAATTTCTAATAAGCAAGTATCACTCTGATACCAAAGGAAGACAGAGAAGTATAACCTGATGTTCCTGATAAACACTCATGCAAATATTCTCAACAAAATATTTGCAAACAGAATCAAGCCATCAAAATCATCATACACCATGACCAAATAAGCTTTATCTAAGGGATGCAAAGATGGCTTAGCATGTGCCTTTCAATCAATGTAATATACTGTATCACTGTATAACTGTCATCCTGTTGCTCAAGCGGGCACCAGTAACGTCTCCATTGTGAGACTTTTGTTACTGTTTTTGCATATCGAATAAGCCACAGGTAGCTTACCAGGCTCTGCCATGCAGGCAGGATACTCTCAGTAGCTTGCCGGACTCCCCAAGAGGGATGGAAGAAGTGAACCCTGTCAGCCGCGTGCAAGACAAACGTCCTACCCGCTGTGCTATCACTCCACCCGGTAGAGCACATACCTAAAATAAAGTGTAATATCTAGTACCCCATAGCCTCTTTAGGTGAGTTCTACCCCTTAACCTTATATTTAAGTCTCCACTGATTTTTATTTTCTATACTTTGATAGTACCGAACTGTGTCCATGGTTCAGGATCATTACTTCCATCCACTCCTACTTTCACTACAGAAATTTTATGCTTTTGAGGATGAGTTCATATGCCACCTCTACCACAAGCCCTGAGCCCAGCAAAAATGCCTCTCCTTCTACACACTGCCATAGCACTTAAAATCTATTTCTTGTATGGTATTTGACACTCTGCACTAAGTTTCAGAGCATGTCTACACATTATTTTCATTCTCTATTCTATAGTTTCAGTACTGAAATGTACTATAGTATCACTATTTCAAATATCTGACTCAATCCCAGTAAAAACCGATATGCATAAGCCATAGACGACGAAATGAAGGAGAAAAAGAATCACAGTTGAAAATACATTATATACTATATACATGAAAAGCAAAAATCATATGATCATGTCAATAGATGCAGAGAAATAATTTGATAAGATTTAGAACTGATTCATGATAAAACTCTCAATAATATGGGAATTCATGAACTTTCCCTCAGCATAATCTACCATTTGATTTCCTTCAACACAATCAAAGCCCACAATAATCAGATACCCATAATAATCAGATACTCAATAATGCACAATAATCAGGTACTCAATGAGGAAAAACAAAAAAAAATTCCCTCTAGCAACAGGCACAAATAAAGTCTTGCTAATTTAATAAATATAGTATTGGAAGTACCTGCCATAGGAATTAGGCAAGAAAATGATGCAAAGGGAGTCAAGATAGGAAAGGAAGAAGTCAAGCTTTCACTATTTGCAGATGACATGCTATATTTAAACAATCCTATAGACTCTACAAAAGCAAAAACAAAGGATTTGTATAGTACATTGACAGTATACAAAGTTATACCCAAATTCCTTGGATTTCTTGTATGCAAATAGTGAGAGAAGTGATATAGGAAAAAATAATCCAGTTCACAATTTTGCTTCAGAAAATCAAGTACCTTGGAATCAGCTTAACTAATGAAAGACCTATAAAAAGAAAACTATAAGCCATTTCTCAGAACTAAAAGAGGACATGAGGAAATGAAACCATATTCCCTGCATATAGATTGGGAGGATTAATATAATCAGAATGGCAATAGTCCCAATAGCATTGTAAAGATTCAATGAAGCCCCTGTAAGTAAATGCATGGCATTAAAAAATAGATAAAACACTCATACAACAATAAGTACCCCGAATATCTCAAGCAATTCTTGAATTAAAGATCAGAGGCATCACTTCCCCCAAGTTCAAAATGTACTACAAAGCAGCAGTAATTAAAACAGCATGGCAGATCTCAGATCAATGAAATTGAATTGAATACTCTGAAACAGACACTCAAGTATATAATCAGCTAATCTTCAATAAAGGAGACTCTCAGTTCTCAGTTACATAATCAGCTAATCGTTGATAAAGTAGCAAAAATTGTGGAGCAAAGAAAGTCTCTTCATCAGGTGGTGTTGGGAATACTGGTCAGCTACACGCAAAAGAAAAGAAAGAAAGAATATGAAATGAACTCAGACCTCTTTCTAATGTCACGCACAAAAACCAAATTAAAATGAATTAAAGAATTTGTTACTACACATGAATCCATAAAATACATAAGAGGAAAACACAGACAGAACTCTCCTCAACATTGAAGCTTTAGGTTTCTTCAAGAATATAACATCACTGACCAAGTAATTGGAAGCAACGGTTTAAAAAATGGGTCTCCATTAAATTAAGAACCTTTTGCACCTCTAAGGAAATGATGACGAGGATACAAAGACAGTCCATGTAATGGGAGAAATTGTTTACACAACAATTACCTTATAAGGTATTAATATCCATGTTATATAAGGCATTGGTAGAACATTACAAGAAAAATAATCCAACTTCATCATAAAACAGGTGAAGAGATGAACAAAAACTTCTTCAGAGAAGAAATACAAATGACCAAAAGACACATGAATAATTTTATGCATCATTAATCATCCAGGAGATGCAAATCAAAACTGCAAAATAATATCATCTCATATCACAGAGACAGACACATTCAAAAGAACAAGAGCAACCAATGATGGTACGAATGCAGGAGAAAGGGACTCTCACTGTTGTTGGGAAAGTCTACTGGTTTAGCTTTTCTGGAAAACAATATGGTCATTTCTAAGGAGTCTAGTTTTTTTTTTTTCTTTTTAGGTCACACCTGGCGATGCACAGGGCTTAACTCCTGGCTCTGCACTCAGAAATAACTCTTGGCAGTGCTAGGGGGACCATGTGGGATGCTGGGGATCGAACCCAGATTGGCCGCATGCAAGGCAAACGCCCTACCTGCCATGCTATCGTTCTGCCTTCCCCATGGCGAGATTCTCGCCATCCCCCCAACCCCCCCATCACTGCAAGCTCCTACCTCTCTATCCAATTGGCTCTGAAAGGTGGTGGTCACCATGCTGCCGAAAAGAGGAAAAGGCTGAGGGACAAAAATCCTTCCCCTCTGGGGCTGCACGGGGCCGTAGCTTAGATCTCAGTCAAGGTGCATTTCTGCCAGCAGCCGCTGCATTCCAAGATTGGTTTGTGTGCCTCTAGGATCATGGCCATTCAGGGGCGAAGGAGCTGCTCCTGAACATTTTTTTTTTTTGTTTTGTATATCAGGAAAGGTCGCGTGGCACCATAAGTGGCCATGCAGTTTGGAGAAATTGTCCTGGTCTTCATTTACTGGAGCCATGTTAGTAGAAGGTCAGTGTCCAGGATTCCATCTGGGGAAAGCGGGGACTCTGCACCTTCTCCATCTGGGGGACCCTGGTGTTATTGGCCCAGTCTGGGGTCTGAAGCATTCTCTGGTGTGGTGTGTGGTTCCTGCTGGCCTGGATTCTTCACTGCTAAGTGCTGAGTCTGGTGGCTGGTTGAGGGCATGACTTCCAGGTTCTGGGATGGGCTGGAAACTGGGATGGAACTTCCCAGTTCCGGTGCCCCCATGTGGTTTGAAGAAATTGTCCTGGTCCCTACATACCAGAGCCATGTTAGTAGAAGTTCAGTGTTGCCAGGATTCCATCTGGAGAAAGAGGGAACTCTGCGCCTTCTCCATCTGGGGAACCCCAGTGAAATGATTTGGAGTATGGAGCATTCTCCAGTGTGATGTGTGGTGCCTGCCGGCCTTGGATTCTTCACTGCTGAGTACTTAATATATTTTTTAATGAATCACCATGAGATAAAGTTACGGACTTACAAACTTTTGTGATTACATTTCAATCATACAATGATGGGCCAGTGTCCATTCTCCACCAACAATGCTCCCAATATCCCTCTCACCACCCCCACCCCAACCCTCCACCACCTCTAAAGTGGAGAAAGGAAAGCCTCTTTAACAAATGATGCTGGCAAAACTGGACAGCTACATGCAATAAAATGGGCTCAGACCTCTACCTAACACCATGCACATAAGTCAGATCGAAATGGATTATAGACCTCAACATCAGACCAGAATCCATAAGGTACATTAAAGAAAACGGTGGAAAAACCCTCCATGACATTGAAGCTAAAAGTATCTTCAAAGATGACACAACTGATCAACCAAGTGGAAACAGAGATAAACAAATGGGGCTACATTAAACAACATTGAAGCTAAAGGTATCTTCAAGGATGAAACGCCACTGACCAAGCAAGTGGAAAGAGAGATAGAGCCAAATACCCAAACACTGAAATCAAGAGAGTCAAACTTTCACAACCAAACTTAGAAATGTGCTTGTAAAAAGGTGAGGCTAGAGCCAAGCTACCAAGCAATGGGTGGGGAATACTGGAGGCAATTTGGAAACATTGGTAGAGGGACGCTGAAATTGGTGGTGGGATTTCTGCTGCAGCATTGTATGTCTAAAACTGACCTAGGAATAGCTTTGTTAATTACAGTGCTTTATTTTAAAAATGTGGGGGAGAAAAACCACCAATAGCAAACATCATACTGAAAAGGAAAAAAGTTAAAAAGTTAAAAGCTTAACCTCTACATCAGCTATCAGACAGGGATAGGAACTTTCATCACTGTTATGCAAATGAATTACAATTCATTCCCATATCACTTAAGTATCAAAATATATGGATTTGGGGATACATTGGAGAAATATTAGAGGAGGGGTCACGAATCACGAAATCACAAAATCCTGTTAATCACCGATTTCTTGGGTGGGCTCAGTAACATCTCATTTCGTCCTTTCCATGAGATCTTAGAAGTCTATCTCAACTCGGCCCTCCTAACGATGTTGCACTGGGGGCTCTTCAGGGTCACGGGAATGAGATCCAGCTTGTTACTGGATTTTGCATATGAATACACCATGGGAAGCTTGCAAGGCTGTCCCACGTGGGCATGAAACTCTCAGAATATTGCCAGTTTCTCCCAGAGGGAGAAGTAGGCTAGAGGCTAGAGGAGGGATAGTACATTTTATTGGTGCAACTGCTGGAATAATATAATTATTCCTAAAATATAATTGTTAACATGACTGCTGACTATGATTTTTCTTCAATAATTTTTAAACACTTGAAAACATTAGCAAAAATCTTTGAAACTCACTTCTGAATTACAGTTTGGGGTCTCAATTTCAGTAATTTTTTTATTTCCTCACATTTGATATTTTGTGTTCCATTTTATGTCAAATATTTTAAACATGTACTTTGTGGTTAAAAACAAGGAAAAATTTAGCTATTTCATGATGGTCAGAAATCAGTTGCTTTGTTCATAAACCATGCATAAATTCCTTGTTCATTTAGGCAATCAATATGAGCAAAAATAATTTGCTAATTATTTTTGGCAATTATTTTTAGGTATTCATTAATTCATATCAGCATGCCAATGTACAGTACTATAGTAATACACTAATTGAAATAATAACATTTTATTATTACTATTTGAGATGCAAATTTTTAGACATTATGAAGTTAGAAGAAAATATTCCAGACTTACTACAATCAATTCTATATTATTTCTACTCTCAGTGCTTAAAACCTTAAAGAAATTCATGCATTTATTATAAATTAAAATCATATGTCTCTTTTTAATTTAGCAGGTATTTCTGAAATGCAAATATATGTTTATATTTTTGCAGAAAGTCAAACTGGATATTATTTTTTAATTTTTATTCATTGAAGCACTGAGTTACAATACTGCAGATGATGGTTTTATGTGTATATAATTGCAGCACCACACCAATCAAAAGATACACAACAAAGTAGCAATAAGACCAAAGAAAATATATTTTATCTGTATAATGCTTTGGGGAGTATTGCCATTTTGACAATGTTGATTCTCCCTATCCATGAGCAGGGGATATATTACTATTTCCTCATGTCCTCTTTTATTTCATGGAACAGCGTTTTATAGTTTCCTCTGTAGAGGTCTTTACTTCCTTGTTTAAGCTGATTCTGAGGTACTTGATTTTCTGGGGCATGATTGTGAACGGGATTGCTTTTTTCATGTCCCTTTCCTCTGTCTCATTGTTTGCATATAGGAAGGCCATGGATTTTTGGGTAATGATTTTATAGCCTGCAACTTTACTGTACAAGTTTATTGTTTCTAAGAGTTTCTTAGTAGAGGCTTTAGGCTTCTCTAGATATAGTATCATATCATCTGTGAATAGTGAGAGTTTGATTTCTTCCTTTCCTATCTGGATGCCCTTAATCTCTTTTTCTTGCCTAACAGCTATCACAAGTACTTCCAGTACTATATTGAACAGAAGTGGTGAGAGTGGGCATCCTCATCTTGTCCCTGAGCTTAGAGGAAAGGCCCTTAGTTTTTCCCCACTGAGGATAATGTTTGCCATAGGCTTGTGGTAGATGGCTTTGACTATCTTGAGGAAAGTTCCTCCAAAACCCATTTTGGTCAGGGTTTCCATCATGAATGGATGTTAGATCTTGTCAAATGCTTTCTATGCATCTATTGATATGATCATATGGTTTTTATCTTTACTTTTGTTGATATGATGGATTATGCTGATTGATTTCTTAATGTCAAACCATCATTGCATCCCCGGGATGAATCTCACTTGGTCATGGCGTATGATCTCTTTGATGAGTTGTTGGATCCTATTTGCTAATATTTTGTTGAGGATCTTCGCATCAGTGTTCATCAGGGATATTGGTCTGTAATTTTCTTTGTTAGTGGTGTCTTTGTTTGCTTTTGGTATTAGGGAGATATGCGCTTCATAGAAACTGTTTGGGAGAGTTCCTGTTTTTTCAATTTCCTGGAAAAACTTGAGGAGAACTGGCAACATTCTTCTTTAAATGTTTGGAAGAATTCACCAGTGAATCCATCTGGACCTGGGCTTTTGTTTTTGGGGAGACTTTTGATTACAGTGTCAATTTCCTTGATATTAATGGGTCTATTCAGGGATTCCAAGTCTTCCTGGTTTAGTTTTGGGAGATTGTAGAAATCAAGGAATTCGCCCATTTCTTTTAGGTTCTCTTGTTTCATGGCATACAAACTTTCAAAATAGTCTCTGACGATCTTTTGAATTTCATTGGTTTCTGTTATGATGTCCCCCTTTTCATTCCTGATTCGGTTTATTAGGGTTCTCTCTCTCTCTCTTCAATGCAATCCCTATGAGGATACCCATGACATTCTTCAAAGAAATAGATCAAGCAATCCTGAAATTCATATGGAACAACAAATGCCCAAGGATAGCTAAAACAATTCTTGGGAAAAAGACGGTGGGAGGTATCACCCTCCCCAACATTAAATTCTACTACAAAGTGGTAACAATTAAAACAGCATGGTACTGGAACAAAGGCAGAGGTGCAGACCACTGGAACAGGGTGGAATATCCCTACACACAACCCCAAATGTATGATCATCTAATCTTTTATAAGCTAGCAAGAAATGTGATGTGAAACAAGGGAAGCCTGTTTAACAAATGGTGCTGGCACAACTGGACAACCTCATGCTAAAGAATGGGCTTAGACCTTGACTTGACACCATACACAAAAGTCAGATCAAAACGGATTAAAGACCTTAACATCAGAACACAAACCATAAGGTACATCGAAGACAAGGTCTGCAAAACCCTCCACGATTTGAATCTAAAGGTATCTTCAAAGATATCTTTGACCTTTGACACACAACTGATCAACCAAGTGGAAACCAAGATAAACAAATGGGACTACATTAAACTAAGAAGCTTCTGCATTGCAAAGATGCAGTTACCAGAATACAAAGACAATGTACAGAATGGGAAAGGATATTCACCCAAAATCCATAAGATAAGGGGTTGATATCAAGGGTATACAAGGCACTGGTTGAACTCTACACGAAGAAAACATTCAACCCCATCAGAAAATGGGGCAAAGAAATGAACAGAAACTTTCCCAGGGAAGAGATACAAATGGCGAAAAAGCATGAAAAAGCACTCTACATCACTAATCATCAGGGAGATGCAGATCAAAACAACAATGAGATACCACCTCACACCACAAAGACTGTCACACATCCAAAAGAACAAAAGCAACCGCTGTTGGAGAGGATGTGGGGAGAAAGGGACGCTTCTACATTGCTGGTGTGAATGCCAACTGGTTCAGCCCTTTTGGAAAACAATATGGACGCTTCTCAAAAAATTAGAAATTGAGCTCCCATTTTACCCAGCAATACCATTGCTGGGAATATATCCTGGAGAAACAAAAAAGTATAGTCAAAATGATATCTGCACTTATATGTTCATCGCAGCACTGTTTATAATAGCCAGAATCTGGAAAAAACCCGAGAGCCCAAAAACAGATGACTGGTTGAAGAAACTTTGGTACATATACACAATGGAATACTATGCAGCTGTTAGAAAAAATGAGGTCATGAACTTTGCATATAAGTGGATCAACATGAAAAGTATCATGCTAAGTGATATGAGTCAGAAAGAGAGGGATAGACATAGTAAGATTGCACTCATCTGTGGAATATAAAATTACAGAGTAGGAGACTAACACCCAAGAATAGTAGAAATAAGTACCAGGAGATTGGCTCCATGACTTGGAAGCTGGCCTCACATGCTGGGGGGAAAGGCAGCTCAGATAGAAAAGGGAACATTAAGTAAAATGTGGTTGGAAACCACGTGGGGGAAGGGAAATGCGTTCTGAAAGTAGACTAGAGTCTGAACACAGTGGCCACTCAATACCCCTATTGCAAATCACAACACACAATTGGAGAGAGTGAATAAAAGGGAATGCCCTGCCACAGAGGCAGGGTGGGGCTGGGGGAGATGGGATTGGGGGACGGGAGGGATACTGGGTTTATTGGTGGTGGAGAATGGGCACTGGTGGAGGGTTGGGTTCTCGAACATTGTATGAGGGAAACACAAGCACGAAAATGTGTAACTCTGTAACTGTACCCTCACGGTGATTCACTAATTAAAAATAAATAAAATTAAAAAATATATTTTAATATAATTCATCAAGTAAATTAAATCATATTGTCACTTTTTTCCAGACAATACTGAGCATAAGTAATGTTTCTAAATGTCACAGTCACTTTGTCTTTTCCTTCATTATTTCCTTTGTTCATTTGTTCGTTTGTTTGTTCATTCATTCATTCCTTCTTTTGTCCTCAATTATTCTGTTTATTTCAACTAATTTCATTTTTAAAAATTGCACTGGTTTGGGTCAATTTCACACCTCTTCAAAAAATATTGTTTCATAATGCCCACTACACATATATTAATATTCTTTGTTGATTTTTGTTTTGTCTACTAGTTTGTTTGATTTTTAGTTATTTTAATTGTTTCATTGCAGTAGACATGTTTTCATTCATCATCCTTAATATAGAGCTATAGCATAATTCTGGAGCACGACATTAAGATGAAGGAGATAAAAGAGAGAGGTCATGTGAGAATGAGATAGCTTATAATAAAACATGGAGCAAGCATTACATTATATAAGCAGATGTTCATATATTTGGAGTGTGTTCAAGATTTACTCCTGGCTCGGCAATCAGGGATCACTCCTGGTGGTGCAAGGGGACCCTAAGGGAATTAAACTCTGGGGTATCATGTGCAAGGAAAATGCCTTTCCTGCTTTACTATTGCTTCATCCTCAATAGATGATCATATTTAAATGTAAGTGATATGAACATGAATTGTAAGAATAATAAAAGACAGGAGATTATAAAATAAGGAAACTAATCTAAAATATCATTGTCTCTAAATATAAAGTCTTACCATTTTCTACCACCAAGTAACCTGTAAAGCAAAATATAGAATGGTTAACAATGTGGTGGGAAACACCAAATGTATTTTTCCATTTTAGTAAAGAACTATAATTACTTTTTACATTTAAAAATGATTAAATATCATGATTTACAAAGTTTACCATTGTTGAGTTTTAACATGTAATATTGCAGCACTGATCCCACTGAGAGTGTCAACTTCCCTCCACCAATATTCCTGGATTCTCTGCCATATCACTCCCCACCCCTCCAGTCTATACTCTTTATTATTACTTTATTTACTGTCAGGTACATAGTTGCAAGATTGTTCATGATATGGTTTCAGTTATATAATGTTCTGACGCCTGTCTCTTCACCAGTGCACATTTCCCCCACCAATGTCTCTAGTTTCCTTCCCCCCATTATCTTTATGGAAAACTCTTTCTCTCTCTCTCTGTTGTTTTGGGTCATCTTGCTTTCTTGATGGACACCTTTCTAATCTTGGCTGTTTAAGTTTGGGTCTCTTGATGTCAGTGTTGTTGTCTTTGTGGTTTGGGTAGTTGGCTCTATCTATCCTTAACACCACCTTGTGTCTGACTCCCCTGACCTGGTGCCCATTGTTTCTCATCTGTGTCATTTTTTTTTGTTTCTCCTCCCTATACTCTGGCATCAAGGATGATCTGGCCACTCTCTCCCCTTTAAAGCACTGCATTCCCTCATCAGGTATTCTACATAACATTTATAAATTGTATCATGCTGTGTTTATCCTTCTTCAGTCTTACTTCATTTAACATGGATGTCTTCCAGTTCCATTCATGTTGCTGCGAGTTGCATTATTTTATCATTCTTTATAGCTGTCTCTACAGTATTCTCTTGTGTACATATACCATGTCTTCATGATCCACTGATGTGTTGTTGGGCATCTAGATTGCTTCCAAATCTTTGCTATTGTACTCAGTGCTGCAATGAATAATAGTGTTTATATGCTCTATCTTGAATGAATGTTTTTCTGTCCTGGGAATAGATTCCCAAAAGTGGAATTCTGGGTCATATTGTAGTTCAATTTTGAGTCTACTGAGTACTTTCCCTACTGTTTTGTATAGGAATTTGAAAGAGAATATTTTCACCAGCAGTGAATGAGGGTTCCTTTTTTTCAGGACATTCCTACTGGCAGATATTATTTCTGGTATTTTTGAAAGTGGCATTCTGACTGGTGAAAGGTATCTCATTTTTGTCTTGATTTGAATTTCCCAAATAATAAGTGATGAAGAGCATATTTTTATATGCCCTGTTGACAATCTGTTGGTCTTTTTTAGAGAAGAATCCTTTCATTTACTCTATGTCTTTGAAGGGCTTTCAAATTTGTTTTGTTGATCTTTATGAGAACTTTATGTATCCTGGATATTAACCTTTATTTGATGTGTTGAATGCAAATATTTTCTCTACTTCTCGAAATTATCCCTGAGTACAGAGCCAGGAGTAATACCTGGACACATTGATCTGGTAGTTCAAAGAACAAAATACAAAAATTTGAAGTTAATTATATAATTATTTGGTTTAATAATTTTTACACTATTTCATTTCTTAGCTACTGTTATATATACTACTACACGATGCTTATTAACTTAGCTTTGTGTTATTTTACATCAAATTTGCTTTTGTATATAGTTTTAGCTACCAGGAAAATATGTGTTGAAGCATGGACTTCCCGGGAATATGATTTCTTGGGGAGAATGGAGGTAGAATCTGAGAGTAGACCATAGCAGGTGACAAGGAAGGTGGACTCCTGGCTCTTTGTTCAAGGATTACTTTTGGTGGTACTTGGTGGACCATGAACAGTACCAGGAACTGAACCAGTGACTATTATGTAAAGCAAATGTTTTAATTCCTGGAATATCTCTCCTCTGCCATTCAGAATTTTTAAATAAAAAATACATTAAATCTTCAGACTGCATTGTGGGCTTTTCCAAGCTTTATTCAGATATAATTGACAATTATAATTCAGAAGAATATAAATTTTGTAAGTTTCTGCATATAATGGGATAACCTGAAATATGATTTGACACTGTGCAATATGATCAACACAGTAATATTAGCTATCACAATCATGATTCAGCTAAGAACTTCATAGGTGAGAATTTTTGTGTAAAATAGTGTCATGAACCTCAAAAAAATTTGAACTTTCATGTAATTTTTACACTATTGAGAAGTGTAAGAAGTACACTATAATGAAGTGAGAATTTTTCATTTCAATGATGTCACTTGGCAACATGAATTTACATGATATGAAGTTTTAGCATTTGTTGCCATATTTTACTTCATATTTCCAACATATAACTGAAAGTTTGTATCCTTTGACAAATTAAACCCATTTCCCAAATACAGAACTCAAGAAAATAAAGATATCTAGTGTTTTTATGAGTTCATTTTTGTTTTGATTTCACACAGTATTTGTCTTTCTCTTTGTGAATTATTTCATTTACCACGGTATCCTAAAGGTTATCTAAATTGTTAAAAAGAAGGCCTTTCTTTATTTTGTGAATTAGTACATCATTGCACACAGATGGTATATGCCCTATACCACACTTTCATGATCCATTATTTCAATAATGAACAAAGATTTTTTCCATGTCTTAGATATTGCAAATATTGTTGCAAAGAACATGGGACTGCAGCTATCTTTGTAAAAAAACTGATTTTATTTTCATTAGAAATAAGGTTAGGAAGTAGATTGCTAAATTACATGAAAATTCAAATTTGTTTTTGAGGTATATAAACACTATTTTACACATAAAATTTCCAATTTATATTCCTATTAATAGTTTACAGTGGTTTCCTTTTCTTATATTCTCACCAGCATTTGCTATAATGAGCCTCCAATACGGCAGCATTGTGAAGGATGAGTAAGGAGAGGCTGCTAAAATCTCAGGGCTGGGACGAATGGAGACATTACTGGCCTGAACAAATCGATGAACAATGGGACGACAATGATACTGTGATTTGCTATATTTGATCTTGCTTTTTTTTCTTATTTTTTGATTTTTGAGTCACACCTGGAGATGCTCAGGGGTTACTGCTAGCTCTGCACTCAGAAATTACTCCTAATGGTGCTCAGGGGACCATATGGGATGCTGGGAACCGAACCCGGGTCAATAGCGTGCAAGGCAAACGCCCTACCCGCTGTGCTCTCGCTCCAGCCCCTGATCTTGCTTTTAACAGTTATTTCAATAAGATGTGGTGGCATTGTGGGCTTCATATTAACACGTTTGTGCGTACATATAGGTAATTTTTTCTTCCACATTGTAAAAAAATGATTCAGGTAGTTAGCATATTTTCATTGTTTTGTTTTATCGTGACTATGAAGTTACATGTGTTCGCTGTATCACTGACATCCCGTTGCTCTTTGATTTGCTGTAGCGGGCACCTGTAATGTCTCCATTGTGAGACTAGTTGTTACTGGTTTTTGGCATATCGAATATGCCACGGGTAGCAGAGTGCAGGCCAAATACTCTCAGTAGCTTGCCCGGCTCTCCGAGAGGGGTGGAGGAATCGAACCCAGGTCAGCTGAGTGCAAGGCTAACGCACTACCTGCTTTGCTATTGCTCCAGCCCACATGTGTTCATTATACACTTTTTGCTTGAACCCCTTATCAAATATATGATTTGAAAATAATTATGCTATTTTTGTAATTGATCTTTTATTATTTATATTTACTAAGTAGCAGTTTTTCAAACAATTGTTTTGATTTTTACTTTAACATAGTACTTATTATTTTTGCTTTTATGCTGTTGATTTTGTGTCATATCTAAAACTTAATTGGCATAGCAATACTTAAAATATTGCTCTAGGATAATTTTGTTTTATATTTTACTTTTACTTTATATAAGATTAGTGTATGTTTTATTTTTTTGTCAGAGATAGGTCTGTATCAATCATTTACATGATTGATAATAATTTTTATCAATTAACAATTGATAAAAAAGTTAACAATTTTTACAATCCCATTTATTAAAGAAATAATTCTTTTAATTTTCCTCCATAGTACTCCTCTCAGAGATCACTTAGCCATATTTATAGATTTTAATTAGTCTTGCTTATCTCCAGGACTTTCTATTCTGTCCCATTATTTCTGTGATTTAGTTTGTTTGTGGTGGTTCTTTTATTTTTATGTAGCCCTAGAGCACATTGTTTTGATTATTTAGCATATTTTGAGACCAGTAGACATCATCATGCCCTAGAATATCAATCTTTTAATATTGTTCTTACTATTGAGTATTTTCAGACTATATGATACAGTTAGCTTTCTTTTTCTATTTTTCTTTTGAAAAATGACGTCTTAGCTGTGGTAAGGTATAATACAATGCCATAATCTCTTCTAGGTTTCTTAATATACAGACAACATAATAATATCCCATTAACTGAACAGACGATCTTTTCATTTATTTGTTTCTTCTTTACTTTTTTCATAAGTATCTTATGGATTATAGTATAAGAACATAACACTCCCCAATAAACTATTTATTAGAAGTAAATTTTATGCTATTGTAAATGAGGTTTGCTGATTTTTATTTATGCTTAAGGTAGCATTAATTTAAAGTACTGTGTAAGTTTAAGCAATATAGCTTTACACATGTCATGTATACATATATAAAATACCTGTCTGTTTCTATATGTATATGTGTGTGCATATATAAATCTCCTGTATCATCTGAAACAAAACCACATCTACCACCAAAAACCTTGCTTCAGTTTAACATCATGCAGTTTAACATCAGTTTAACATCACGATTTTCACGTGCTACATGCACCACAACCCCAATTTTACCTGTTATCTACAGATTTCTAATTTGTTGGAGTGTGTTTTGTTTTGTTTATTATTTTGCTAGATTTAATTATTTATTTTAATTGTCTTATTTTCACTAGACACATTTCCATTACCCTTAGTAACAAAAGTGAGGGTAGGCGCCTTTATCTTGCTTCTCAAAGAGAGTGAAAATTCTAAACCTTACACCATCATCTAAGTTGTAGTCTTCTCCTTTATAATTTTTATTATGTATATAATTTTCTGTGTAATTATATTTAATGTACTACTTCTATACCATACCTTTGGGAATTTTATCTGAAAAGAACATATTTATTTTTAAAATTTTTTAAATTTTATTGAATCACAGTGAGAAAAACATAATTTTTATAAAATGCTTTTTATTTATCAATAGCACAGCTGGTAGGGCATTCAACTTGCATGAGGCCGACCTGGGTTTGATTCCTCCACCCCTCTTCGAGAGCCCAGCAAGCTACCGAGAGTATCTCGCCCACAAGGCAGAGTCTGGCAAGCTATCCATGGCATATTCGATATGCTAAAAACAGGAACAACGAGTCTCACAATGGAGACGTTACTGGTCCCTGTGCGAGCAAATTGATGAGCAATGGAATGACAGTGACAGTGATAATTCTTCTAATAAGCACGTCAGAGTGAAAAGTATGGAACATACGAATATGAAGACACAGTTCAAAGGCAAAAAATTTCAAAAGTGTTATAAAATATTATGTTATAACATATTATATATGTTATGTTATAACACAACTGTGTAAGTGTTTACTTCTCATTCTCTCATTATCCTTATTATGAAACTAAAGATAATACTGAGGCATGGCATTTAAAGGAAGGGGATGAAAGAGGGAGATTCATGTGAGAATGAGAAATGATACAATAAAACCTAGAGTAGGCCTTCAATATATGAGTAGATGGCCATATTTAAATGTAAATGAGATTATTATAATGTGTAAGAAAACTAAAGACTAGAGATAAAATAACAAAGCAATAATCTAAAAAATAAGTCTGTGTTTAAGGAGAAAACCTTACCACAAAATTCCACAGCACGTCCTGTAAAGCAAAATACAGAATAGTTATCATGTCAGGAAGAAAGAAGTGCATAATTTTTTATTGCATTAAAGTATCATGATACGCAAAGTCATACACAGTGAGTTTTGAAATAATGTTTCAACACTTATCCCATCGTCAATGTCAGCTCTCCACCAAAGTTCCCAGGTTCCTTTTCACCCTGACTCTCTAGTAGCCACCTTGATAGACACCTTTTATAAAAAAATAAATTTTATTGAATCATCATGACATAGTTACAAGCTTTCATGTTTGGGTTACAATCACACAGTGATCAAATACTCATCCTTCCACCAGTGCACATTCCGCACCACCAATATCTCCGGTATAGATAGACACCTTTTAAAGTTTGGTTGTCAAAGTTTGAATCTCATGTTTTCAGTGCTGTTGACTCTGTGGTTTGGATATTTAGCTATACCACTCATCTACATCGCCAATATATCTCATCTCCTTGACCCCAGTCCCCATTACATTGTTGCTTAAAAATCATAATTTAAAATTATTCCTAGGATAAAGATGTATGGAGATTCAATAGAATTGAAAAATATTATTTCTTGTAAAATTAAACTTTGGTAGACTAGAACATATTATGTGCAGATTCTAATTCCTTTCATGTCTGTTTTTCTTTTTCCATTTTCCTTCTTTCCTTATTTTTAAAAATTACTCTTTTATCTTCATCCATCCACTTTCTTCCTTTTTGCCTCTTTCCCTACCTCCTTTTCTACTCTCCCTCCCTCCCTCCCTCCCTCCCTCCCTCCCTCCTTCCTTCCTTCCTTCCTTCCTTCCTTCCTTCCTTCCTTCCTTCCTTCCTTCCTTCCTTCCTTCCTTCCTTCCTTCCTTCCTTCCTTCCTTCCTTCCTTCCTTCCTTCCCTCATTCCATCCTTCCCTCTTTCCCTCCTTCCTTCCTCCCTAACTTTAAGATCTGGGCTACTTCACTGTTCATAATAGCCAAAATCTGGAAACAACCCAAGTGCCCTAAAGCAGATGACTGGTTAAAGAAACTTTGGTACATCTACACAATGGAATACTATGCAGCTGTTAGGAGAGATGAAGTCATGAAATTTGCTTATAAATGGATAGACATGGACAGTATCATGCTAAGTGAAATGAGTCAAAAAGAGAGGGACAGACATAAAGGGACTGCACTCATTTGTGGAGCATAGAATAACATTACATGAGGCTGACACCCAAAACAGTAGATTCAAGGGCCAGGAGGATTGCCCCATAGCTGGAAGACTGCTTCTTGAGTGAAGGGGAGAAGACAGGTGGAATAGAGAAGGAATCACTAAGAAAATGATGGATGGAGGAACCAGTTGGGATGGGAGATACATGCCTAAAGTAGATAATGGAACAAACATGATCACATCTCAGTTTCTGTGTTGCAAGTCATAATGCCCAAAAGTAGAGAGAGAGTATGGGGAATATTGTCTGCCATTGAGGCCGGGGGAGGGTGGGAAAGGGAGTATTGGTGTTGGGGAATGTGCACTGGTGGAGGGATGAGAGGTGTTTGATCATTGTGAAATTCTAATCCAAACATGAAAGGCTGTAACTATCTTATGGTGATTCAATACAATTTTTTTAAAAAGCTGGGCTATTTTAAGTAGTAGTTTCAGAAATAAATTTTCACACTTTTCATACACAGTTTTATAAAACACCTGTATGGTTATATACATGTGTGCATATATATTCCCTGTGTACTATGTAAATGAAACCACAGCTACCACCAAAGATCCTGTTTCAGTTTGACATCATACAATCTTCCCCTTTCACCTGCTATATACACCACAACCCCTGTTTCTGATTGGTATCAACAGATTTCTACTTTGCTGGTTTTTGTTTTGTCTACTAATTTGCTTGATACTTACTTATTTTAATTGTTTCATTGCAGTAGACATATTTTTCATTCAGCATCCTTAATATAAAGCTATAGCATAATTCTGAAACATGCCATTAAGAAACATGCACATAAAAGAGAGAGGTCATGTGAGAATGAGATAGCTTATAATAAAAAGTGGAGCAAGCATTACATTATATAAGCAGATGGTCATGTATTTGGAGTGAGATGAACATAAATTGTAAGAATAATAAAAGACAGGAGATAATAAAACAAGGAAACTAGTCTAAAATATCATTGTGTCTAAATATAAAGCCTTACCAATTTTTACCATCAAGTAACCTGAAAAGCAAAATATAGAATGGTTAACAATGTGGTGCGAAACAACAAATGTATTTCTCTATTTTAGAAAAGCATTATAATTTCATTTTAAATTTAAAAAATTTATTCAAAAATTATGATTTACAATGTTTCTCATGGTTAAGTTTTAGACATATAATATTTCAGTACTGATTCCACCACCAGTGTCAACTTCCCTCACCAATATTCCCGAATTCCCTCCCATTATCACTTCCCACCCCTCCAGCCTGCCCTCTTTTAAAAAATATTATCTCTTTACTTAATGTGATATGCATATTGCAAGATTGTTCATGATAGAGTTTCAGTCATACAGTGTTCCAACACCTAGTGTACATTTCCCATCACAATGTCCCTAGTTTCCTTTCCCAGGCAATGTCTTTATGGTAGACATTTTCCCTTTCTCTCTTTCTCTTTCTCTCTCTCTCTCTCTCTCTCTCTCTCTCTCTCTCACTCTTGCTCTCCTTGTGGGAGAGCACTCTTGCTCTCTTGACAGACACCTTTCTAAGACTTGGTTGTTAAAATTTGGGTTTCTTGATTTCAGTGTTGTTGAGTCTATGGTTTGGATATTTATCCTTAACACCACCTTGTGTATGACTATCTATCTATCTTTAACACCACCTTATGTATGACTCCCCTGATCTGGTTCCCATTTCTTTCCATTTCTCTCTTTTTCTTTATTTCTCTTCCCTATACTCTGGGGTCAAGGGTGATCTGGTCACCCCTCTCCCTTTTAAAGCATTGCATTACCTCATCCAGTTATCTTATATGACACTTATAAATGATATCATCCTGTGTTTATCCTTCAGTCTTACTTCACTTAACATGGATGTCTTCTGATCTTCCAGTTCCATTCAGTTACTGTGAGTTGCATTATTCCATCATTCCTTACAGTGTCTCTACAGAATCCCATTGTGTATATGTACCACCACTTCATGATCTATGATGTGTTGTTGGACATCTAGATCTTTGCTATTGTACTGAGTGCTGCAATGAATAACAGTGTGTATATGCTCTCTCGAATGAGTGTTTTTCTGTCCTGGGAATAGTTTCCCTAATGTGAAATTTCTGAGTCATACTGTAGTTTAATTCTGAGTCTACTGAGTACCTTACCTACTGTTTCCCATAGGAATTGGATAGAGAACATTCTCACCAGCAGTGAATAAGGGTTCCTTTCCCAGGAAATTGCTCCCGGCAGAGATTGTTTCCTTTATTTTTGATAAGGTGGCATTCTGACTATTGAAAGATATCTTTGTCATCTTGATTTGAATTTACCAAATAAGTTATGATGAGCATATTTTTATATGCTCTGTTGGCAATATGTTGGCCTTTCTCAGAGAAGAAATCTTTCATTTACTCTTTCCATGTTTTGAAGAGCTGTTAAAATGTTGTTGTTATTGCTGATCTTTATGAGTACTTTTTATTTCCTTTATTATCATCAAATTTAAGGTTATCATCAAATTAACCTTTATTTGATGTATTGATGTCATCAGTGAAGTGGAAGTGATGTAGTTGCTGACTGTCTATCTTCATTCCTATTCCTTCCCATTTCAGTCATCGCATGACATTCTCAAGTGTGACACTGAACGGTTTCAGTGAAATGTATCACCCTGCCAAACCCCTCTCTTTACATCAATGATCAATTCGTTGTAGAATGGTGAGATCCTGGTGGTGAATCCGTAATATAGCTCGAGGAAGATATTATGTACTGAGTTCAAATCCCCTGTTTAGCTAGAGTTTCGATGACCACTTCAGTCTCAACAGAATCAAAGGCCTTCTTTAAATCAATGAATATTAGTCAGAGCAGCATCTTGAACTCTCTCGAAACTTCAATGAGCTTGGTCACTGTGTGGTCGATTGTACTGAATCCTTTTTTGGAACTCAGCTTGCTCGCATGGTTGTCCTTCATCTAGTGTTCTGCCTATTCTATTCAGGATGACTCAAGTGAACAACTTATAGAAGATGGACAACAGGCAGATTGGATGGTAGTTGCTGATGTTGTGGATATTTCCCTTCTTGTATAACAGAACGGTCCTGCTGGTTTTCCATTGGGATGGAACCTTGCATTTGGAGAGGTAGCGTGTGAAGTGCTGAGCCAGTGTATTGATGAGTACTGGTGGCAGATTCTTCAGGTGTTCAGGTCTGTCCTTGTTTGGACTGGATGCTGTACATGTCTTTACCAACAAAATGGCATGTCAGATTACGGAAGGGAGATGACATATCCATCCTGCGGAATTTGGTATGTGGGCAGGTGGACATGGCTGTTGAAGATATCCAAGTAGAAGTCATGAATAATCCTCTACATTGCCCTTCTAGAAGATGTGATGGATCCATCAGGACATCGGAGGGCAGTCATCTTGGTCTTGTAGTTGGCGAAGGACAGGTGAGCATTACAAATACTGTTCCCAGCTTCTGCTGCATAAGCCAACACTGCTGCTCTTCTTTCTTTGAGGTCTTCTTTTATTGCTTCTCTGCACAGCTTTGCAAGCTTGGACGTTAGCTTGTGGTTGCCTGAGACTTGTGCCAAACTACGTTGGCAAATGAGCTTGAGAGTTTCCGAGGACAGGCATCTGTTTGTGGCTTTCCCACTCTTGGCATTCTTTACACAGCCATGGAGGTGCTGAACCAGCTGATCATATTCCTCGTCGATGTTGTCAATGACAGCATCTTCCTACGTTGCCACAATAGTGCCAAAGAGCTCCCAGTTGGTGGTTGTAGGATGACATTGCTGTGTCCTTTCCCCCTTGCCACAAGGAGCTTAGGCTTTTTCTGGCCACACCCATCAAGGTGCTCCCAAGTCACTCCCATTCCTTTGTTTAGCTGTAACCACTTCTCTATGCTCTTTTCCCCAAAACAGTTACTCAGCTTTTCCCCCAATCTGATTCTGTTAATTTGTAAGGTCAGATATTCTAGGACACTGAACTTATATTGTAAGTTAATATTGCCTTCCTCCTCTCCTTGTGTCTTTTGAATAGTTTGCTTTAAAGCAATGTCCTTTTTGTATAGACACACGTAGACAATATTATGCTTTTGTAACTTGGGATTTAATTGGCTTCGAATATTATTCATCCCCGGGCATCTGTTTTCTTGACTTAAGCCTCAGTTGCCCTCAGTTCCTAGCACCCCAAAAGCAGGGTCCCGACGAGGGACGGGACGGACCCAGGGCAAGCGGTGAGTTATGTGCTACCCTGGCATTGAGATGGGCCTGGCCAAAGTGCCTAATGCTTAAATATAAGTTAAGAGCTTGATCATGGACAAATGCTGTCATGATCCAAAAGTAATGATGAAACTTGGATCCTGCTAGGGATAGGAAAGACTATCTTGGCCCGAGCACTGTAGTCTGAGATCGAGATGGCCCCAGGAGAGCAATTCTATAAGCTTAATGCATTTCTTACTGTGTCCATACAAAATGATTAATATTATGAATGCTTATATGTTTGCTGGATGAGGAGAGGAGAAACACACTCATGAGGCTCCGCCCTTGGGTGGATAATCCTGCTGGAAGAGAATCGGTTCTAGAAGCAGCATCTCCTGAGGGAAAGAACTTTAACCCTATTGATTGTGACCACACCTATGTGTAAACCCCAACCCCCTATGCTGGGGGCATTTAACTAGGCAGTAAGAGTGGATGAGGAGAGAGATTCAGAGCCTGGAAAGCAGCAGGGAGAGAGTCAGGAGTGAATGAAATAAATGCAATTGATGGAGCAACAGGTTTGGCCTTCTTTCTTCCTTTGCCTGTCCTTGGTCAACAGCCACATATAGCAGCTCCAGAACACCGAACGCAGGCGGTGAGACAGAGCCGCCCAGAGATCCCTCGAACACACGCCCTTTCGGCTTGAGTAGTTTTTTACAGGTGGTCATTCTGGGAGTTCTCTTCTTAAACTTAAACTTTGTATACCTTTCTCCCTGCTCTTAAAGTAGAATTTTACACGAAGGAGACGGTGGTCCGATCCTGTTTGGAATTTTGGGACAACAGCGACATCAGTCAGGCAAAACTTTCGATTCACTATGATGTGGTCAATTTTGTTGTGGAACTGTCCACTGGGAGACTCCCATATCCAATGTTTAGATTCGGCCTTCTGGAACTGTGAGTTACCATGGATGGTCTTGGTCAACATGATGAACTCAGACAGTTTCTCACCCTGTTCCTTCCATTATAGGCCATGGGACCCAATGTGGAGTTCTTCGGGTGACCTTCCCCATTCTATCTTGGCATTAAAATCACCAACAATGATTTTTTAGAAGGTGTGGTCATCTTTATAGAACTTCTACAGCTCCATGTAGAACTTCTCAATTTCTTCTATTTGGATGTTGGTGCGTAGACAACAAAGGTAGAAACTGCTATTAGTGAGCCACATCTATTCAAGCATAATCGACCAATCCGGGTTGTTAGGCATTCGAATGAATCAATGCTCATGGCCAAGTTCATGTTGACAAGGACACCAATGACACCAATGCCTCTGTTGTCACATGTTCCGAGGAACAGTTCTCCAGTTTTGAAAATGGCGTGATGTGATCAATGCATTCTCATTTTGGTCAGACCAATGATGTCGTACTTGATCTTCTGTGCTTGCACCATCAGGTCCTCGATGGATGCTTTCGATGCCAGCATATGTGCATTGAATGTGCAGAGTGATTTTAATCTTTCTTCGTTTTGGCAGGCTAGATTATCCCTAAGATTTTATCAGGCTCTGCTCACCCTTAATGTTGCCATGTTGGGGGCTCTTTCGGTGTCAGGCCAATGAGGCCCATTGTTATTACTGTTTTGGGCATATTGAATATACCACGGGTAGCTTGCCAGGCTCACCTCTCTCTACAGGTGTTCCCATTATATCTGAACCCCATCAAATATAGTGCAGAAAATATGGAAAATGGGTATTAAGTGTCTTATGCTATGTCCGGAAAGTGACCTGGAGCGTGGCGGTGGCTGGGTAGTGGAGGTAGTGGAGGTAGGCTGACGAAGTATTTATCTGCCTCCGGTAGGGTGGGGCATCTGGGTTTGATCCCTGGAGTGCTGGAGATTGGAGGAGGCTGACAGAGGATCTTGTTTCTAGGTCTCGTTGAGCCTGGAGTCCAAGGTCGTTCTAATAACACCAAACATTAGCCAAGTGGCACAAATGCTGGCCTACTTCGACCTCGAGTGTGGAAAGGTCGGGCTGCAGCTGAATCTCAGCAAAACAATGTTCATGAAAAACAAACTAGTCCCTGATGTTTCATTTGCTCTCAACAGAACGAACACCTTTGAATGCAGCAGCTATGTATACCTGGGTCAAGTACTCAACAAGAGGAACGACTTGGCGCCAGAACTGCCCTGAAGGAGAGAGCAGCGTGGAACGCCTTCAAGAGCATCACAGCTTCACAATGGAGACATTACAGGTGCCCACTCAAGTAAATCGATAAACAATGGGATGACAATGATACAGTGATACAGTGATTTTAGTGCATACCATTTTTTTTTAAGGCTGACAGTATGGTTTCAGGCATGCAATGTTGCAACAGAAATGCCACTACCAGTGTCAACTTTCCTCTAATAGTGTTCCTAGATTTCCTAGATTCCATCCCACTCTCAGCCTGCCTCTTTAACTGGAATATTTATTTATTTATTTTTATTATTATTTTTTGCTTTTTGGGTCACACCCGGCGATGCACAGGGGTCACTCCTGGCTCATGCACTCAGGAATTACTCCTGGCAGTGCTTGGGGGACCATATGGGATGCTGGGATTCAAACCGGGTCAGCCGCGTGCAAGGCAAACGCCCTACCCTCTGTGCTATCACTCCAGCCTCCTGGAATATTTATTTTATTTTAAAGAATTTTATTTTTATAAAGTTGCTCACAATATTTTATTACATTTAATATTCCTATACCAATCTCACCACAGTTACACGTTCCTATCATCATTATTTCAAAATCCCACGAACACCACCCAAATCTGCCCCAATAGAAGGCCCTAAATGATTTATTTTACATTGCTTATTACGAATTATCTACAAAAGTGATCAAAAAATTTTCTTAGGAGAAAGTGTGTGAAGATTATTGTATCTCACCCTGGAGCCATTAAGGCCTTGTGTAAGAGATTATTAATATGCTGTTACAGATTGAGCCTTGTGTGATAATATATTTTCTTCTTTTTGATTGAGATTGGTTACTTTCAACTTTACGCCGATTCCAATGCGATCTGCTCCCCCTGCTACATCAGTGGTATAGAGTATAAAATGTTGTGTGGCTGGATTCATGGCCACACACTCCAGGAATTCTAAATCCTAAATAGTGTGATAAAGCTGGAATTAAATTTTTAACTGGATGGTTTAAAATTAAAACCATATTTAATTTTTAATTGGGGTCCAGAGTCATCTCTACAGCTTGATCTCTTCCAAAATATATAGATCATGGTCATTAATAAGCTTAGATGGCACCAGAGGCAGTTCATGGGCATGACTGCCGGGTTTGTGGAAGAACAGGGAGGTTGCCTATCTCAGAGAACCTGAAGATTTTGGTCACAAAATCCACATACCTAGTTTTTCAACAGATTCACTCATGGTTGAGGCTTTTCCTGAGTCTGTGGAGATAAACTGTGAGCATGGCAGCGATTGGCTTCTGGGAGTTTTTGGCTGTCAAAGTTCTATTGGGTTGGGTGGTAGGCTCAACTGCCACCTCTGGGATACCCTGGATGAGACTAAGTCTGGTGTGGGGTCTGGAGGCATCTCTGTAGCTTCTTGATCTCTTCTGAGATTTATTTGTGCTTAACTGGAATATTAAGTTTAATGATGGAATGCTGTGAGGTTTTAATTTTTTGTCAATTTCTTATAGGTTCCTCTTTGGCTTGACAATTATTGTTGTAATTTCCTGTGATCCCTGATACTTCTCTGGTAACACTTTTTACATTTTTACTGTCATTTCTGTCTGAGTCTATTAATTTTGTGTATCTATTTTTGCCTTCTTAGATGGTCTAGTTAAGGGCTTGTCACTTGTATGTATCCTATCTATATATATTTTTCTACTTTAAAAATATTACATGTTTTTAGTAGGTATTATACAAGGTATAGATGACCTATTTATTATTTACCCATTTTTTCAATTATAATATGTTAAGGATTTTTTATAATTAAATAGAAAAGGTGACATTAAAAATATGTTTTAATACTCTAGTCACCTTTCCCTGTAGCACACATATTTACTTTCTGCAGTGGCAATCACATGTGGTCAACAAAATTCCCCAAACACTATATATAACAGTACATTTTGGCCTTTGCTAACACATCAGGAGGCATACATTTCTTACATGCCAAGAGAGATGAAGATCTCTGCTACCCAATTTGTTTTCTATTATAAAACCCCATATTGTTTGAAGAATACCCACAATGCAACTGGTGAAAAGTCCAGCAATTTGATGAAACTTGTGCCAATTCTATACAGTTTTGCAATTACTCCACATTCACAAAACCAAAATATATGAGGTTTCAAGTGCAAAAGTGGATTACAGCAGAAAAAACTGTGGGAAGGATTTTTAAGATACTACCACATGAAAACTTGCCACTGGGAAAGGATTTATTTTAAGTTAGGGTTAAAATCAAAATTTGGTCGTTTTCTTCTTGTGGAGTTCAACCAGTGCAAACTGCCAACCCGATCAAAAAATGGGGTGATGAAGTGAACAGAAACTTTCCCAAAGAAGAAATCCGAATGGCTGAGAGGCACATGAGAAAATGTTCAACATCACTAATCATCAGGGAGATGCAGATCAAAACAACAATGAGATATCATCTCACACCACAGAGACTGGCCCACATCCCAAAAAACAAAAGCAACCGGTGTTGGCGTGGATGTGGGGAGAAAGGGACTCTCCTTCACTGCTGGTGGGAATGCCGACTTGTTCAGCCCTTTTGGAAAACAATATGGACGATTCTCAAAAAATTAGAAATTGAGCTCCCATTTGACCCAGCAATACCACTTCTGGGAATATATCCTGGAGAGGCAAAAAGGTATAGTAGAAATGACATCTGCATTTCTATGTTCATTGCCGCACTTTTTACAATAGCCACAATCTGGGAAAAACCAGAGTGCCCAAAAACAGATGACTGGCTAAAGAAACTCTGGTATATCTACACAATAGAATACCACATAGCTGTCAGAAAACATGAAGTCATGAAATTTGCATATAAGTGGATCAACATGGAAAGTATCATGCTGAGTGAAATGAGTCAGAAAGAAAGAGACAGACATAGAAAGATTGCACTCATATGTGGAATATAAAATAGCTGAGAGGTACAAGCTTACAATGATGCAATTTCTGGCAGATATTTCTCTGGACTTAGTTACTAAAATACTAAAATACAGAAATTCAAAACTGTGCGGCCGCTAGTGCGGCCTCTCAACCTCATATCTCTTCATTCTCAGCAATGGAAAATAAATTATCAAATGCTTTCTTTTCAGAAGGTCGACTTTAGGGGGGAGAAACTCCAAATCAATAATAGTGAGTTTTTTGTTTAAATATTGAATGTAATCAAAGTAAGTGAAAGTAAAGTGAAATTTACTAGTTACACATGCGGGGTGGGGGGGTAGAGAGGTGAGGGGAGAGGGGGAGGTATACTGTGATTCTTGGTGGTGGAATATGTGCACTGGTGAAGGGATGGGTGTTCGAGCATTGTATAACTGAGACTTAAACCTGAAAGCTTTGTAACTTTCCACATGGTGATTCAATAAAAGAATAAATTTAAAAAAAATAAAAATTTGGTTAACCTTTAATATTCTACATTTTCAATCACTGATCAACTCTCCAGAGCTGTATCAAGAAAGATTAAGTTGCTGATCTGGTGGTTGGTGACACCTCATTGGCCTCTTGCAAATATTCTGGGTATGGTGGAGGGACAAAGAGAGTATGATAGTTAGGGCTTTTGCCTTGTATGCCACTGAATATGGATTGCTCCCTTGTACTGCATATGATATCCCAAACTCAAACTCAGAACCATAGTCTGTGTCTGAAATTAGTGAGTAGTACTGAGTTATGATTCAAGATTGCTGGCCAGTCTTGGAACAAATCACATCCTCACACCTAGCCCTCACACAATGCTTTGCTAGGAAAAATGAAGATGATTATACATTTGTTTGTATTGATAGATGAAGAAAAATATAAGGGAATGCCCCAAGACCATCTGAACTTTTCATATTCTCTGAGGAACACTTTTATGTAAAAGTAGCAGTAGCCTGGATGTTCACTGAAATGGGGAGGTTCAACAGAAGCAAATTTTATCAAACACAGAGAAGTATGAGTAAGAATAAGGATAACTCAGTTAAAATGACTGACACCTAATAACACAATCATCATCATCATTACCATCATCATCATCATCATTATCATTATCATTATCATCTCATTGATCGTCGAATTTCTCGAGCGGTCTCAGCAACCTCTCCATTCGTCCTATCTCTGAGATTTTAGAAGCCTCTCTCCATTCGGCCTTCCCAACGATGCCGCACTGGAGGCTCATTCAGGGTCAGGGGAATGAGACCCAGCTTGTTACTGATTTTGGCATATGAATACACCATGGGAAGCTTGCGAGGCTCTCCCATGTGGGCAGGAAACTCTTGGTAGCTTGCCAGTTTCTCCCAGAGGGAGATATAAGATATCCTTATATCTTACATCCCTTCAGGGAGCTTGCTTTCAAGTCTCTGGATATTGGCCGCCGATTGGATTACATGGTGCAGGGGGCAGAACCTGGGTGTGACCACCTAGCTACTGGCGAGTGGGAAATCTGGGCAGAAGAGGCCCAGTCCCGATCCCAGAGAGTCTCTTGCCAGCCCACCTGATTGTCTTCCCTGGGACCCCTCGGAGAGGATGGGCTCCAACTTCCCTCCCCGCCCCGAGCAGAGTTCTCGGAGGCCGAAGACCTCCAGAACCTAGCCAGAGCCATGCTCAAGGCCGGGGCTGAGACCTCCAATAACACAATAGATAAATTAAAGTCCACAATAGTTCATGAGTAGCACAATTTGAGGAAAGAGGTCATGATACTTAAAAGAAGAAATAGTATTGTGCTTTTATGCTGAAATATCAAACAAGAAAAATATAAGAAAATATTTCTATTTTCATATGTATAAATGCATACGTGTCGGGTGTGATGTGAGGAATAAGCATTTTTGCATATCAAATTTTTATATAGAATTTAGACTATTTGAGGGTACCACTACCACTGTATCACTGTCATCCCATTGTTCATTGATTTACCCAAGTGGGCGCCAGTAATGTCTCTATTCATCCCAGCCCTGTGATTTTAGTTTTTCCCAACAATTGAAGGCTCTTTTCAGGGTCAGAGGAATGAGACCTGTTATTGTTCCTGTATTTGGCATATCAAACACACCATAGGGAGCTTGCCAGGCTCTTTCGTGCAAGCAAATGGATAGAGATGAAATATTAGTCAAGGCAGGCAAGTGCTGTCCAAAGAAAGTCATAGCTACAAATTAGAAAACAGCAACCATTTTTATACTGCATTACTCCAAAATCAAATTGTCTTCATGGTAGGGAAAGGAGTCCTGTTTTATATCAGACAAATCTCACAAGTACAACACTCATTTTTATTCTCCGTGATCATTTCAGTAACTGAATCTGGGGCTAGTACTAGCTGTATCTCAGTGATGAAGCACATGCCTTACATGTCTGAGGCCATGGCCTCTATGAGTATAAAGAAATAGTTACATCTACATGAGAAAGATCTGCACAGTGTGGCTACATTACCCCTTTTATTTACCAAGTTTTCATTGTGGAACCCAATGAGGCACCTCTAAAAACATCTGAATTCACTTGTCAGTAACTGTCGGTGCTATGAGCCAAGAGTTGGGTAATGAAACATAAATGGTTTATAGTAGAGAAACAAACCTTATTTCTGTTTTAGTTTTGTTTGTGTTATTAGCAAGTATGGATTTTGGGCCACACCGGGCAGTGCTCATGGGATCAAATGGAGTGCTGAAGATCAAATGCTTCTTGGCCACATGCAAAGCAATTACCTGCTGTGCAATGGCTCCAGCCTCACAAACCTTCATTCTGTGACTAACTACTAGAAGGAACAAGCATGGGACACTATCAAATAGAATAACTAGGCCAAGGAGGTAACCCAAGTGCCTCGGTGCATGCCTAGCTTATGCAAGACCCTGAGTGCCACAGGGCTTAGGATTGAACCCCCAAAGACTGGCACTGGCTCAAAATGGATCCCGTAAGTTATAAATAAATATATTTTTAAAATCTAATTGGAGAGTTTTATTCCAAGTCAAAGGTGCCACACATTTAAAGGCATATTGATCAGGATTCAAAAAGGGAGCTCTACGGAGAGGAAACCTAAAGTTTAGGGATAATAGGATCAGCTTTATTTATTTTTGGTACTGAGAATTGATTTGAGGGTATGCCAGAAAAATACACCCAGAAGTGCTCAGAAATTACTCCTGACTTTAGGCTTAGGGTGAAAGGTTGGCTGCATGCAAGACAGTGCTGTACCTGCTGAACTCGCTCTCTGACTCCAGAATTTAAACTGCAGCTTTGACTACAATAGCACTGTAAGGTAGAATAAAATTGTTCATGTAAAATATAATATTTAATAACTTTTTGAGTAATATGAATACAAATATATGTAAATGAACTGACTTCCATGTAAGAGGTCACTTTTACAGAAGGAAACATTTACTAGAAGAGTAAATATTCAAAGCTACTTTCATCAACTGCTAAAATGTGGTCCATGAAAGCAGCATATTTGGTTTGCAGGCACATTTTTATTTACAGAAAAACAATCAAATCTTTAGAACTTCATGGTCTGAAACAGTACACTGGAATTCATAAAAGTCTTAAAATACACTCATTTTTCTTCTTAACAATTTTAATAAATAATTGAAATTTACAAAGTTATTGATAGCTGAATTTTAGACACATATTTCAACACCAACCCCATAACCAGTGTCAACTTTTCTCCACCAGAACACACTTGTTTTTCTCTCTACCCTTCCTGCTGTTTTTTTCATAGAGTGTTTGCTAATAACTTGTTCCGAAAAGACAAAGAGGGATTCAAATTAGATTCAAAAACAGATAGCGAACTATTCTGACTGGTCCACTATTAAAAACAGTTAACTGACAAGATTCTTCTACACAGGTTCACATGGCAGTCCTCATCAGATGGGTAATGCATACATAGGAATGTGATATTGCACAGGAATATGGTAATGAATAGGAATCTGCTATACAAATGATGGTGGGAATGGTCAAAGAAAATAGAAAATGGATTTAACATCATGAAAATAAATATGTGGACTGGAGTGATAGCACAGTGGTAGGGCATTTGCCTTTCATGTGGCCGACCCTGTGTTCGATTCCTTGGTCCCTCTCAGAGAGCCCCGCAAGCTACCGAGAGTATCGCGCCCGGCAGAGCCTGGCTAGCTACCCTTGGTGTATTGGATATGCCAAAAACAGTAACAATAAGTCTCACAATGAGAGATGTTACAGGATCCCGCTTGAACAAATCGGTGAGCAACAGGATGACCGTGACAGTGACAGAAGTTTAGGAACATGTTCATTGAAAACAATGCTATTAGAGATAGATGAAACTGTTACTAAGTACACTGTAAAATCTGTTTAAAGACATAAACTTTCTCTTCAGGTTTATCAGAAAAGTGCAAAAAGAAGTAAACTGTTCATCAAAATAAAGGGTAGTGGGGGCCGGAGCGATAGCACAGCGGGTAGGGCGTTCGCCTTGCACGAGGCCGACCCGGGTTCGATCCCCGGCATCCCATATGGTCCCCCAAGCACTGCCAGGAGTAATTTCTGAGTACAAAGACAGGAGTAACCCCTGAACATCGCTGGGTGTGACCCAAAAAGCAAAAAAATAAAATAAAAATTAAAAAAGGGTAGTGTAAGGATGGGAGAAATGAAAAATTTTCAAACAAATTCATAGTTTTCTTTTAGTTCAAGTGTCTTACACTTGTGAGAATATAACATTAAAAATCAAAGAAACATCAAAAATCTTAGGCAATTTGTTTGCTAGCCCTAACCCCTTGTTCAATAGGAACTGAAACTGGAAATAAACCCTCTGGAGCACTTAGGAGTAGTGGTCCTCAGAACACACATATAAGTTTTGTACTTAGGTCTTCTGTGATTTTAAAACTAAAAAACGCCAAACATGTAAGAGAGGTACTCTAAAAGTGAAACGGCCAGAATAAAAAATAGACATATGTAGGCATTCCAGTCAAGATGGTGTCGGTGCAATGGCAAATGCCAAAGCTGGCAGAGGGACAGCAGCTCGCAGAGTCCTGAACATCCGATAAGGTCCAAAATTACTAGATGAGGGGCTGTAGCGGTAGTACAGTGGGTAGGGCATTTGCCTTGCAAGCGGCCAACCCGGGTTCGATTCCCTGCATCCCATATGGTTCCCCGAGCACCACCAGGAGTAATTCCTGAGTGCAGAGCCAGGAGTAACCCCTGTGCATTCCTGGGTGTGACACCAAAGCAAAAAACAAACAAACAAATAACAAAAAACCAAACAAAAACAAACTAAAATTCCTAGGTGAGTGGGCACTAGCCACTCTGTCTCAGGGAGAGCGCCATTAAACAAAACTAGCTGGTCACCTGCTGCAGAGCGCCAGCCTGGAGTGGGACTCATGAGGATGACAGTGGCACAGCTGCCAGTGAGTGGAGCTACCACAGCTCTTTGTGCTATGGGCATCAGCATTTTAACCTGTCGGAATAGGTTTGGATCCAACTTGGCACTGCATGTAACAAGGGTTCTAGAATTGAGGCGGCACCCCAGGTTTCTACCATGGTGCCCAGGCAATTCACTCCTGGTGGGGCATCCTCACCACCATTTTTCTCCTAGACCAGCCATTGCTGCTCACAGCAGATAATGGAGGAAAACTTCCCTGAGTGCCATCCATCTGGAAACCCAGGATGAGGTGTATCCTGGTGAACTGGTGGCTGCAGCCCTACCACAGTGCCCAAGCTGTGAAAGTAGCAGCCCTGGCCCTGGTTCTGGTCCCTGCAGGGTTTGGGGGATGCAGCACTGCCTGTAAGTTAACATGGACCCATGGGTGAGTGCATCAGTAGCATGATGGTGTCTTCAGGTTTCCTGATACCCCAAATAGCTGCTGTGCCTCTGGCCAAACTTCAAAAACTCTATACCCAGTTTCCTGAGAAATAAAACCACCAAAAGTTAGGTATGTGGGAGCCACATCCACAAATCACCTCCTTCTCAGACATTGCTTTAGAGACCCATAAATCAATCTTGAGAGAGATCAAAAGCCACAGTTAATCTTGGACCCATGCACAGCTGAACAGATCAGAGTGATTAAACAGGCACGAGTTAGCCTGCAGCTTGCCAAAAAAGACCCCTGGCAGCTCTTTGCTCTTATAGTCCAAAATTGCTGCCAGTCCCCCCTGGACTCTATCTTCTTGGGATGGACCTCACCAAGTTATAAATATGCTGAAAATTTGGAAACAAGGGCTTTGTGACTGAAATCTTTAAGCTTTCTCAGGGTTGGGATGGGCTATATCCCCCGACCTCCCTATACTTCTGGAAGACCCACACTCAGACCCAAATCCTAAAGCCACCAGTTAGTTAAAAAAATTACTCTGGTTTGACCTTCCCAAGTAAATGCTGAAAGCCCTGAACAAACCCAATGATCTCTTTAGTACCTGTATGGCAAACCATAATGCACAGAAGGAAATAGAGAAATAGAGAGAAAGAGAGAGAGAGAGTGAGAGAGAGAGAGAGAGAGAGAGAGAGAAGAAAGATGCCTGCTATAGAGGCAGGCAGAGTGGGGACTTGTAGGGGGGTGGTGAGAATGAAAATGGGGACATTGGTGGTGGGAAATATACACTGGTTAAGGGATGGGTGTTGGAACACTGTATAACTGAAATGCAATCATGAATATCTTTGTGATGGTCTATCTCACAGTCATTCAATGAAAAATGAAAATACACATGTCAACAACATTATGTCCATCAATATAACACCTAACATAAATGTTAGCTGATGTGGTCTTAAAAATACTGTTAGAACACAAAAATATTTTAAAATTTTGATAAAAAGAGTATTAAACTTTGAATGGTTATTTTGTGTTTCATGAGGAAAATGAATGGTAAAATTCTCGATAATAGAATTCATATATTATCAAGTAATTTATTAAAAACAAAGTCCAATACCAATCCTTGAAGGTTACAAAAAAGCATTTCCAGAAAAAACACCATATATAATATGTTATTATGTATTACACACATATAAAGCTCAAGGGTCCTGAGATTTTTAGTGCAAGGATCAATGCATGTGCCTTGCATATAACTGGCCTTTGTTTAATTCTCTCCATCTCTTGTACCCTGTGTACTGTTGAGTCCAACACAGAGGTCCCCAAAAACTTCTTGGGAGACCCCAATACATCGATTAAATGAAGAGGTCAGTGAAATAGGACTTGGATTATGTGCTTGCCTTATGTACAGCTATCCTTGTTTTAATCCTCTTAGCATGCCAGGAGTCATCCCTGGTGACATAGCCAGAAGTAAGCCCTGAGCACCTCTGGATATTCCCAACTCCTTGAAAGATAGTGAGACAACTTTGAGAATAACTCCTATAATAGTGTAGGTTATTTGTAATACATTTATGAAATTATATAAAATTATATTATATAATAGTCTTGGGGGGATGTATAAGAGAATTACCTTTGTAAATGAAATGTTCATCTTCTTTGTCCAGAGTGATAGTACAGTGGGTAGGTCATTTCCCTAGGACTCGGCGAACTAGGGTTAAATCCCTGCATCCCATATCCCGGGAGACCATTCTCCTGAGCACTGCTAGGAGTATCTCCTGAGTGCAGAACCAGGAGGAAACCCTGATAATCACCAGGTGTGACCAAAAAAGTAAAAAAAAATCCTCATCTTCTCTCAGAAGAGTTGAAAAAGAGAAATAACGACGATGCTCAATTCAGAAGTAACACATTTTAATGGTGCAACCAAATAATGCCCATATGATCACAACAGTGAGCCATATCTAATCTAGTCTATTTACCATCTTGCCAGTAAAATTTATATTAAGCTAAATTTGGCATCTGAAGCACTAAGTTAAAAAGGGAGGGGATGGAGGTAAAGAAATACACATTATAACATGTTTAGCATGTAACAGATTTGTATGTTCTTAAAAAGAAAAATCTTACCAGGAAATTGTAGAACTTTAAATACTGTAAAGGAAAATAGAGAATAGTACATTAATGTGGTGGAAAGTTGAATAAATTAAAACGTTACTTACTTTTATGTCTTGAGGAATGTCATTTTTAATTGTCAATGAATTATCTTGATTTTAAAATTATTTTTACTGTCAAATCAAATCTATACCATGAGCAAGTGGGATTTATTCAAGGAATTCAAGACTGTTCCAATACATGCAAATCAATAAATGTGATTCACCACATCAACAACAATAAAGATAAATATCAAAGGACTAGATGCAGAGGAAGTGTAATTAGTTTGAATAACCATTTATGATTTTAAAAAGACTCAGACAAATGGGGTAAAATGAACTGGTCTCAATATAGAAAAGACTATATAACAACCCACATCTAGCATCATATTCAAAGTGACAAAGCTAAAAACCTCTAAGATCATCCATCAGCCGGGATCTCCACTCTCAACTCCATTATTCAGAATTTGATTGGAATTCCTTGCCACATCAAGTAGGTCACCAAAAAGTTACTAAAGGGACTCAATTGAAAAATCACTATTTGAAAATGATGTCACATTATAGGAATAGAAAATCTCAAATATTCCTCTCCCCTTGCTTTATTTGTTTATTTTATTTTATTTTATTTTATTATTTTATTTTTTAGTTCTGCATAAAGGATTATGTTTTTTTAAAAAAATATTATTTAATCACTATGAGATAGGTCTTTCCAAAGCTGTTCATGATTACGTGTTGCAACACCCATCTCTCCACTAGTGTGCATTTCCCAGCACCAGTGTCCCAGTTCCTCTTTCATCATCACCATCTCCCTCCAGCCTACTTTTGTGACAGACACTTTCTCTCTCACTCTCTCTCATTTTGGGCATTGGTTTTTGCAATACAAATATTGAAAGGTTATCTGGTACATCCCTTTACCTACTTTTAACACTCAGTTCTTGTCCAGCTATTGTCGTCCTGGGCCCTTCTATATATTACCTACCCTCTGTCCCATACACACTTGTGGTTGATTCCAATCATGACTAATTCTCCTAGATCCTGTTTTCCCTGGCCATGGATATGTCCTCTAATATATATATATATGTATATATTATATATATCACTTGTATCACTTGTCTTCCCATTGATCTTCGATTTGCTCGAGCGGGCGCCAGTAACATCTCCATTTGTTCCTGTCATGTACTAGTGTAGCCCGGTGATATCTGCTCACTCCAGGTAGAGGAAGAGCCTCAAAACGTTCATTCGGGATTTTGACAAAGAAGTCTGACCATCTCATTGTTGGACGGCCATGCAGTCTTTTGTCGTCCTTGGAATCCAGTCGTAACAGCTCTAGTTCAGTGTCATCTCTGAATCGCATAACGCGTGTCCAGCGCATCTCATTTTTGATGACTTGGCAAATGAGACAGCGTCCCTGATTTTGACCGTTGATGGAGGTCAGAACTCCAGATTCCCTCTCTCACTAGAGTGAGACGTGATACTTCTATCATAGCTCTTTTGATTCCTCTTTTGGATACCCGGATAGCGTTCTCATCCTGTTTGAGTAGGGCCCAGATCTCTGAGGCATATCTTATTGCATAAAGAATGGTGGAATTGAAAAGATGTGCCCAAAGTTGGAGGTTCTTCTTCCTCTTAACCACTTCTTTGACGCTCTTAAAGGCATTCCACAATGCTCTCTTCCTCCTGCGCAGTTCTTGTGCCAAGTCGTACCTCATGTTGAGTTCTCGACCCAGATACACATAGCTGCTGCATTTGGAGATGTTCGTTCCATTAAGAGCAAATGGAGCTTAAGGAATTTGTTCATTTTTCATGAGCATCGTCTTGCTGAGATTCAGCTGCAGTCCGACCTATTCACACTCGCGGTCAAAGTCGGCCAGCATTTGTGCCGCTTGCCTGATGTTTGGCGTTATGAGAACGATGTCATCAGTGAGGCAGAGGTGGTGTAATTGCTGACTGTCTATCTTCACTTCCATTCCTTCATTTCCAGTCGTCGAATGACGTTCTCGAGGGTGGCACTGAAGAACTTCTATGAAATGGTATCACCCTGTCAAACCCCTCTCCTTATGTCAATGATCACTTCCTTGTAGAATGGTGAGATCCTGGTGGTGAATCCGTAATACAGCTTGTGGAGGATCTTGATGTACTTAGTTTGAACGCCCTGTTTGGCTAGGGCTTCAATGACCGCTTTAGTCTCAACAGAATTGTAGGCCTTCTTTAAGTCGATGAACATTAGACAGAGCGGCATCTTGAACTCTCTTGAAATTTCAATGAGTTTGGTCACTAACAGCTGAGTAGTATTCCGTTGTGAATATGTGCCATAGTTTATTTACCCATTCATCTGTTCTCAGGAAATCAGGTTGTTTCCAGATTCTGTCTATTGTGAATAGAAGTGCAGATGGTGTTTCTACAGTGTAGTGTTTTGCCCCTAGGTTATGTTTCCAGAAGTGGTATTGCTGGATCAAATGGGATATCTATTTCTAGTTTTTTTTAATTTTTATTTTTTTAATTTGTTTTTGCTTTTTGGGTCACACCTGGCAATGCACAGGGGTCACACCTGACTCTGCACTAAGGAATTATCCCTGGCAGTCCTCAGGGGACCATATAGGACACTGGGATTCGAACCTGATAAGTTCTGGACATCCTATAAGGTCTGAACTTACTAGATGAGGGGCTGTAGTGGTAGTACAGTGGGTAGGGCATTTGCCTTGCATGCGGCCCACCTGGATTTGATTTCTTGCATCCCATATGGTTCCCCGAACACTGCCAGGAGATATTCCTGAGTTCAGATCCAGGAGTAACCCCTGTGCATTGCTGGGTGTGACACCAAAAAGCAAAAATCAAACAAACAAATAACAAACAAACAAACAAAAACAAACTAAAATTCCTAGGTGAGTGGGCACCCACTAGCCACTCTGTCTCAGGGAGAGCGCCATTAAACAAAACTAGCTGGTCACCTGCTGCAGAGCGCCAGCCTGGAGTGGGACTCATGAGGATGACAGTGGCACAGCTGCCAGTGAGTGGAGCTACCACAGCTCTTTGTGCTATGGGCATCAGCATTTTAACCTGTCGGAATAGGTTTGGATCCAACTTGGCACTGCATGTAACAAGGGTTCTAGAATTGAGGCGGCACCCCAGGTTTCTACCATGGTGCCCAGACAATTCACTCCTGGTGGGGCAGCCTCACCACCATTTTTCTCCTAGACCAGCCATTGCTGCTCACAGCAGATAATGGAGGAAAACTTCCCTGAGTGCCATCCATCTGGTAACTCAGGATGAGGTGTATCCTGGCGAACTGGTGGCTGCAGCCCTACCACAGTGCCCAAGCTGTGAAAGTAGCAGCCCTGGCCCTGGTTCTGGTCCCTGCAGGGTTTGGGGGATGCAGCACTGCCTGTAAGTTAACATGGACCCATGGGTGAGTGCATCAGTAGCATGATGGTGTCTTCAGGTTTCCTGATACCCCAAATTGCTGCTGTGCCTCTGGCCAAACTTCAACAACTCAATACCACGTTTCCTGAAATTAAAGCACCAAAAATTAGGTATGTGGGAGCCACGTCCACAAATCACCTCCTTCTCAGACATACAAGCTTATTAATAGGCCTTGCTTTAGAGACCCATAAATCAATCTTGAGAGAGATCAAAAGCCACAGTTAATCTTGGACCCATGCAAAGCTGAACAGATCAGAGTGACTAAACAGGCATGAGTTAGCCTGCTGCTTGTCAAAAAAGACCCCTGGCAGCTCTTTGCTCTTACAATTTAAAATTGCTGCAGGTCCCCAGCTGGACTCTATCTTCTTGGGATGGACCTCACCAAGATATAAATACGCTGAAAATTCGGATATGTGGGTTTTGTGACTGAAGTCTTTGAGCTTTCTCAGGGTTGGGATGGGCTATATCCCCCGACCTCCCTATACTTCTGGAAGCCTCAGCACTCAGACCCAAATCCTAAAGCCACCAGTTAGTTAAAAAAATTACTCTGGTTTTTCCTTCTCAAGAAAAATGCTGAAAGTCCTGAACAAACCCAATGACCTCTTAGTACCTGTATGGCAAACCATAATGCACGTCTGTGGAAAGAGGGAGAGTGAGAGAGAGAGAGAGAGAGAGAGAGAGAGAGAGAGAGAGAGAGAGAGGAAAGATGCCTGCCATAGAGGCATGCAGAGTGGGGACTTGTAGGAGGGTGGTGAGAATGAAAATGGGGACATTGGTGGTGGGAAATATACACTGGTTAAGGGATGGGTGTTGGAACACTGTATAACTGAAATGCAATCATGAATATCTTTGTGATGGTCTATCTCATGGTCATTCAATAAAAAAATGAAAATACACATGTCAACAACATTATGTCCATTGCTATAACATTTAATATAAATGTTAGCTGATGTGGTCTTAAAAATTCTGTTAGAATACAAAAATATTTTAAAATTTTGATAAAAAGAATATTAAACTTTGAATGGTTATTTTGTGTTTCATGAGGAAAATATATTATAAAATTATGGATAATAGGATTCATGCATTATCAAGTACTTTATTAGGAGCAAAGTCCAATACCAATCCTTGAAGGTTATATGAAAAGCATTTCCATAAAAAACACCACATACAATATATGTTATTATGAATTACACACACATACACACATATAAAAATCAAGGAGCCTAAGATTTTCAGGGCAAGAATTAATGCATGTGAATGCATATAACTGGCCTTTGTTTATTTCTCTCCATCTCTTGTCCCCTGTGTACTGTTGAGTCTAACACAGAGGTCCCCAAGAACTTCTTGGGAGACCTCAATAACTGATTAAATTGAGTTAAGAAGGTTAGTGAAATAGGACTTGGATTATGTGCTTGCCTTATGTACAGCTACCCTTGTTTTGATCCTCTTAGCATGCCAGGAGTCATCCCTAGTGACATAGCTAGGAGTAAGCCCTGAGGACCTCTGGATATTCCCAACTCCTTGAAACATAGTGAAACAACTTTGAGAGTAACTCTCTATAATAGAGTAGGTTATATGTAATACATTTCTGTAATTATATACAATTATATTATATAATAATCTTGGGGGGATGCATAAGAGAATTACCTTTGTAAATGAAGTGTTCATCTTCTTGGGCAGAGTGATAGTACAGTGGGTAGGTCATTTGCCTAGGACGTGGCTGACTAGGGTTCAATCCCGGCATCCCATATGGTCTCCTGAACACTGCCAGGAGTATCTCCTGAGTGCAGAACCAGGAGGAAACCCTGATAATCACCAGGTGTGACCAAAAGAGTAAAAAACATCTTCATCTTCTCCCAGAAGAGTTGAAAAAGTATAAATTTTAACGAAAGAAAATAATGACAATGCTCAATTCAGAAGTAACACATTTTAATGGTGCAACCAAATAATGCCCATATGATCACAACAGTGAGCCATATCTAATCTAGTCTATTTACCATCTTGCCAGTAAAATTTATATTAAGCTAAATTTGGCATCTGAAGCACTAAGTTTAAAAGGGAGGGGATGGAGGTAAAGAAATACAGATTATAATATGTTTAGCATGTAACAGATTAGCATGTTCTTAAAAAAATCTTACCAGAAAATTGTAGAATTTTAAATACTGTAAAGGAAAATAGAGAATAGTACATTAATGTGGTGGAAAGTTGAAAAATTAAAACGTTACTTACTTTTATGTTTTGAGAAATGTCATTTTTAATTGTCAATGAATTTTCTTGATTTAAAAAATATTTTTACTGTCAAATCAAATATATTCCATGAGCAAGTGGGGTTTAATCAAGGAATTCAAGACTGTTCCAATACATGCAAATCAATAAATGTGATTCACCACATCAACAACAATAAAGATAAATATCAAAGGACTAGATGCAGAGGAAGTGTAATTGGTTTGAATAACCATTTATGATTTTAAAAAGACTCAGACAAATGGGGTAAAATGAACTGGTCTCAATATAGAAAAGACTATATAACAACCCACATCTAGCATCATATTCAAAGTGACAAAGCTAAAAACCTCTAAGATCATCTATCAGCCGGGATCTCCACTCTCAACTCCATTATTCAGAATTTGATTGGAATTCCTTGCCACATCAAGTAGGTCACCAAAAAGATACTAAAGGGACTCAATTGAAAAATCACTATTTGAAAATGATGTCACATTATAGGCATAGAAAGTCTCAAATATTCCTCCCCCTTACTTTATTTGTTTATTTTATTTTATTTTTAGTTCTGCATACAGGATTGTGTTTTTAAAAAAATATTATTTAATCACTATGAGATAGGTCTTTTCAAAGCTGTTCATGATTATGTTGTTGCAACACCCATCTCTCCACTAGTGTGCATTTCCCAGCACCAGTGTCCCCAGTTCCTCTTTCATCATCACCATCTCCCTCCAGCCTACTTCTGTCACAGGCACTTTCTCTCTCACTCTCTCTCATTTTGGGCATTGGTTTTTGCAATACAAATCTGGTATATCCCTTTACCTACTTTTAACACTCAGTTCTTGCCCAGCTATTGTCGTCCTGGGCCATTCTCTATATTACCTACCCTGTCCCATACACACTTGTGGTTGATTCCAATCATGACTAATTCTCCTAGATTCTGTTTTCCCTGGCTATGGATATGTCTTCTAATATATATCCATATCCATATCCATGTCCATATCCATATCCATATACATGTACATGTACTTATACATATACATATATTATAACTTGTATCACTTGTCTTCCCGTTGATCTTCGATTTGCTCAAGCAGGCAACAGTAATGTCTCCATTTGTCCCTGTTGCGTGCTAGTGTAGCCCAATGATATCTGCTCGCTCCAGGAACAGGAAGAGCCTCAAACCATTCATTTGGGGTTTTGATGAAGAAGTCTGACCATCTTATTGGCGGGCAGCCACGCGGTCTTTTGACATCCCATGGAATCCAGTCAGTAACAACTCTAGTTCAGCGGTCATCTCTGAATCGCATTACGTGTCCAGCCCATCTCATTTTTGATGATTTGGCAAATGAGACAGCATCACTGATTCTTGACCATCAACGGAGGTCGGAACTCCAGATTCCTTCTCCCACTAGAGTGAGACGTGATGCTCCTAGCATAGCTCTTTTGATTCCTGTTTGGGATACCTGAATAGCGTTCTCATCCTGTTTGCATAGGGCCCAGGTCTCTGAGGCGTATGTTAGTGCATAAAGAACAGTGGAATCGAAAAGATGTGCCCAGAGTCGGAGGTTCTTTGTTCTCTTAACCACTTCTTCGATGCTCTTGAAAGCATTCCACACTGCTCTCTTCCTCCTGAGCAATTCTCATGCCAAGTCATACCTCATGTTGAGTTCTCGACCCAGATACACATAGCTGCTACATTCAGAGATGTTTATTCCATTGAGAGCAAATGGAGTGTCAGGGACTAGTTCGTTTTTCATGAGCATCGTCTTGTTGAGATTCAGCTGCAGTCCAGCCTTTCCACACTCACGGTCAAATTAGGCCAGCATTTGTGCCGCTTGGGTAATGTTTGGCGTTATGAGAACGATGTCATCAGCGAAGCAGAGGCAGTGTAATTGCTGACCATCTATCTTCACTTCCATTCCTTCCCATTCCAGTCATCGAATGACATTCTTGAGGGTAGCCCTGAAGAGTTTTGGTGAAATGATATCACCCTGTCGAACCCCTCTCTTTATATCAATGATCACTTACTTGTAGAATATATATATATATATATACATACATACATATGTTTGTACTAGAATAGTACATATATAGACATAGGTACATATGTCTATATATGTAAATAGTATACATATATACATAGTACATATGTCTGTATGTATATATATACATATATATGTACTAGAAATGAATGCATTCATTCTGTATCTGTCCTTCTCCTCCTGACTCATTTCACTCAGCATGATAATCTCCAAGTCTATCCATTTTTAGGCCAATTTCATGACTTCATTTTTCCTAACAGCTGAGCAGTATTCCGTCGTGAATATGTGCCATAGTTTCTTTATCCATTCATCTGTTTTCGAGAATTCAGGTTTTTTTCCAGATTCTGGCTACTGTGAATAGTACTGCAATGACCATAGAAGTGCAGATGGTATTACTACAGTGTATTTTTTGGCCCGTAGGGTATGTTCCCAGAAGTGGTATTGCTGAATCAAATGGGATCTCTATTTCTAGTTTTTATTTTTATTTTTTTAATTTGTCTTTGCTTTCTGGGTCACACCTGGCTATGCACAAGGGTCACACCTGACTCTGCACTCAGGAATTACCCCTGGAGGTGCTCAGGGGACCATATGGGATGCTGGGAATCGAACCCGGGTCGACTGTGTGCAAGGCAAACGCCCTACCCGCTGTGCTATCACTCCAGCTCCACAATTTCTAGTTTCTAAGAGAATGCTCATATTATTTTCCAAAAATGCCAGATCATTGACATTCCCACCAATAATGAAGTAATGTCCCTTCTCCCCACATATGCACTAGTACTGGTTGCTCGTATTCTTCTGGATGTGTGTCAGAATCTTTGATATGAGAATGTGTATCATTGTCGTTTTGATTTGCATCTACCTGATGATTAGTGATGGAGAGCATTATATTTCATGTGCATTTTGGCCATTTGAATTTTTTGTTGGTGAGTTTTTTGTTCACTTCTCCCCATTTTTTGATGGAGTTGAATTTTTCTGGTAAAGTTCAGTCTGTGCCTTGTGTATCTTTGATATTAACTCCTTATCAGAAGGGTTTTGGTGAATAACCTTTCCTGTTCCATAGGCTGTGTTTGTATCTTGGTCACAGTTTCTTTCTTTCTTTCTTTCTTTCTTTCTTTCTTTCTTTCTTTCTTTCTTTCTTTCTTTCTTTCTTTCTTTCTTTCTTTCTTTCTTTCTTTCTTTCTTTCTTTCTTTCTTTCTTTCTCTTTATCTCTTTCTTTCTCTTCCTTTCTTTCTGTCATTTTTCTTTCTTTTTCTTTAATCCCTTCTTCCTTCCTTCCTTCCTTCCTTCCTTCCTTCCTTCCTTCCTTCCTTCCCTCTTTTCTTTCTTTCTTTCTTTCTTTCTTTCTTTCTTTCTTTCTTTCTTTCTTTCTTTCTTTCTTTCTTTCTTTCTTTCTTTCTTTCTTTCTTTCTTTCTTTCTTTCTTTCTTCTTTATCTCTTTCTTCCTCTTCCTTTCTTTCTGTCCTTTTCTTTCTTTTTCTTTAATCCCTTCCTTCCTTCCTTCCTTCCTTCCTTTCTTCCTTCCTTCCTTCCTTCCTTCCTTCCTTCCTTCCTTCCTTCCTTCCTTCCTTCCTTCCTTCTCTGCCTCACTCCGTACCTCTCTTACTCCCTTCTCTTCTTTCTTTCTTTCTTTCTTTCTTTCTTTCTTTCTTTCTTTCTTTCTTTCTTTCTTTCTTTCTTTCTTTCTTTCTTTCTTTCTTTCTTTCTTTCTTTCTTTCTTTCTTTCTTTCTTTCTTTTCTTCTTCTCTCTCTCTTTCTTTCTTTCTTTCTTTCTTTCTTTCTTTCTTTCTTTCTTTCTTTCTTTCTTTCTTTCTTTCTTTCTTTCTTTCTTTCTTTCTTTCTCTTTCTTTATCTCTTTCTTTCTCTTCCTTTCTTTCTGTCCTTTTTCTTTCTTTTTCTTTAATCCCTTCCTTCCTTCCTTCCTTCCTTCCTTCCTTCCTTCCTTCCTTCCTTCCTTCCTTCCTTCCTTCCTTCCCTCTTCTTCTTTCTTTCTTTCTTTCTTTCTTTCTTTCTTTCTTTCTTTCTTTCTTTCCTTTCTTTCTTTCTTTCTTTCTTTCTTTTCTTTCTTTCTTTCTTTCCTTCCTTTCTTTATCTCTTTCTTTCTCTTCCTTTCTTTCTGTCGTTTTTCTTTCTTTTTCTTTAATCCCTTCCTTCCTTCCTTCCTTCCTTCCTTCCTTCCTTCCTTCCTTCCTTCCTTCCTTCCTTCCTTCCTTCCTTCCTTCCTTCCTTCCCTCTTTTCTTTTCTTTCTTTCTTTCTTTCTTTCTTTCTTTCTTTCTTTCTTTCTTTCTTCTTTCTTTCTTTCTTTCCTTTCCTCTTTCTTATTTTCTGACTTTCTGACTTTCCTTCCTCTTATTTTATTTCACTCTCTTTCTATTCTCTATTTCACATACATAGCTAGTTTGGTTTTTTATCTCATAACCCTGCTTGCAATATTACTCTTTAATTGCATTTGTGGAGGATACTGATGTAGACATTTAATAATACATCATCATCATCATCATCATCATCGTCATCCAGTTGTTCAAATCTGAATCTAAATGAGATTCGGAGGAAGTTTAAGAAAAAAAAACATAGGAAAAAACAAAGCAAGTAATAGGTTTACAAAGCAGTTAAACATTGTATTTAAGGAGAAAATCTTACCTATGTTTTTCAGAAATCCAGCTGAAAAGCAAAGTGCAGAACAGTCATCAGTATCATGAAAAAGTAAGCAATTAAATTTATTATTTTTCATAAAATTTAGACTTTGATTTATTTAAATTAATTAGATAATTATTTTAAGTATATATGGAAACCCAAACATTTAAAATAATAATTTTGGGGTAATTCAAAATTGATAAAATACAGTACTGTTTTGTATAGAAAAATTTATTTTAGTTGCCATTTACTTTCCTTTTAACTATATTCTTTCATTGCTTATTTTTCTGCCTTAGTCCTTGTTTTACTTTTCTTTTTTCCTTCCTCCCTCCCTCCCTCCTTCCCTCTTCCTCCTTCCTTCCTTCCTTCCTTCCTTCCTTCCTTCCTTCCTTCCTTCCTTCCTTCCTTCCTTCCTTCCTTCCTCTTTCTTTCTTTCTTTCTTTCTTTCTTTCTTTCTTTCTTTCTTTCTTTCTTTCTTTCTTTCTTTCTTTCTTTCTTTCCTTCCTTCCTTCCTTCCTTCCTTCCTTCCTTCCTTCCTTCCTTCCTTCCTTCCTTCTTTCTTTCTTTCTTTCTTTCTTTCTTTCTTTCTTTCTTTCTTTCTTTCTTTCTTTCTTTCTTCTTCTCTTTCTTTCTCTCTTTCTGTCCTTCCTCTTATTTTATTTCACTCTTTTTCTAATCTCTATTTCACATACATAGATCGTTTGGGTTTTTATCTGATAAGCCTGTTTGCTATATTACTCTTTCATTGCATTTCTGGAAGATACTGACATAGATATTTAATAATACATCATTATCACCATTATCATCGTCATCATCATCATCATCATCATCCCATTGATCATCAAATTTCTCGAGCGGTCTCAGTAGTGTCTGCATTTATCCTAGTCCTGAGACTTTAGAAGTCTCTCTTTACTCGTCCTTCCCAACGATGCTGTATTCGAGACTCTGTCTGTCAGAAGAATAAGACCCAGCATTGTTACTGGTTTTGGCATATGAATACACCATGGAGAGCTTGTGAGACTCTCCCATGTGTGCAGGAAATACTAATCATACATCACCTTTGAATATTAGCTAAAACTCACTAGTGAAACTGCCTGGGCATGGAATTTTGAGGGGAGAGAACTTTAATTACTTTTTAAATTTATTTGCTTGCAAATGCTCTGCTCATTTTATATTTTGTCCCTTCGACGGTTTGAGATAAAGATTGTTATTTTTGTTCTTTCCAATAATATTTTAAGTACTAGAATATAATTAGTTTGTAGACTGGCCTGGAAACAAAGGTGAATGAGATATTATTTTTATTGCTCTAAGAGGTTCCTTCAGTGACCCAACTTCATTCATCAAGAAATAAAAAGCAAAAGTAAGCTGAATCGTATCAGTTGCATTAACTAGATTTCATGAAATTAAGAATTTTCTAGTGAAAGGAAATGGTGACTGGAATAATAACACACTATGCAGATTGGAAGAAAACATTTGTTCACCATCCATAGGATAATGCATTTCGACCCAAGAAATGTAAACCAGTTGTCAAAGTTACCAAAATATAAAGAAAAAAATGAACTGTCCCATCAAAGACTTGGGAGAAGAGCTGAATAGACACATCCTCAAAGATATACAAATTGTCCATTAGGTATATGCAAAAGTGCTTATATCACTTAACATCAGAAAAATGCAAATCAAAACCTATAACTGTGTGACTGACACATGTAAAAATATAAAATATAATGAAACAATCAGTGCTGGTATGCATGGGGGTGGGGCTTGGAACCCTTATCCACTGTTATTTGAGTGGTGACTGGTTTGGCATCCATGTAAAACAATATGGAGTCTTTTTAAAAAATTACTATCTGAGCTTCCATATCACTGAGTAATTATTTGCAGAATAAACTCTAAGACCAAAACTCACAGTTCTAAGAAGGTATTTGCATTCCTATGTTCATTGGAGCACTGTTAACAATAGCCAATTCTGATAAAAATGCAAATTTCCAAGAACAGATGACTAGATAATGAGTTTGTACTATGTACACACCACGTAATTATACTCAGCTATAAGTAAAAAGAGAAGTACAATTCATAGATAAATGGTTGGAACTAGAGACTATGATGCTGAGTGAAGTCGGAGGAGAGAAGCAGATACAGAATAATTTCTCTCATATGTAGTTTAAAAAATATTATAAAGAAACAAGTGACCAAAGGAAACAGAACCTGGAATTTTTCTTATAGAGCCAAATTTACCGAATATAGATTGAGTATTGGATGAGTATCACCTATACAACATATAATAGATACAGACCAATATCCCTGATGAACACGGATGCAAAAATTCTCAGCAAAATATTAGCAAACAGAATTCAACAACTCATCAAAAAGATCATATACCACGACCAAGTGGGATTCATCCCGAGGATGCAAGTTTCGTTTAACATTGGGAAATCGATCAACCTAATCCATCATATCAACAAAAGAAAAGATAAGAACCATATGATCATATCAATAGATGCAGAGAAAGCATTTGACAAGATCCAGCACCCATTTATGATGAAAACTCCGGCCAAAATGGGTATAGAAGGGACTTTCCTCAATATAGTCAAAGCCATCTACTTCAAGCCTATGGCAAGCATCATCCTCAATGGGGAAAAACTAAGAGTCTTCCCTCTAAGATCAGGGACGAGACAAGGATGCCCACTCTCTCCACTTCTGTTCAATATAGTACTGGAAGTACATGCAATAGCAGTTAGGCAAGAGAATGTTTTTTAGGGCGTTCAAGTAGGAAAGGAAGAAATCAAGCTCTCACTATTTGCAGATGATATGATACTATACTTAGAGAACCCTACAACCTCTAACAAGAAACTCTTAGAAAAAATAGACTCGCATAGTAAATTTGCAGGCTAAAAATCAATACCCGAAAGTCCATGGCTTTCCTATACGCAAATAACAAGAGAGAAGAAAGTGACATGCAATCCCGTTCACAATCGTGCCTCAGAAAATCAAGTACCTCGGAATCAGCTTAACTACTTCAAGTAGTAATAGAGGATACGAAGTAATGAAAAGATATTCCATGCTCATGGATTGTGAGAATTAACATTGCCAAAATGGCAATACTCCCCCAAGCATTGTACACATACAATGAGAACCCTATAAGGATACCCATGACATTCTTCAAAGAAATGGAGTGAACATTCCTGAAATCCATGTGGAACAATAAGCCCCCATGAATAGCTAAAGCAACTCTTAGGATAAAGAATATGGGAGGAACCACCCTCTCTGTAGGGTGACACTGCTTTGTCCTTTCCCCCTTTGCAACAAGGAGCTTAGGTTCATCCCGGCCACACCCGTTAAGGTGCTCAGGAATCACTCCCATTTCTTTGTTTATCTGTAACTACTTCTCTATGCTCTCTTCCCCAAACAGTTAATCAGCTTTTCCCCCTAATGAAACTGTTAATTTGTAAGGTCAGATCTTTCTAGGACACTGAACTTATATTGTAAGTTAATATTGCCTTTCTCCCCTCCTAGTGTCTTTTGAATAGTTTAAACCAATGTCCCTTTTGTATAGACACAAGAAGACAATATTATGGCTTCGAATATTATTTATTCCCAGGCATCTGCTTTCTCCACTTAGGCCTCAGTTGCCCTCAGTTCCTAACACCACAAAGGAAGGGTCCTGATGAGGGATGGGATCGATCCAAGGCAAGCAGTGAGTTATGTGCTACCCTGGTATTGAGATGGGCCTGGCCAAAGTGACTAATTCTTAACTATAAGTTAAGAGCTTGATCATGGACAAATGCTAACGACGAGACTTGGACCCTGCTAGGGATAGGAAAGACTGTCGGGCCCGAGCACTGTAGTATGAGAGCAAGGTGTCCTCAGGAGAGCAATTCTATAAGCTTAATGCATTTCTTATTGTGTCCATACAAAATGATTAATATTATGAATGTGTGTATGTTTGCTGGATGAGGAGAGGAGAAACACGCTCATGAGACTCCGCCCTTGGGTGGATAGTCCTGCTGAAGGAGATTCTGTTCTAAAAGCAGCATCCCCTGAGGGAAAGAACTTTACCCCTATTGATTGTGACCACAGCTATGTGTAAACTCCAACCCCCACGTGCTGTGAGGATTTAACTAGACTGTAAGAGTGGGTTGGAAGGCCAGATCCAGAGCCCCGAGAGAAGCAGAGAGAGAGAGAGAGAGACAGGAGAGAATGGCATAAAGGACAACTGATCGAGCAACCGGCTTGGCCCTCATTTCCTCCTCCATCTGCCCCATGTCTTGGGCCGCTCTGGGACCAAACTCCTTGTACCCAGGAGGGGGGTTGACAGTGAGAGCTACCAGAGCTCTCCCCCATTCGCCCCCAGGCACATGCTTTTTACACCTCCCCAACCTCAATCTATACTATAAAGCGGTAATAATTAAAACAGCATGAAACTGGAACAAAGGCAGAGCCACAGACCAATGGAACAAGGTTGAATATCCTGACATACACCCTCAAATATATGATCACCTAATCTTTGATAAGGGAGCAAAAAAATGTGAATTGGAACAAGGAAACCCTCTTCAACAAATGGTGCTGGCAAAACTGGACAGCCACATGCAAAAATATGGGCTTAGATCTCTACATAACGCCACGTACAAAAGTCAGGTCAAAGTGGATTAAAGATCTAAACATCAGACCAGAATCCATAAGGTACATGGAAAACAAGGTTGGCAAAACCTCCACGACATTGAAGCTAAAGGTATTTTCAAAGATAACACACCACTGGCCAAGCAAGTGAAAACAGAGATGAACCAATGGGACTACTTAAACTAAGAAGCTTCTGCACTTCAAAAGAAACAGTGACCAAAATACAAAGACAGTCTACAGAAATGGAAAGGATATTCACCCAATACACATCTGATAAGGGGTTGATATCAAGGTTATACAAGGCACTGGTTGAACTCTACAAGAAGAAAAATCCCAACCCCATCAAAAAATGGTGGATTGAAATGAACAGAAATTTTCTCAAAGAAGAAATTCGAATGGCTAAAAAACACATGAAAAAATGCTCTATGTCACTAATCATCAGGGAGATGCAGATTAAAACGACAATGAGATATCATTTTACACCACAGAGACTGGCCCACATCCAAAAGAACAAAAGCAACCGCTGTTGGCATGAATGTGGGGAGAAAGGGACTCTCCTTCACTGTTGGTGGGAATGCCGACTGATTCAGCCCTTTTGGAAAACAATATGGACAATTCTCAAAAAATTAGAAATTGAGCTCCCATTTGACCCAGCAATACCACTCCTGGGAATATATCCTGGAGAGGCAAAAAGGTATAGTATAAATGACATCTGCATTTCTATGTTCAATGCATCACTGTTTACAATAGCCAAAATCTGGAAAAAGTCAGTGTGCCTGAGAACAGATGACTGGTGAAAGAAACTTTGGTACATCAATACAATGGAATACTATGCAGCTGTTCAAACAGATGAAGTCATGAAAATTGCATATAGGTGAATCAACATGGGAAGTATCATGTTAAGGGAAATGAATTAGAAACAGAGGGACAGACATAGAAAGATTGCTCTCATCTGTGGAATATAAAATAACATAATTGAATACTAACACCCAACAGTTGTAGAGATAAGGATTAGGAGGTCTGCCCCACAGCTTGGAAACTGGCCTCACATGCTACGGGAAAAGGCAGCTCAGATGAGGAAGGACCACCAAGTAGCAGATGTTGGGAGGACCTTTTCGGTTTGGAAGATGTGACCAGAAAGTAGAAAATAGACCGAACATGATGGACACTCAATACCTCTAAGGCAAACTACAACACCGAAAAGGAGAGAGAACGAAGGGGATGACCTGCCTGAGGCAGGGTGGGGTGGTGGGGGATGGGCTGGGGGCGGTGAGAGGGATACTGGGATCATTGGTGGAGGTGAATGGGCACTGGTGGAGGTTGGGTAAACGATCACTGTATGAGTGAAATGCAAACATAATAGTTCATAAGTTTGTAACTGTACATCACAGTGATTCTATAATAAAAAAAATTTCAAATTTTGGGTCTAACCAAATTCTCTCTCTCCCCCTCTCCAAGAATTGTAACATAACTGCAGCATCTAGCCCTAAACAGGATTGGGCCAGGGAAAAGCAGAGTTAGAAAGGTGATAAGTCAGTAATGCTAAACTTTATGTGATTGAACCATCCTCTTAAGCCAAGTCCCCCTATAAAATATGTGTGTATTTGGCAATAAAGTGAGCGGCCATCAGGTGTCTCCCAGAGTGGTTTCTTTGCGCACCTGTCATCTTTCACCTCGCATCTGCCTGGACCTGGTGCTCAACATGTCTGGGCAGGTCAGGGGAAAACTGTTCCCCAACACAGATGCCTAGATTACCTTGATCTCAGAGTTTGGGGAGGGAAAGGACAGAGAAGGGAAGAAATCAATGGTGGAAGGAAGCAGATGAGAAAGTGATGGGAGAACCATGGTAAGGGCATTGGTTGTACTGGTGATGTAGGATGGGTGTTTGATCATTGTGTGATTGTAACCCAAACATGAAAGCTTGTAACTATTTCACAGTGGCTCAATAAAACTTAAAACAATAGTCAAGGGGCTGGAGTGATAGCAGAGCGGGTAGGGCGTTTGCCTTGCACGCGGCTGACCCCGGTTCGATTCCCAGCATCCCATATGGTCCCCTGAGCACCGCAGGGGTAATTCCTGAGTGCAAAGCCAGAAGTGACCCCTGTGCATCGCCGGGTGTGACCCAAAAAGCAAAAAAAATAGTCAACAGAAACAAGTTTAAATATGATCCTGATGCTGAAGTTTCAGTATTAAAAATAGTTTGCAATTGTTTTTTAAATTAAGAAAAATAGAATTAGTTGGCATTCCCACCAGCAGTGAAGGAGAGTCCCTTTCTCCCCACATCCACGCCAACACCGTTTGCTTTTGTTTTTTGGGATGTGGGCCAGTCTCTGTGGTGTGAGATGATATCTCATTTTTGTTTTGATCTGCATCTCCCTGATAATTAGTGATGTTGGACATTTTCTCATGTGCCTCTCAGCCATTCGGATTTCTTCTTTGGAAAAGTTTCTGTTCATTTCATCACCCCATTTTTTTGATTGGGTTGGCAGTTTTCTTCTTGTGGAGTTCAACCAGTGCATTGTATATCCTTGTTATCAACCCTTTATCTGATGGATATGCCGACTGGTTCAGCCCTTTTGGAAAACAATATGGACGATTCTCAAAAAGTTAGAAATTGAGCTCCCATTTGACCCAGCAATACCACTCCTGGGAATATATCCCGGAGAGGCAAAAAGGTATAGTAGAGATGACATCTGCGTTTCCATGTTCATTGCCACTCTGTTTACAATAGCCACAATATGGAAAAAAACAGAGTGCCCGAAAACAGATGATTGGCTAAAGAAACTCTGGTATATTTACACAATGGAATACTATGTAGCTGTCAGAAAACATGAAGTCATGAAATTTGCATATAAGTGGATCAACATGGAAAGTATCATGCTGAGTGAAATGAGTCAGAAAGAAAGAGACAGACATAGAAAGATCACACTCATATGTGGAATATAAAGTAGCTGAGAGGTACAAGCTTACAATGTTGCGATTTCTGGCAGACATTTCTCTGGACTTAGTTACTAAAATACAGAAATCCAAAACTATGCTGCTGCTAGTGCGTCCTCCTGACCTCATATCTCTTCATTCTCAGCAATGGAAAACAAATTACCAAATGCTTTCTTTTCAGCAGATCGACTTTAGGGGGGAGAAACTCCAAATCAATAATAGTGAATTTTTTTGTTTAAATATTGAATGTAATCAAAGTAAAGTGAAAGTAAAATGAAATTTACTAGTTACACATACGGGGTGGGTGGCTGGGGAGGTGGGGGGGAGGGGGGAGGTATATCGTGATTCTTGGTGGTGGAATATGTGCACTGGTGAAGGGATGGGTGTTTGAGCATTGTATAACTGAGACTTTAACCTGAAAGCTTTGTAACTTTCCACATGGTGAATCAATAAAAGAATTAAAAAAAAAACAAAAAAAAAACCAAAAAAAACAAAAAAAAGAAAAATAGAATTAGAAATACATGTCAAAGATAGATGTTGTGTTTTTAAATAGAGCAATATATTCTATTAAAAATCAAATGTTAGAAAATATAAGATGATGATAAAAGAACTGTTATCCTCAATAGTAGAAAGGAACAATGGATTTAAAACAAGTGTAATAGAAGGCTGTGACCTTCAGACTTCCCAGGTTGGAAACCTAGGGGCCAGGATCTGTCGAGTGGCAGCCACTCACCTGGCTACAAGTGAATCTCTCTCATCATATTCCACTAGAACCATAAATTAGCCTCATGTTCCAACCCACTAGGGCAGCTCAACCACACAAGAATATTATCAGTATCTCCAATTTCAATCTACATTCCTCCCACAATATGAAAGCAACTTTGAGCAGAATAATGTAACTTGTAAAGGTCATAATGGTAAAGCAACATAGAAACCCATCAAGTTTAGTGAGTGAAAAAGCTAATCCAGTTTATCCAATGAGTAATCATGAGTTATATAACCTCTCTGATAAGAAATTTAGAATGGAACTGCTAAGGATGCATAATGAGCTCAAAGAAATAATGGAATGCACCATCAATAAAATACAGGAGGATAGAAGAGCATAAATGAGGAAAATGCAAATGAAAATAAAAGCAGAAATAAATTGCTTTGTCACCTCTTGATAGATCAATTAAAGTAAAGATCAGCAAGAAAGGGGCCGGAGCGATAACACAGCGGGTAGGGCATTTGCCTTGCATGCGGCCAACTTGGGTTCGATCCCCGGCATCCCATATGGCTCCCCAGGCACTGCCAGGAATAATTCCTGAGTGCAAAGTCAGGAGTAACCCCTGAGCATCGCTGGGTGTGACCCAAAAAGCAAAAAAAAAAGTAGAAAAATTGAAGAGAGGGGTTAGCAGATATATAGGACTTTTTATTCCCCCCAAAGCTGAAAAACTACTCATTTCTATTACATATGGGGCATTCTCCAAGATCAAGCACATGCTGGGTTACAACGTGTAGCTCAAAAAATCAAGAAGATAGAAATTGTATCAGTTTCTTTTCAGACAATGATGCACTGAAAATAGAAGTCAGTTACACACAAAATCAATAACCAAATCAAATACCTGGAAATTGAACAACTCACTTCTGAACAACTAGTGGGTTAGAGAGGAAATCAAAAGATTCTTGGAAACAAATGAGAATGATTACATGAGCTATCAGAACTTTGGGACAGAAAAAAACCACAGGTAAGAAGAAAGGTTATAGCTCTGCAAGAGTTCATAAGGAAAGAAGGACCCATATTAATTATTTAACCATATAGCTTTAAGATCTTGGAAAATGAACAACAAAAGAATCCAAAACGAGGCAGGTGGCAAGAAATAATAAAATTTAGAGCAGAAATCAATTAACTGGAATCCTCAAACAGTCCAAAAGACCAACAAAACCAAGAGTTGGTACTTTGAGAAAATAAACAAGATATATAAACCACTAACAAGTCTCAAAAAGAAACTGATGGAAAGAAATCAATAAACTGAATCAGAAAAATAAAAAAATCAGAAGATAGAAATTGTATCAATATGAAGGGAGACATAACAGAAAATACAGAAATCCATAGGACTATCACAGATGACTTTTGAAATGTTTATGGCATAAAACAAGAGAACCTTGAAGAAATGGATAAATTCCTGGACTCCTATAACTACCCAAGGCTGAAACAAGAAGATTTAAATACCTGCCCCTTCAGCAGGTATTTGTGGATCTGCGCACACTCCCCTCCTGTCCAGCCCAGTGTTCCCCAAAGCCCACTGCCAGGAGCTTATGGGCAGCTGGCATTGCCTTCACCTGAGCCCTCTGCGCCTGTGTCATCATCATCACGGGTCCTCTTTAACAGGCATTTGTTGTTCTGCGCACGCTCCCCTCCCATCCAGCCCAGTGTTCCCCAAAGCCGACATTAACACAGGACTGACTGGGAGTGTGGCCTCCACTGAAAGGGGCGTGGCCTCATCAGAAGTGAGCATGGCCTTCTGTGGAGCCGGCAGCCACTCATGTGGCCCCAGTTATACCCTCCACTCCCAGCACTCTCGACTCCCATCCCAATCTTCATTATCTAATTTTGTGGAAAGCATTCTGGCTACCTCAAACACAATATAGCAACAATCCTCTAGCCGACTCCAATTCTACCAAAAAACAAGTGTATTCAAGAATTTGCATACAGCCCAATGGCAAACAACATCTCTTCCAATGCTGCACTAGATACCTATCATAAGTCGCAGAATAATGTCCATGAGGAAAGAAGTACTCTAAATGAGGAGAAGGTTGACCATGGATCTTATTCAGAACTGTTTCTGGCAATCAGAGGGAACAGTGCCAGTGAACTTAAAAGGCTTTACCTCGTTCGATCCACGACAACATGAAGAAACAGTGCAAATCTCCACTATGAGTAGAGAATGAAGAAAAGAGTCCCGAATCCTCAACAGGGGGTACCCACAAATATGATCTCTCTGACAAAGAATTCTGAGATGAAATACTGAGGATGTTCAAGGAATTCAAAGAATCAGTGAAACAGTCATACAGAAAATTAAAGGAAGAAGTGAAAGAAATGGGGGAACAGATAACTGAGAAAATACAGGAAGAAATGAGAGCAGATATAAGAAAACTACAAAAATAAATGTCACAAATGAAAGATTCGATAGATGAACTTAAAAACTCCATAGGTCCCCTCAACAGTAGAATGTCTACGGCCGAAGACAGAATCAGCGAACTGGAAGACGAACAGCAGAAATCGTATAGGCAACAAAAAACAATGGAAAAAGACCTCAAAATGGCTTTAAGGCGAATCACAGACCTAGGAGATGACTCCAAGAGGAACAACATTAGAATCATCGGAGTACCGGAAGGACAGGGAACCAACCCCAATGAAAACATCACAGTTAAAAAAATCATCGTGATCGCTGCCCCCCCCACCCACCGCAGCCTGGGGTCTGGGGCTCTGATGCTTCCAGTCCGGCCTTGCTGCTCTAAGTCCCCTCACATCAACAAAAGGGAAGATAAAAATCTTATGACAGGAAAAAAGATATGATTCAACAAACTGAATGATAATAAAGACAAATAGGAGTAACCATTCATCTTTGGGAGATGAGTAACCATTCATCTTTGGTAGAGTTGGGAGTATCCTCTGAGCATTGCTGAGTGTGGACCAATACGTTCTGCCTCAAAAACTGTATGATCAGGGCTGGAGTGATAGCACAGCGTGTAGGGCATTTGCCTTGCACGCGGCCGACCCGGGTTCGAATTCCAGCATCTCATATGGTCCCCTGAGCACCGCCAGGGATAATTCCTGAGTGCATGAGCCAGGAATGACCCCTGTGTATTGCCGGGTGTGACCCAAAAAGCAAAAAAAAAACACAAAACTGTATGATCAATTTAAGATGCTAAAACACTGACAAGATAAAACATCCATTTATGACAAAATTACTCAGGAACTTGAGAATAGAAGGAGCATACTTCACCATAATAGTAATCTTATATGAAAAAAACAAGATGATAGTGAAAACCTAAGATATTTTCCCCCTAAGATTGAAGTAAGTCAATGACACCCACTCTCACAAATATTGTTCAACCTGCTTTTGGAATGTCATACAAAACAATCTATTAAGGATTAATCTAGTTTATGAAAATCTTAAATATATTACCATAGAATTAGTCATAATATTAATTTAAAATCTATATATATGTCAAAAAGACAGTGGTTTTGAAGAAATATTTGATTAATTTATCATTCATTTACAAGTTTGTGGAATTTTAAATGAGCTCTATTTACCCATATGTGTAGGTGCCACCACCTACACGACATTGAAGCCAATGGTATATTCAAAGATGACACGCCACTGGTCAAGCAAGTGAAAACAGAGATAAATAAATGAGACTATCTTAGACTAAGAAGTTTCTGAGTTTCTGCACCTCAGAGAAAACAGTGACCAAAGTACAAAGACAGTCTACAGAATGTGGAAGGATATTTACCCAATACCAATCCGATTACGGGTTGATATCATGGATATACAAGGCACTGGTTGAACGCCACAAGAAGAAAACTGCCAACCCAATAAAAAATGGGGTGATGAAATGAACAGAAACTTTCTCAAAGAAGAAATCAGAATGGCTGAGAGGCACATGAGAAAATCCTCTACATCACTAATCATCAGGGAGATGCAGATCAAAACAACAATGAGATATCATCTCACACCACAGAAACTGGCCCACATACAAAAAAACAAAAGCAACCGGTGTTGGCATGGTTGTGGGGAAAAAGGGACTCTCCTTCACTGCTTGTGGGAATGCCAACTGGTTGAGCTGTTTTGGAAAACAATATGGACAATTCTCAAAAAATTAGAAATTGAGTTCCCATTTGACCCAGCAATACTACTCCTGGGAATATAACCCAGAAAGGCAAAAAGATATAGTAGAAATGACATCTGCATTTGTATGTTTATTGCAGCACTGTTTACAATAGCCAAAATCTGGAAAAATCCGGAGTGCCCAAAAACAGATGACTGGTTAAAAAATCTTTAGTACATCTACACAATGGAATACAATAGAGCTGTTAGAAAAGACGAAGTCATAAAATTTGCATATAAGTGGATCAACATGGAGAGTATCATGTTGAGTGAAATGAGTTAGCAAGAAAGAGACAGACATAGAAAGATCACACTCATATGTTGATTATAAAGTAGCAGAATGGGACACTAACACCCAAGAGTAGTGGATATAAGAAACAGAGGTCTGCCCCATAGCTTGGAAACTTGCCTCACATGCTGGGGGAAAAGGCAGCAGAGACAGAGAAGGGAACACCTAGTAGAGAATGTTGGGAGGACCCACTCGGGTTGAAAGTAGACTATAGACCGAACAGGATGGCCACTCAATACCTCTATTGCAAACTACGGCATCCAACAGGAGAGAGAACCAAAGGGAATGTCCTGCGGCAGAGGCAGGATGGGGTGGTGGGGATTGGGATGGGGGTGGTGGGAGGGATACTGAGATCATTGGTGGAAGAGAATGGGCACTGGTGGAGGGAAGTAAACTAAATACAAACATGAAAGTTCATAAGTTTGTAACTGTACCCCATGGTGACTCACTAATAAAAATTTAAGAAATAATAATAAAAAATAAAAGTAATCTGATTAAATGAATTTAAAAAGAATATGCAGCTATCCTATGGCTACATAACATTGTTTTCAACAATTATTTCCCAATTATTATAGGGAAATGCAAATAAGACCAACAATAAATTATCAGTTTATTTCACTGAGAATTATTTATATTTAAACAAGTGTAGATTAGCATATGAAAGAAGTAACAATTCTGTATTTTTGGTAGGAATGTAAATTGGAGCCTCTACGGAAATTAGTATTGAAATTATTTATAACATTAGAAGTAGAAATTCCATATACTTTATCACCTTACGTGTTTATTCAAAGAATGTAAATACTAATTTTTAAATATATGCACCCTTATAACACCAGAAAAATTATTTACAAAAGTCAAAATATTGACTGGTACTGGTAAACTGATGTTAACTGCAGTGAGATATCAAGATGTGAAGTTCTAATCCTGAAACATATATGATATTGTAAATCAATGACAAATCAGTGAAATTATATTATTTAAATGATTTTAAGTAGAATTGCTCAGTGAAAAGAAATCTGAAATATTTATAAAACTGTGTGTCCATATTGAATAGAATGAAAGAACATTCATTAGAAAGCATTTAGGGTATGAGAAACCAAATGACTATTTTATAATTTAGTGAACTATTTCCACAAAAATCAGAAACTAGTTTTCCAAACCATGTAATAATGATCTCAAGCATAATTAAAATAATCACACGATAGTTCCCATCATAGGTGCAGACTGCAATAAATTCCATGCCTGGAAGACCTGTCCCGAGTGGTTGACACTTCTGTGCATCTTTCTCGCCTAATCATAGGGTAATGCGACTATTTTAATGAGCTTGAAGACAGCAATAACCAAATATTACTTTCAAACTTCAAACTCCCATAGTTAGTAGTGTAGACTGATTTCAGATACATCACTCCTTTCATCATACCTTTACTAGTTTAACTTTTGTAGTAAAATCTATATATATATATATATATATATTAACATACATTTGGTATTTGGAGAGTAAATGGCACTTGAAAACTAAATCGTACAGTAATTATCTGTTATTTTCTTTAACAAATGTACAAATAAAGAAAAATTGCCTCTGAATCATTCTTTGGTACTCACCCATGCCTTACTTTGATGACACTTAGATGAATCCTTGAGAGATAAAACTTTATGTAGAATTTATGTTCTACAAGCAGGGCTGTTGAAATAAAATGAATAATTTGGAACATGAGAAGAAAATAAAATTTGTTAATTATAAGCATCTTTTAAAAAAGTTTATTATATTGAATCACCATGTGGAAAGCTACCAAGTTCTCAGGCTTATGTCTCAGTTATACAATACTCAAACACCCATCTCTTCACCCGTGCCCATATCCCACCACCAAAGACCCCAGTCTACCTCCCAACACTCACCCCCCCACCCCATCCCTTCCTGTGTAATTAATAAATTTCACTTCATTTTCTCTTTACCTTGATTACTTTCCATAATTCAATACAAAACTCATTATTGTTGGAGTCTTCCCCCAAGAAAGACAGCCCTGCTGCCAATGAAGCATTTGATAATTAGTTTTCCATAGTGAGACTGGAGAGATATGGAGTCCCACTGTTTCAAGTACATAGAATTTTTCCCCCCTCCTTCCTGCGCCACCAACTTCATGCCTGCTTAATAAATAGTCCTCATATTATGGCTGACACTAACCGCCTGACGTGAAAAAGAGATATTTCCCATCCTCGGCCAGCATGGGGTTATGGCTTAGTTCACAGTCTAGAGACATGGCGGCAAGCAGTTTCTGGAACCAAAAGCAGTTCCTCAGGATTCTGGTTGATCTGCAGCAGCGTGGCTGCACAAAAGTGTGGCTACCCAGCTCGAATCTCAGCGGATCATGTGCTGGTATCGGCCTGAGACTCCCCAAGTGTCCCTCTGTTCCAAGTACATCATTTTTTTCCCCCTCCCCTTCCTGAGCCTCTAAGTTCATGTCTACTTAATAGACTTCATGATATGGTGGACGCCACACTGCCTTTTTCCCGGAAAAGGGAAAAGAACCAAGAAAGGAGAATATTTCCTCTCGTTGGCCGGCGTGGGGCTATAACTTAGTTTACAGTCCAGAGAAATGGCTGCTACTTTGATTACCTTCAATATTTCAATAAAAAACTCAGTATTGTTGTTTGGAGTTACCCCCCACGGTCAGACCTGCTTAGGTCACGCGGCTGCTGCTGTGGCCACGCGGTTTTGGATTTCTGTATGAAGTCCAGGGAAAATTCTGCCAGAAATTACATCACTTCAAGCTTTTACTCCCCTTTTGTGGTGCTCATAAGATGGAAAAGCCTAGAGAGAGACACCCTTTCCCGTTGTCGCAGCCTGGGGTAAACTTTCAGTTCACGGTCTGGGGGTATTTCAGTGGGCTGCTGGTGTCCAAAGAAGTTCATTTGGGCCCCGTGGTCTTGCTTGAGGGGCAGCAGCGGCGGAAAAGCTAGTTATAAGCATCTTTTTTAAAGTACAAAAAAAGAGCAAATGAGAAACAAAAGAATCCAGAGAGATAGCTCGAAGATCCAGAGTACATTATGTGGGCATGAAGGAGGCACAGGTTTGATCCTCAGCACCGTATAGTCCCCAGAGCACTTCTCCAACCACCTTACCCGGAGTAATTCCTGAGCACTTCTGGGCATGGCTCCCAAACTTTAAATGAATACATTAAGTGCAATAGTTAAAAGAAAAATCAAATGAAATTAAAAAAGAAATTGGAGCTGGAGACATAGTACAGCAGGTAGGGCACTTGCTTTGCATATGACCAACCTGGGTTCTATACCTGGCACCCTCTGATTTCCCGAAGTGCAAGGAGAGATCTATGAGCTCAAGTCAGGACAAAGCCCAACACACTGCCAAGTCTGGCCCAAAAAGAAAAAAGGAAATAATCTAGATCACAGAAGTAAATGAAATAAATAACAAGAAAATGATGTTCTAAAACAACTTTACATATATTTAATTATAAGAGAAATTTAAGTAATTAAATTGAATAATCTAGATAAAATGGAAAATTATTAGTAATGGAATGAATCATGATATATAAAAATGTGAACAAATTCAAACCAGAGAATTAAATTACATGCATTTAAAATATATAAATGGAGAAGAGCTAAAAACACAGGACTTCAATGGTGAATCTTATCAAATAATTTAGAGTAAACACAAATTATCTATATTATTTTTCAAATGTCAAATTAGGGGAAGTATTTTAAATCTAACTCTATAATCTGTAACTATATTTACACAGAGTTAGATAAGACACTAAAAGGAAAATTGAATTGTAAAATAATGTTCTTTATATAATGCAACATAAAGTGAAAAATTGGGGAAAAAAAGGAAAGTAATAGCAAATATAAAACAAGAGCCAGATTTAGCTCTGGAATGAAAAGTGACTTGGAAATAGAAAAAAATATATTTGAAACAATTCATTGTAAAAGGAGAAAACATGATTTTTGTGAATAACATTGTTTCAATTGATACAGATAAATCATTTAACAAAATTCAATATTATGTTGTAAAAAACAGTTGCATAATAGGGAACTTTTTGGTTGTTAAATTTGAAAAGTGTCTTGTATTTAAGCCTTTGCAGACTGATAATGATTAATATTTTCTTCTAGTTTGCAGGGTGAATTTTTGAAGATAAAATTTCTCATCTTCTATTTTTTTAATCCTTGTATTGGTATGGCTATTTGGGAAATTTTATTTCTCCATATAAATTTTAAAACATTTGAGGTGTTTCTCTAAGAACACTCATGAGCATAGGGATGTGTTGAGTCAATATAAAGCTTTCAGAAGAATAAATATTTTGATAATATTAATCCTTCTTATCCACAAACAGGGGGTGTGTTTCCATTTCTCTGTGTTCTATTTCTTTTAGGAGTAACTTATATGTTCATTGCAGCAGAATTCTCAACAGCAAGATCTGCAAACAACCCAAGTACCTAAGAACAGATGACTGGATAAAGCCATTGTAGTATCAATACATAATTACTACTAAGCTATAGAAAAGACAAAATCACAAAATTTGTCACTATGTGGACGAAGTTGGAGGATGGCATGCTGACTTTAAGTCAGTAAGAAGGAGAGAGACAGAAACAGAATGAACTCTTTATGCAGGATATAAAGAAACAGTAAGTGCACATCAAATCATCAAACTGTCAAAGGCCTCAGAGCTAGAAAGTTGGTGCACAGTTTAACAGGGATAGGGTGGGGAGTATTGGTAGCCAGGTGGTGAATAGGGGGAGTCCCTGTAATATTGGAGGAAAGCAGGCAGATTTTGTATTGGAACATTTATGTTATAAAACTATCTTTTTAATTCATTCATTTATTTTTTTTTTGATTTTGGGGTCCTATCCAGCAGTTCTCAGGGCGTTGTGCTCAAATATCATTCCTAGTGATGCTTAGGGAACCAAATGTAGTACCAGGGTTTGAACCTGGGTCAGCCATAAGCAAGGCAAGCATCATACCTGCTGTACTCTCTGTGCGCACAGTGCTATCAATTAACATTATTGTAAATAACAATCACGAATCACAAATCATGAAATCCCGTTGATCATCGAATTTCTCGAGCTGTCTCAGTAACCTCTCCATTCATCCTATCCCTGAGATTTTAGAAGGCTCTCTCTTCTAGGCCTTCCCAACGATGCCGCATTGGAAGCTCTTTCAGGGTCAGGGGAATGAGATCCAACTTGTTACTGGCTTTGGCATATGAATACACCATGGGAAGCTTGCGAGGCTCTCCCATTTGGGCAGGAAACTCTCAGTACCTTGCTAGTTTCTCCCAGAGGGAGAAGTAAGTTATAAGATATCGCTTCTGGAAGCTTGCTTTTAAGTCTCTGGATGTTGGCCGTTGATGGGATTACACACACCTGGGTTCCTCTGCCGGTACCTTCATGCATTAGGCTTCTCTGAACGTGTGGAGAGAGGCCTTGAGAATGGCTGTGGCTAGGTTCCAATGGTCTTCGGCCACTCGGAGCTCTGCTCTGAGCGGGGAGGGAAGCTGGAGCCCGTCCCCTCCAAGGACAAGGAGCCCTGGGGAAGACAGCGCAAGAGACTCTCTGTGTCGCTCTCTTCTGGGAGCTTGCTTGTTTATTTACTGTCTTCTATTTACTCTCCCAGAAGAGAGTAAATAACAATATCTCAATAAAATAGGGGGTTTCTATTTTTAAAAAATTAGTAAAAGGACTCTATGTCAATTTAGTAAAATAACAGAAAAAAAGCCTACATCTAACATCACACTCTAAAGTGATAGATTAAAGATTATTATTTTTAACATCAGGAGCTACAAATGGATGCCCACTATTGCCACTTTATTATTATTTAAAAAAATTTTGGGGGGGGAGTTCAGGCCTGGCGGTGCATAGGGGATACTTCTGGCTCATACACTCAGGAATTACGCCTGGTGATGTTCAGGGGACCATATGGGATGCTGGGAATCGAACCTGGGTTGGCAGCATGCAAGGCCCTACTCGCTCTACTATTGCTCCAGCCCCTATTGCCACTTTATTTTATTTATTTATTTATTTATTTATTTTTTGCTTTTTGGGTCACACCCAGCGATGCTCAGGGGTTACTCCTGGCTTTGCACTCAGGAATTACTCCTGGCGGTGCTTGGGGGACCATATGGGATGCCGGGGATCGAACCCTGGTCGCCGCATGCAAGGCAAACGCCCTACCCGCTGTGCTATCGCTCCGGCCCCGCCACTTTATTTTTTATAATGTATTCAACTTTAGTCATAGTGGTCAAACAAGAATTTAGGAAGGAAGAAATCTGGTCTTGTTTATTTAATTTTTTTGTTTGTTTAATTGAGGACCATGTACTATGCTCAGAGGCTACTTCCGACTCAGTGCTAGGGGTTATTCCTAGTGTTTCCCAGGGCTCTATATTGCACAGAGATTTGAACCCAGGTATTCTACCTGTGAAACATATGCTTAGTCTGATGAGCTGCTTCTTTGTACCCAGACTTTATTTTCTATTTTCAAATTTACCTTTAAGAACCATGATTTAAAATGCTACTAGTAATCTATTAGCATTTTATGCTATTATGTGTTCCAACTCCAAACACACCACAAAGTCAGTATCCCTCCACCCATGTCCCAAGGTTTCCTACTACCCCAACTTGACCTCTTTAGTGAACTCATTTCTTAATTTGATTACCAGAACTGGGTTGCATTTTTAAAGTGCCTTGGTGTTTTTTTAAATTAAATCACAGTGAAATAGACAGTTGCACAGTTGCTCATGATTGGGTTTCAGTCACACAAGGTATCAACATCCGTCCCTTTATCAGTATACGTTTCCCACCATCAATGTCCCCAGTTTCTCTTCTTCCACCCCCACCCATCTGCCTTTATGTCAGATGCTTTTCTTCTTCTCTCTCTCTCTCTCTCTCCCTCCCTTCTTTTGGCCACTGTGCTTTGAGATACAGGTATGTATGATATCTCATGTATATCCCTTTACCCACTTTTAGCACTCAATTATTATTCAGAGTGATCATAATGCCCAAATGGATAGAGATAGATAGAGAGACAGAGAGTGAGGGAGAAGAAAAGTGCCTGCCACAGAGGTTTTTGGGGGGAGGGGTGGTATTGGGAGGGAAACTAGAACTAGGGACATTGGTGGTAGGAAATGTACACTGGTGAAGGGATGGGTGTTGGAACATTATATAACTGAAACCCAAACATGAACAATCTTGTAATGTGTATTTAACTGTGATTAAATTACAAATTAATAAAAAATATGACTCTTGAAAGTAGTGAGGATTAAATAACAAACTCTCAGAATCATTGCACTAAAGTTTGGTTAGGCGGTCTGAGGCACTGAGATAGCACGCGAAAGAAATAATTCATGGAGGATCACAAACTATCTCTGGTTTTGTGACCCATAGTAGCCTGTTCAGCCCCTTTTATGGACTATTTTGATGTTCTAGTCAATGATATTCAGCCACATAGGCAGGATATGCAAATTAACTTAGTCAACAGCAACAGTATCAAAGTCAGTTACATAAACAGAAACATAGTCAGTTACAGTAACAGTAACAGAAAAACAATTTTTGCAACCAATCCTAGCTAAGCCTGAAATTGTGAGATGTTGTACACCAACACGGAATATATGGGACACAGAGAAAGCTATCCAACTATACAAAGGGGAATATTCATAACATTACAGGCCTACATTATCAAAGAATTAAATGCTCAAATCAAATCCTAAACACAGGTATCAAACATGTAAAAGGAACAACAAATGAAACCTAAACTAGTAAATAACAAATATTAGGATAGAAATTGATGATATAGAAATCAAAACAAAAATTTCAATGAATATATGAGCTGGATATTCAAAAGAATAAACAATATAACTCAACTTTAACTCCACTAATGTAAAAGAATAAAAAGTGCCCAATAAATTGGTTAGAGATTAAAGGGAAGAAATTACAAGGACTATTGAGAAATTCCTATGAGTGGTTACTATGAATAACATTATGCTGTTTAATATGGAAAATCTAGAACAAATAAATTTGTGGCATCATGTAAATATGCAAATCTGAGAGTAAAAAAAATGAAAACCTAAATAAGACAATTGACAATCATAGGCAAGGAAATTGAAACATCAATTAAGAATCTTTCCAGAACAAAAAAATAGTCTAGTTGGATTAATTGGTAAATTCTATCAACTTTCGAACCTTACTACATTTACTCCCCAAATTCTTCTGAAAAAATGAAGAAAAATGAATACTTGCTGAAAGCTTTTCTGTTGTCAAGATAACACTAAAATCTAAATCAGATAGAGAAAAACAAATTTTAGATCAAGTTTCCTGATGAACTCCTTGACAAAATATTAAGAACCAAATCCAGAACCATATCAAAAAGATAATACACCACAGTCAAGTGGGATCCATCCTAGGAAGCAGCGTGTCACTGATGGGCCCTCTGGAGCATCTCTAACTCCCCTGCATCAGAAAGCAACAGAACTTTTTTCCGACTTTGTTAAGAGAGTCAAAGAAAATATCAAGTGTAAAGTCTCAGAACCCATTATTC